>NC_049209.1:15491342-15801967 GCF_013347855.1 Anguilla anguilla
GCCCATGAGCACTGTAATATTGCAATTACCCCAACAGTTTATATTTGTAATGCCCATTTTCACAAGGAAGACTTCATTAACTTTCTACAAAAACAATGTGGCTTCGCTAAAAAGCTAGCACTGGAGCATGGTGCAGTGCCTTTCTTCCCTCCCTCTCAACTGGAGGTCGCAGATGAATCAGTAAATAGCCCTACCATTAGCTAATGATAAATAAATAGCTTAGATGTGTTGAATTTCATTATTCAGGTGTGATATCCAGAGTTTGAGACTGCTGTCAAGTCTAATGTTATTGCACATTGAATGATCTGCAGGTTTAACTATACGATGGTAAAGCCTAGCTTATGCTGCTTTCTTTCATGTTGTTGGGAAGTCTAATGTCTAATGCACTGGACAACGTGCTCTAACCTAGAAACGAGGAATGGTTTACATACGAGGTGCTTCATAGATATGAATATTAATTAGCGGAGGGCACTCTCCCTGTCCTTATCTGCTGAACAAGTCATGATAATCTAATAGTGTTTATTATAGTATAATTGGGTTAAAAACTTGAAAGAAATTAAGAAGACAATCAATTGTAACTTCTGGGGAATACAACCTCGATTTGAATCCAGTTTCCTGGACCTTTAATGGTGTTCATATTTAACACTGAATTATAAAGCTCACCAAGAGGGTCTCTACTAGTCATTTAGTATGGATACTAATATCATCGTAATTGTGTGAAAACACAGCAAGAATTATTTCAACAAATGAAAGATAAAATACTGGACTGCATTACAGTTATTATGGTTGTAAATACACTTCTGATATTCACAAAAATGTAGATTTGTTTTCTGTGATTTTTTTATGCAACTAATCAACACTTTATATCAGTGTCCCTCATTTACTAGCTCACCTTCACTCACTGAGTGAGCAGATCTTCCAGTGAAGCAATATGTCAATCACAAGACATCTTTTCTGTCTTGTAAAGGAAGAGTAAGTCTCTGGTAATGTAAATGTAAATGGTTTTCCGTCTCATCCACTCAACAAATTCTCTTTAAAAAAAAAAAAATCTGGGCTTGTTGAGCAATGGATTATATACAGTTATGTTGCCATCTTGACTCACTAATTAAGGTGGAGGGGGATAATGTTTAGCTAAGTACAGTGCTGTTAAGTTATCAGTCCTGGTTGATATAATGAAGATATGGCAGGAACCACCCTCTTATTTTAAAGAATGTATACAGCATCAGGCTGTATGAAATATGGTGAAAAAGGAAACTTCACATCATAATATAAGATGTGTTAAGGATGTCCCTTCAGGGTTTGAACAGTTTGTTTAAAAATTATCACTGTTAGCCACATTTGCCAACCTTGGGACATCCGAAAAATAAAACATCAGAAAATGTTAAATACTTTTTAAAAGTAAATGTAAGCCAAAAAAAGTAAGTAAAACCAAGTAAAAAAATACAATAAAAAAGTCCTTACAATTTATTATCCTTTTTAACCCTTGTGCTCACTTGACTTATAAAACTTGTGAACTGTTAAACAGACATTGAACTAAATACAACAATGCCATTCAATGAGTCAAGTCCCCCTGGCTTCAAGTCAGCGTTACGTATTGGGACAAAGTACGTTTTGACAAATTTAATGACTTGCTTGGTCAATGTTTTGTTGCATATAGCTTACATTGAGTGCTGCAACTCATCGGCATAACTAGGTCCATGATGTGATCCTTTGAGATGCACTGCCAAACTTTTACGACTGCCTCTTTCAGTTACTGTGTGTAAGATGGAGTTTCAGACTTAAGTTTTCTTTTGAAAAACTGAAAAGAATGTTCAGTGGGGTTTAAATCTGGTTACTGACTGGGCCACATGAACACTTGTATGTAGCAAATATATGAACCAAATTAAAGAATAAATTATTATAAAAAGATATTGCTTATATTTACCATATTTAGCACTCTCCTGTTATTGATTAATTGATAATGACGATAAAAATATGTCTCGAGAAAGGTCTATAAGGAATAGAAATTAGAGATAGTAATGGGTTGTTTTATGTTTTTGAAGTTCAGGTTTAAGCAACCATGAAGTGGATTTTGGAGTGATGTAACAATGACACTGGAAATGCGGAGGACTTTTTATATAAGTAATAAAAAGATAACATACATTAGACAGAGGCTCAGCTATTTGTGGTTTGCTCCCCCTTTCCCCTACCTTGATGACAAAGTGCACCTGCAGGTATATGTTTCCACCCACAATGGCTACCGCATGAGAATAGCCAAAAACCTGTTTAAAAAAAAGCCTGCCAGTGACGTACACCCACCTGAACAAGAGTAATACAAAACAAATATTATGAGATATAAACCAAAACAAGGCATATTGTAGTACTGCTCTGTGTGACATGGCTTGGCTGATCTACAACCCAAAGTAATACAAAACATGGAGAGAATGAGAATAAGTTGTGTGACTCCAAAGCTTGTATAAAAGGGGGGTAAATCTTTGGTTTTTCTCTCTTTATTAAAACTGCCTCGTCATGAAAACTGGCTGCAGTTGGGACAAGTGACATGAGGGAGAGCGGTGCTCTGGACACCTCCTGTTCTTGTCTGCTTTCTGGCATCCCATCTGTGGCTGCAGTTTGACAGGAGCTGACCACGGAAATCGGCCTGTGACCACAAGGCGTGGAGGTTGAAGGGGACATAACGGCATAAATCATGAGTCATGACCAGCGCTGAGCCGCCAAAAGGACACTGGAACCAGGAAACACCTGGTCACGCGCGTATCGTGTATTTCTTCATGGTCGCCATCCAGTGCTGTTGCACATGATCGTTTGTTTGACTACCAAGATGAAGCAGTGCGGGAGGCAATAGTTTTCTATGGAGCAGAAGTTCTTTGTTTTCATGCACTGGTGCGGTGCAGCCAAAACCAAGGCATTTGGTTGCAAGATGGATGCCTGCTGCATGTCAGGCAACTGTAGGTCTAGTTTTGTGATGGGAGTTCCAACCTCCTACCTGGGATAGTTGTTCTGTATCAGTAGTCCCCAGAGGCTTGCCCAAGGTGCTCTTCCAGGTGAGCTCTATTAGAGGAGTAGCTATAAAGCCAGTTGGGAATAAATCATCTATAGTTTCCTGCCAGACCAAGGAAAACCATTATTTGAGTTTTACTGAAACTGGGGCCAGTGACACGGCTCCCACCTTTGAGCAATACCCAGAAGATAAATAATACTGTTATTTAACCAATCATCTCCGGAGGTCAGCTGAGATGCATTGAGACAATAACATGAGATGATTGGCAGGTTCTTTGTGGAATGATTTGAATAATGTATAGGAAATATATGAAAAAAAGCCTGAAGAAATATCCAGATCTGTATTCTAGGATTTAATGAAAAAGGTACTAAGAATATACAAACCTTTTCAGGTTTTATCAGTTTTTCCCCCCTCACTAGGGTTTTATGCTTATATTCTTAGTTCTCAGGATTGTCATTTCCCTTAAATTCCTCAGATCCATGACCTGCGTGACAACATCATTGCCGCACCTGTAATGAATGCTGAACTCCGGTGGCGGAGCGTTTCCCACAAAGCCGGCATATTGATCTAAAAGTTATTAGGTTCCCTGTTCAGCGCCGACAGAAGGCCTTTGTCGGAGAATATTCTCCGCCATTGCTGCATCTTTTCTTTAATCTGGTCCTGCTCGGCTGCCCCCCAGCTGTCCGACGGCTTTCAGGAGTCATTTCATTAATGTGAATATTCACTCTCGCTGTGGCAGGGAATGCGTGTAGCATGAAAGCAAAGTGGAGAAGACACCTGTTGAAAATAAGTATAGATAGCGTGCACATAAAAACGTCAAGCTGAGAGGATTATGCAGAGTGTGGAGTTCTTGGTTCAAATTATTTGTGGGGCACTGGTGTTTGCTATTAAGCAAGTGTCTGTAATGTACTTTTCAAAACCCAGTATGAAAAGCTTAATTTATAAAGATTCATGTAAATAAGGGGAGGGACTGATCTTGTAACCTAAAGGTCACAGGTTTGATTCCTGGGTAGGATATTGCTGTTGAACCCTTGAGCAAGGTACTTAACCTGCATTGCTTCAGTATATATCCAGCTGTATAAGTGGATGCAATGTAAATGCTATATAAAAAAGTTGTGTAAGTCACTCTGGATAAGAGCGTCTGCTAAATGCCTGTAATGTAATGTCATGTAATGTTACAATACAAGGGTCATATTGCAATACATATAGTGATGAAGATCAATAAACATATGTCATAGTACTAGATGCATGGTAATTTAATTCATATTATTAAAATGTCCTTCATAGTAAAACATGATGGTTTCAAATCTGAAACACACACACACACACACACACACACACATATATATATATATATATATATATATATATACACGCTGTACTTTTAGGTGTAAATCTAGCTAGTCTTAAATGGTTTGAGAGCTGAACTGAGGCAGGTTGAGTGGCCATACAAAATTGGGAGGAAAAGGGAAAATGCATTTGTATTAAAACATGTAGATAAACCATCTGGTTACCAAATATGCAATGTAACATAACCTCCACGGCTAAATTGTTGTTGGATGGTTCTTTGCTGTAAAGAGATTTATTTTACTCCAGGCCTGTCAGAAAATATTGTGCAAAGCTATTCTTGGCGTAGTGCTGTAGGTGGACCATTTATTTCATTTAAATGTGTTGAGTGGTCCCAGCCTACAAAATCTTCTTTCACAAGAATGTTATTCAGATCATATGTATAAAGCCAATACTCTGGGCACTGGGCAGACAATGTTGCTTGGAGAAGATGGTGAGGCTACACAGAGCCCCTGTGGTACCAACCAATCAACGAGTTGGTTTAGATTTCCTCTGCATCATTCTCAATAATGCAGCTGTCCTCGTCTTTGTGGCATGCGCGTGAAAAGGAACAAACAGAGCTGTCAGCACTGCCTGTGACTTCGCTAAAAGAGTGACAGACTCAAGATTTCGATGTGTTCTGCTCGGGAAAACACACCAGGGCACAAACACAAAGTCCCTTGCTCAGGCTTTTATAAAAAATTTTAAAAAAACAAACAGCATCATTAGCGTAATAATACCATTATCTGATGCTGTGATTTTGTTTAGCAATCAGTCCCCAGAGGAACCACTTATGGCAGATATTTTTATTAATGCCAAAGACTACCTTAGTTAAAAAAAGGATCAATGTGGTTCGCAGAAGGACCAGATATGCTTCACAAAAACTGGTAAATCTGCCAGGTAGTGATTGCTGAATATTTCTGACTTATAATTAAGGGACATGCACATATAAGTTTATCCGTGTAAAAAAAGTAATACAAACAATACCCGTGTGACATAATGAATCCTCAACATTTAGTCTTTTAATTATCTATACCTGACCAAAATAAATATGAATTTTATACGCAGGAGTCCTTACACCTGGTTTACACAGTGAGTGCTGTTTTTTTAGCTGTTGGGTTCAGTCCCAGGAACACAGAGCATGCAAAAAGCATTTTTAAGTCAAAGTAAATCAATTTAACCTCTGAAAATGATAACCAATAACCAATAATCCTTTCATTCCAAATGTATTTACAGTGCAAATACTTGTCTTACACGGGATGTCCTTGATATGCTGTACAAGGATGAATAGAATGGTTCTGCATAAATCCACATAACCTCAAATAATCACATTCTGTATGAAAAAAGATAATACCTGTACAAGGAAGGCACCATAAAATGCCACATATTTTACAGGTGCCAAACCTGCTTTCTGTTCAACAAAACACATATTCTGTTCACAGACAAAGTAATACAATCAGATACATCTTACTATGTAATCCGCTGAAAGCAAATAAAACATTAGAATTCACATTAGACATGCTGTAATATTCTTCTTATTACAATCACAGCAGCGAGTTTTGAACTGTTTATGATCCAGTGTAATCAAACAATATATAAACCCTCGTGGAACATGGAAGAAAGCAATTCCATATTGGTATTTTGTAATACTATGCAGGGAACAGAAAACATTTATCATTTATCACTGTTTAGTGAAAATATGTTAATGGTTATGATGATTATCAAGAAAATAATATAAAAGGCAGGCACGAATTGATGTAAATACAATAAAATTATAATAAAATATTATAATCTGAATATCCACTTATATCCACTCAGAATATCCACTAATTTCTTGGGCTAAAACATACAGGGAGTTAATAACTGGTTCTGATTTGGTTTCAGGCTCACATTCATAACATAAGCCGCGTTTCCACCAAAATTACCCAGAACTTTTAGTCCCAGGAACTACTTTTCAAGGAACTAAAAGGTTCCTTCAGCCCATGGTTGTCTGCGTTTCCACCGCGGTCTAAAGTCCCGCGAAGATTAGGCAAATTAGCCCACTGACGTATGAAAAAGCTTTGTCGTCCGTCCAACTGTCCTATGATTTCTTCTGTAACCCCATACTACCACCGAAGTAGCCTACATTATTTTCTAATAACCGGAACAGCCCGGAGTGGTTTATTCCACTTATATACAACGGGCTACCAACAATGACTGTATATGGTTACTTTTGTATTTATAGATTTTTATCGATTTAATCACCTGGAATTGAAATATTCTTCTGCAGCCGTTTGGGCATATTTTACCGTTGTCAAGCAAAAATGTCGTTGGTAGTTGAACTTAGACCGTTGTTATGCAACAAATAGTATATAACAGGCCAATAGTCAGATTGTAACTGTTTTATATATCCTCTCAAACACATTCATTATGTTTTTATGCGAACATTCGCTTTCATGTCTTGACATCCGAAGCGACAGAATGCATTCACATGTCCAATATAACTGGCAACAACAGCAGAAAACATGCACACGTTGTAAACAATTTGCTGTTTGATTACTTTCTCATCGTCAATTCCATATAGGCTAATCGCAAAATGACAAGAATAGAACAAAAACTCAGACTTGCGTGAACATTTAAATTAGTAGTGGTACAGCCACCGTTTGCTTTCCTTCGAAGTTACTGCTAGCCGAGCAGCGAAGTGTGCCCTCCAGATGCAAACCATGCACCATAAATTAGTCCATAGTCTTCCTGGTCTTCTCGTGGAATTGAAGAATGGCAGAGTAAAATGGAGTAAAATTACGGCAGTCTGAAAAAGCTAAAGGGACGATTACTAGAATTAACCTGTTATTTTACCCTGACAAAAAGTGCGGAAGGTGATTTCCAGTTTGCTTTTACTGTATCACCAATGTTAATTACGCAGAACTACCGCATACCTCACATAACTGTATCAAACGTTTTGAGTCTATTACAACGGGCTAACAAAGAAAATCCGGAAGAAAATATTCAGCAACCGAATTAATCCGTTTGAATGTTTTGGTAGCCTACGTAATATGCTGTCCCAGCACGAATGCTTAGCATTTTATAAAACGAATACTAAAGCAAGAAAAGAACAGAAGAGCACACGTTATAATTTCAAGACGTTGGCAGGCTATAACCGAAACTAGGCTACTGCGCCGCATAACATACAAGTTTGATTTGAAGTTATTATGAAAATAAATTGGTTTGCGGCTGCATATTTTCAAACATGGCGGAAAATAAATACAAAAAATGCTGCGAATACTCGACCAATCAGAAATGTTCAGCGCTGCAAGCTCCACCCAAAAGGTTCCTGTACTTTCGGAAAGTACTACCCCCCGAGCAGGAACTTTTTGGGGGGTAAAATAAAGCCCCAGGAACTAAATTTAGACCCTAGTTCCTGCGGTGGAAACGCACTGAGTTCCTCAAAAGGTTCCTAGTTCCGGGGTAAAGTTCCTGCAGTGGAAACGCGGCTATAGTCTGTCATAGCCCCAGATGAGCCCTTAACAATGATAACTTAATGGTACCAATTGATGTTAAATAATTTCTTTCTTTCAAAATGGGGCGTCTGCCAAGGTCACAATGCCCCCATCCGAAGTACATGCGTAGTCACTCAGTGTTTCAAATGCCTGCATGACACCATTCAAGGACCAGGGACCTCATTTATGAAACATTTTGTGTACACATTGTGAATATGCTGAAATCCATGTTTGTGCTTTTTGTGCTTTATAAACATAGAACTTGATGTGAAAATAATCAAGTGGAGTCTGGAATCTACAGGCCACATGCACAAACTGCACATGCACCTTGTGGCTGTGCAGTTGTACTGCAGGCAAAGGACGACTGATTCCTGATTTCCATTAATGTCGGTTGTGTTTATGTCCAGAAATGAAGCACAGCAACAAGAAGCCAGCTATTGAATTATAGACCGGCACCATGATTATAATTTAGCTGATGTAATAAACATTGTATGAATAAGAAAAGAGAAGCACAATGTGAATACAATACACAAAAAAGTGAGAAATGTGTTTGGAATCCATAGAACATGATAGAATATTATAATTCAAATTAACTCACAGACATGAAATGTCATGACAGACATGACTATAAAAACTGATATATAAGGTATTCACATTCAAGAGGCCAAGACTGCACTTGCAATATAAGAACACTTTGCAAATGGGGCGTGTCATGAGCATGTTTTCAGAGACCAGACATACTAAGCATGTTTAAGCAAATGAAACAGCGAGATGAATGGTAATAAGCCACAGTATAAAGCTGAGGGCTTTCATCACCTGAAGATGCAAAGCTTATTCCCTATTCCACAGTTTTTGGGATATTTGTAATTTTATAAATGAAACGTGTATGTGTAATTTCCACAACTTTTATAGTTTTTATAAATCATGCATATACATGTTTTAATACCCGGTCACACAGTATGATCATATTTAGTAAAAAATCCACACAATCTGTAGAAATGAGGCCCCAGACTAGAATGTAGAATTGAGAATTTGTGGGATATTCTGGAATGCCACCTGAGACAACATTTTTCACTTCTACCAACTAAGTGTGAATTGATTGGCTTTCATTTTGACAAGTTGCAGGTGCTTAATTTGTACTGAATCCTACTGGAACAGGATCTGGAACCTCTCCGTTCTGGACTGCCTGCATTCTGGGAACTATTTGCATGTATCCAGCAACTCTTGAAGGGGAGGAATGTCATGGTAAATCAGTGTTGTGTCATAGTGTGCCTTCTACACGGGTTGCTATGTAAGTTGTGTCATAACACAAACTGCAGATTGTCTCACAACAATGGTATGTTCGTATGTTTATTTTTCTTTTTGTTTTTTTGTTTTTTGCATTGCGAGACCTCTGGGATGATGTTGTCACCACATGGTTACTTTGTATTGCAGCAACTCCTGGTTGACAAATTGACACTGATAAGTTTTGGTGTATTCACCCTGCATAACTCCAGATGCATGGTAGGTTTACCATGGCAGTAATGGTACTGGCCACACATACTGGAAAAGACCTTTTAAGTGGATTCATGTTGTTCTTACCATTTTTTGTTCACTACATATATATTATACAAGAGACTGCTAATACTGACCTGTGACACTGCCCTGAGTATTACACACAAAGCAAAGTGCATTCAGTGCATAGATAAGGCTAAAAGTAAAACAGTTTGGATTTAATCAACTCCTCATTGACTAAATGAAAGCTGATGCCTCTGCCTGTGTTACTATGGTAACAGCTGTGCAAGGGAATTAACATAACAGGGAAAATAATTTTGCTGTCTATTGCATCCCAAGACTGGGCCAAGCAGTGAGAAATGTACGTAACACTGCCAAAGAAGAGTCAAAAGGTGAAGGCCATTGTTAGTTTCACTGGGTAATTCAGGCAATTATATATGGTGACTGCAAATATTCATAATACAAATCTTAAAATGGACTCTTGTCCATATGTCTGAGAAATTAAACATGGGGAATATACCCTGTATTCTATCATTATCAATTATAGAAAAGGTATATTTTAAATCAGTTTAACTGCATATTGCTATGCAGATTACCAGAGCAGTAGACCAAGATATGTTATACCCACTTGAGGATAAATATAAAATTATTCTAACATATTGTCTCCATATTGTATAATATAATGAAATTATATTTTAAAATATTTCATGGGCATCTTAAATGGTTGAAATTATTAAAAGGTGGTATGAGAAAAACTGTATTTTTTAATAAGTATTCATAGGTTTTTTTTTTTTACAAGTGTCTTGGATGACAAAAATGGTTTCTGTGAATAATGATGGTTGCTGTAAAAATATTTTCTATTTTATTTTTGTAGGGTAAGTTTCAGCATAGTAGAATATATGGCTCTCGAGATTTAGACAAAAGACCCATGACCCCTACAGGGGACAAAATGCTGGGTCTAAGGAGGATTGGAATTTTATATCATGCATAAGACGTAAAGGATAATAAAAGCCAACTAAAAGTCAAATGACATCTTTCAAAGAATCCACTCTGGGAAAAAAAAAAAAAAAGATTCGCAATGGGCTTTCCTTTACAAACTCCCAGTGCTCATCACTAGACTTGAAATGAAATGTAATGTCTTTTCTTTTGAAACTATTTCTGTGGTATGTTTTTTTAAAATATTTTTTTACTCTTTTCTACAGCTAGATTGTGAAAAATCGATTGAACTGGAAGCACACTATAACCACTCACTCCCTTGCTTTCTCAAGGCAATAAAGCTTCAGAGACAGCAAATGTGCAGTTGTGTTTCTTGCACAAAAATAACTGAATTGCATCAGCCCGAAGTAAGAAGCACTCAAGGATAAATGCCCCTACTTTGTGGGGAGAAAGATCAGGTCATTCTGGATTTTTTATCTGAATTTTAAGGAAAATGTTTGGTAATTGTCAAATGTGAGGTTTGTATTCCAGGGGTAAAAACGATAAATAAATAAATAAAATTAAAATATTTTGTAATGTGTGGGTTTTAATGTGTTCTCAATCTTGTTTCTGAAATAGTCCCACAGGTTTACTTCTGGGACCTATTTTATTCTCAGTTTACATACATCCCCTTAATCTGATGTTTGGGCTGCAAAGTGGGCCTATTTATTATTGCTACACAAATGGCGAGCAGTTGTTGCATTTCAAATTCCTCAAGAATTAATTCCTAAAAACAAATTCTGCTGTCACGTGAAGTTTGTTACTCAAAGAAAGCATTTAGCCTTGTTGTTTGTTAGGCTGTAATCTGTCCCTAGGATCCTATATCAATAACATCAACTTGATTTGTGTTTTGATCTTCATAACATTGTGTGCCACAGACACTAGTAGAAACTTGTTGAAGCTCTAATGTCATCAAGAATTGATTACTGTAATGCTCAGATCTCAGTCTGCTCAACTGCAGCCTTCCATTGATTGAAGTCTGTTGAAAACCCAGCAGTACATGCCATTAAGCCTACACCACAGTTTTGTTTGTTTTTTTTTTTGAAATATTACTATTATGATCTCAGATCCACATCCAAATCTGTCTCTGATTTACAATGCACAATCTGGCACTATTTCAATCCCTCCATTACCTTCTCTTAAACACTGGACAACCTTAAAACTAGCCTCCATTCCTTCAGCAACTGAATTTTGCATTTAGTATGTTTGTGACTCATACATAATGCCTGCTCCAAATTAAATAAGTAATAAGTAAATAAATTGCCATGTAACACAAAAATATTTATATGGTTGCAAAAAGTTGTGAAAACAACAATCATTATTATTATTATTATTATTATTATTATTATTATTATCATGTTGTTTTGCTGTGGAATTCTTTGCAGATTTGTTCATGCCATGACAATTATAATGACAAAAAAGGCGGACATTCAGTGCACTGACAGACACAGACAAGTTATGTCTACATTTAATGTGTTACTGTGAGACAGGCTATCATACAGGACATTAATCTGCCCCACATTTAAAAACCCACAGGCCACCTCTTTCTAAGTGGGGCTTCTCCAATATGTCATCTGAGGGTGAGCCTTCAAAAGGAACGATGCTATAACTATGACACAATCAATGTACTAAAAACATTTGTGGCTTAGAACAGCACAAGGACATATCAATTGAAAAGGAATGTGTTATTCAAAGGCTCTTTGGTATTCAAGAACCAAATGCAAGCAGTCTTAGATTCTTTAGACTGATGTTTTCCCTGCAGTTATCCTTTGTCAAAATAACTCTAGCTATTTTGGAAAAAATTGTCCTGGGTATCAACTATTTGAATGCATGTATAGATTTAATTTCATGTCGATGTAATAAGAGTGAAATTATGACGGGTCATGAATGCATCTACATACATTCCTATTCTACAGGAATATGCATAGAATAAGCCCTAGAAAACGCCAATGGAGGCAATTACAGTTGAAGAGTGGGTCACATTTACTTTTTATCAATATGGGTACAAATACTGTGTTATGTCAGGGAGGAAATCCAGGTGATGTTTGTGCCATTCCTATATAATTAAATATTATTTAATTCAATTTTGGGCCCAAGTTCTCAGTCTTCTCTTTTAGATCATTATTTGGTGTGTGTGTGTGTGCGCGCACGTGCGCGCGCGTGTGTGTATGTGTGCATCCCCCTCAATTTCTATTCCGACAATGCACCTTTCATTGAACACTTTTAGAGCATTGCAGACAATGCTTTACCTATGGTGCTACTCAAATGTACCACTTGGTGCATGCAGAGAGTTTTTACAGAGGTTACCAGAAGCACAGTTCACATGGTAAATATGGTTACTATGGAAACTAAGACAGGACTATCAAACAGAGCACACTCACTTGGATGAGGACAGGCTATTTCTTGTATCTTGAAGCACAGTAAAAACATTGAAAAAAAAATACTCATCTTTTTGAAGTGCAGAAAAGTAATTTATGTAAATACATTTTTTAAAAGTTTTGTCCACTCAGAAAAGTATTTAATTAATGGCCTGATGGAACCATGAAGCAGTACAATAATAATTTTTGCTGTATTCCAAAGCACACCTTTTTGATACTTTGAACCATATTTTTTTTAAATGGAAAACATGCAGCCTCTGCATTGTCTTTTCCTTCTCTTCAGAGTATGCTCACAGTTTTGTCAGTATGTATCAAGGAGTAATTTTATTCTGAATGGTCAATACATTTTTGCTATAACATTAACTGGCAGCGACAAGCTGATTTGAAAGTTTCAGACATTAGTGATTTTGTCAGTCAGCAGAAAACGTGCAGCCTCTGCATTGTCTCTTCCTTCTCTTCAGAGTATACTCACAGTTTTGTCAGTATGTATCAAGGAGTAATTTTATTCTGAATGCTCAAATAAATTTTTGCTATAACATTTACTGGAAGCGACAAGCTGAGTTGAACGTTTCAGACAGTAGTGATTTTGACAGTCAGCATGTAAACAATACAATTACACTGGTCAGATGAAAGCTGGCCATTTGTTCAGGTATGTGATTTTGTGAATTGATGCAAGCAACACCTGTATGCTATGTAAGCAGATGGGTGCTGCTCTCATGCCTTCTGAAAATTACACTACACTAACAATGCAGACTCTGATGACAGCTAGCTGAAGTGGCTTGCTGGCTAACTCCTTTTAAAATCCACATACATACGTGTTCATGAAAGTTAAATAATATATATGATGATTTTTTGTTTTTTATTCAACACACAAAATACATCATCATAATACAAAGAAAACTAGTGTAGAATAAACTCTGATAGATAATTTTTTAATCAAATAGAGCACATATTGTCCCAGTTAGACTCTGTCAGAATTTATTTAATACAGAGTTGATTTTACACTGGTAATTTCTCTGCGTAAAAGTGCATTAATATTGCTGCATTGCAGAGGTTTACCTTTAAATTTTGTTTTTAGATTATTTCCTCTTCCAATATTCCACTGTTCTTGGCTTTAAGTAGAATGCACTGTGGAGCTAAGAATAAGTGTTCAGTTGTACAGTTGGGCAATAAAAGCGTATCAAATTTTGTCTTCATTTTCCAAAATTATTCACTTCATGTGCTCAATTTGGCATAATCATTTTGCCTTCACACTTCAATGAAATCTGATCTCTGTTGTTATCAGAAGGCATTTAGTCACATGGCTTTATCTTTTCAGGATGCAAAAAAATTCCAAACAAAAATGACCCCATTACTCGCTCTTCAAACTCTACACTACACTGTGGGAATGAGAAAATAAAGGACAATTTCTGCACAATTGCAAATACTGAATACAGCTGTAACAAATGTGGCATTCCATTTGAACCCACACAAAAAATACCAGTGTTAAATTCACTCTAGCACAGTCCAATCAACAAAAAATTCACTGTTACAGTTATAAGTTCAGAGTTTATTTTAAACGTGTGTACTTTTTACATTTACATTTGAAGATTTTATCAGACATTCTCATGCAGGGTGGTTAACAAAGAATAAATTATCTACATATAATCTGCTTATACAGCTGAATAGTATACTGAAGCAATTCATGTTTAAGCACTTACCTTGCTCAAGGATACAACAGCAATGCCCCACCTGGGAATCCATCCTACAACTACAATCCCGGCTTCCTAATCATTATTGCTACACTAAACTAGATCTCCGATCTGCAGAATAAACAAGTTTTATGTTCTCAGACTTCAACTGTGGTTTGTGTGGCAGTTAAACAACAACTGTTCTCCTATTGCCATTTTCTTGCAGAACTGAACATCTGGTTTTTAAGGCATTGACAATGACGGTTCTCCAAAGAACAGCCGTCAAATAATGGGCACTCATCTCTCACTGCTTTTACTGTTCTGAAACACTGTGTACAATCACCTTCAAGTCACAGCGAAATAAGAACACTGCATGCTGTAAATAGCATTGTTACTCCAGAATCACCTTGAAGGAGGTTGTTTATGGCATTACCTTGTTGTGTGTGCACCTTAGTCAAGTGTTATTATGTATTTATTATTATTATTATTATTATTATTATTATTATTTATTTCATCCATCCATCCATTTTCTATACCCGCTTATCCTGGTCAGGGTCACAGGGGGTGCTGGAGCCTATCCCAGCATGCATTGGTTGAGAGACAGGAATACACCCTGCACAGGCCACCAATCTATCGCAGGGCACACACACCATTCGCTCACCATTCACTCACATACTCATGCCTATGACCAATTTAGTGTCTCCAATCGGCCTACCTGCATGTCTTTGGACTGTGGGTGGAAACCGGAGTACCCGGAGGAAACCCACGCGGACACTGGGAGAACATGCAAACTCCACACAGAAAGGCCCCAAGCCAAGATTCGAACCCCCGGGCTTCTTGCTGTGAGGCGACAGTGTTACCCACTGCACCACCATGCCACATATTATTTATTTATTTGTTTATTTTAATTTACTTTTATTTATTTTATTTTTTGGGGGGTGGGGTGGGGGGGTGGTAGGCATGCACAAAGCAGCACTATTACAAAACTTATTAACTAAATTCTACACCTTAAAGGAGAATCATTCAACTTCATATACCTTTGAATTGAATGTTTTCTAGCTCTTGGGGGCTCTGTTAAGGACGTCCTGTGCAATACATGATGAGGGATCCTTTGCAATTGTTCTCCATTTCCCATTAGGCCCTTGCCTTCCCCCTTGTATCCCTTGCTATAAATCAATCCCCCTGTAGAATTGAATGGAAACGCAAAGAATAATTAAGGTAAATAAGACTGCAAACATGGACTGAATAGTGGTGCTTGCTCCTGCTAAACTACATATAAAATGAAACAGAAAGTTTCTAAATTCAATATTCTGACCTGACTCTTTCCTGACATTTTGAGGAAACCCATTTCAAATGGCCAATCCCATAAAAAACCCTCAATTGCTCTGTCAAATGTGCTTATATGATGATTCATATCCATGTTGCAAGCCAGACGATGAAACATTAAAGATTCAGTGGGCTTCTAAGCGATGGGAGGAAAAAATAAGTCATCAAATGCAACACTGTACCGTGTGGATAATAAATCAAGTTCTAGCAACTATTTCAAAAGTTTCATTCTGGCTTTTTAAGGATGAGCATACAGTACGTTGTCAGATGCTCTGGTGATACACCTAGGAAATATACTTCAATGTTATGGACAGATTACAAGAATATGAACTAAAAATAATCAAAACACTCAAAAAAAGTATCATTAATCTTATTAATCTTTAAGTTAAAGCATAACTTTGGTTTACTTTTGACTTGGACTCGTTTTTCTGAATTATTTCTGCCAAGCTGACGGGTAATGATACTAATTTTCTCACATCTTTCTTTGTGGAGCTTTGGTCACCCCAAGAAGCGCTGCATTCTGCTTTGCAATATAGCCTAATGGGGCCATGCAAACAAGCCTCAAATGGTTCATAAAATAACCTCCCTCAAAATAGTAACTGCATATCCCATGATGGACATTCATTTATGCAATCTATTTCCATCAGTCCATTACCAGGCATTTGGCATTTCAGTTGACAAACAACTTTTTTTAGTGGAAGCATACATTGTTCTCAGTGAGAACTATGACAAGCAGAGAAGCTCCAAGGAAGCATTCTATAGTAGGAGAAATCTGGTCGTAAGTCGTGTTGCATTTCTATTCAAATGGGCTGTGCCTGCATCCATGTCCAGTTGGAGGCATATCCACATCTGCCGTAAGTTTGGCCATACATGTAGTTATCTCAAGCCTAGTCTGACATTCCAATGAATAAATTCAATTCCCCAAAACACAGCCAAGAACAGATAAAACAGGAGTTGATGGTGAACTCTGGATTACCTGGGGTTCACGGTGACATTAATTGCATGCAACTGCACGCCCCAACAGAAAACGCTCTTATATAATTGAACCACAAGGGAGCCAACTCCATCAACATCCAGTTGATTTGCAATGCTGTGTAAGGTCACACACATGCTCACAAATTATTTTGGATGAAGCCACAACGCCTTTATACTGGCCAGCTATCTCATTCCAGGGATCCCATGGAGGGATGACTGTTAGGAAACAATGGCTATACATTAATGACATGGCTGATGACACCATATCATGCCTACAACCGTGCATGAATTGTCATTCAATTGAAAACGTGCACTGTAAGAGAGGAGTGCTGTTTGAACTGTTTGGAGTGCTGAAAATGCACTTGGATAAGTGAGGTGGAAGATTACAATACAGCCCTCAAAAAACAAAGATTAATGAAAATTTCACAATTGTTTACACAATGTTATCCAGTTTTCTTCCCATATTCAAATCTGCAACACAGATAACAGCAGAGCCTAACTGGCTATTTGACTGGCCATTTAGTATACATATATATTGGTATGCTTAATATTATATTGGTTTAATATGTGTATGTATTGGTTTGTCACTTACACATACAGACGAGTGACAAATTAAAGGAAAGACTTGAATAAATGAGTGGAGAAACATAACAAATGTAGATGCTTCCATACAGGTGTACTGCATGATACAATTAAGCAATTAACATCCTATCATGCTCTGTGGCATGTATAAAAATGCTGGCAGGAGCTTCAGTCGCAAAGACTGCTCAACTGGCTGGTGTTTCAATAGGAACAATGACTAAAGTGACATCTGCATTCATGCATGATGCTTGTGCATTAGTGCGATATGTGAGTAAAAACTGAAGAGCGACTCTTCCTCAGGTGACCAAGAATGTCAAGGCAGTACGTGATCAGACTGTGTCACCAAGAACAGCCCATCAACAACTACATAGAGAGGGATATTATAGTAAGGTTGCAGTGCATAAACCTCTCATTACAAAGACAAATGCACATTTGAGAGTTCAGAGGTGGAAAAACCATAGGCACTGGTTGACAGATGTGGAAAAAAGTGATATGGTCATCTTTCACAACAAGTGGGCAAGTACATGTGTGGCATACGCCAAGAGAATGGTACAGGCCTGAATACTTGACCCCTAAAGTGAGGGGGTTCAGTGGCTCTGCTATGCTGAGGGGGGAATTTAGTATAATTTAGGCCCACTTGTGGCCTAACCAGAATGGTTTCATATTTTTACACAAAATGTAATATTGAATAAACACTGTGAAACTGAGGAAAACACAGAAAACATTTTTCAATTATTTATTTTATTTAATGAAAAACACCCATTTAATTCCACTGTTATACCTAGCATCAACAACGAAAACAGCCATGGTAATAGAAAAGGTAGCAGGGTTAAGTATTAAAACTGTCACAGTACAGGACAAAAATGTATTGTGAAAGCTACTGTATATCAAATTATTTATCAATTAATTAAAAGCTTGATAAACTCTTAGTCAGCTTATAATTTTCTGAAACCAGTTGTAGTATTTTCTATGAAAGAAGTTTTGATTTTAGGAGCTTTTTGATTCAGGAACTTTTCTGTTGGAATAGTCCAGGTCAACTACAAGGTAGAATAAGACAAGTACATTATCCTTGTGATAGGACACAGTGGAGAATCACAGAATAACATAATCGATGTATACATCGGGATGACAAGTTTGAATGATATTACAGGACTATAGAATTACCCCTCACACCTCAAAGTCTGTGAATAATAAATGTTAGATTATGTTGGAATTTCAGAAAGGTCAGAGGAGAAAAAGGAAATATACATTGAAAGTGGCTGGGGGAATTAAACAGAGAAATCAAAAATATTTAGTCATGTAGAATTACCATAAGAAACATTATATGCAAGTTTGGCAATCACACATGAAGAGCTCCTGGGTGGCTAATCCTGTTAAGATACTGTTCTAGTGTCTGGATGAAAGCCACAGTGTTGAATCCAGGCTTTCAGTCCCAAATGTGGTTGGCAGCCACACACACTGCGTTGCATAATTGGCTGCCGCATCACCCTGAGAGAATGAGCTTAGGTAGGCGGGCTTCTCCATGTTTCATTGGGCATCAGCAGCCTCCTTTGGGTGATTGGGCAACTGTACTCTACCTTTGCCAACAGAGCGTGAAGTGTACTTTCTTAATGAATTTATGTGGCTCAACTGGTAGACTGCAAAAGGTAAAATTGGTGGCTGGCAGAACATGCTTCAGAGAAGAGCAGACTATTTGTGCATTTTTTCGGTTTGACAGAAGAGGCTGTAACAGTGAGACTGGCCAGTAATACAAATGTGCTTTCCAAATGGTAGGATATTGTGGATGTTTAATATGAGTGTATGCTTTTCCTGATTGTACTGTATAACATAATGAAAAGAGAAAGAAGAGAGAAAACGCAGTCCTTTAGATGGATTTTAGATTAACTTTGGTGCACGTGACCAGAGATAAGTGTATACATTGTGTTTTTACTAATAAGTGAAACTTCTGTGGTTTATCCACCTCTGGCAACTACAACTGCCATTTTGAACTGTCTGTGACACTCTTGTTTTCTACCATCTCAACTTAGGGGGGATTTTTATTGCATATGCAGAAGTGCTATAACGAGTTTGTATACGCCCGCTGCTGCCAGCGTTGTTTTGCACTCTTAAGTGTAGAGATCTCTCTATGCTGCATGTAATAAAGAAGGCTTACAGCCCTAAACAGAGAGTGGTGATTTTCCACAACAATGTAACAAACATATAATTACATTGCATGACATTACATTTTATTTTGAGGACACTTTTATCCAAAGTGACGTACAATAAGTGCATACCAAAGGCTGTAGCAACAACTACTGAACAAAGGCCAGATAAGGTAACATTTTCATAAAGTATCAGTCATCTATAGCCATGAACATCAAGTCTAGTTCACACGGTAAGCATGGGCTAAGTCAGTAAAGTTTTGGCAATTTATAAATTAGAAGTGGGGCATGTATAAAGAGATGTGTAAGACCCAGACATTGTCGTATTTTCAGGCCTATGTTGAGTGTATTTAAGACATTCTGAGTAACGGTAAAAATGTCTCACTCCAAATATGTTGCTAAAATATAGCATAGGGCCTCAAGAACTGGGAAATGTTGTTCTAAACTGAATGGTGAACCAAATGGGAAAAATGGTGTCTCTAGAATGCCAGAAAAGCAATTTTGCATTTTTGCAACACAGGGTCTCACAGGAATAAAGAGGTACAACATCAAGAAGAAGCGCAACATTAAAGTGATATATTAAGACACAAGTACAACATGAAAGTGCTAGATGAAGATACAAGTGCAACATGAGTTCTAGAAGATCAAGATTTGAGCAATTCATGAGTGATACTAGATTGGGGGTAACCCTGCAGAGGAGTAGTGATAGAGTTAGTCAGTTAGTCAATGTAGTTTGAAGAGCTGCTTCATCAGACCATGGCTGAAAGTGAGCAGTGAATGAGTGGTTGTAGAGGAATGGGGAGTTTGTTCCACCACTGGGGAGCTAGGGTGGAGAAGCTTCCTGGTCAGGATGAGCAAGAACCATTCACCCAGATGGCAGGAAGTGCAAGTAGATTGGAATGGGCTGGCTGTCCACGAGGCAAACATCATTAATTAATTGACTGTAAACAAGAATGACATTGCCAATAAAGCACACTTAGGGCAATATGTACGAAGAATTTGCGGGGCTTATACAGATGCTGACGATGCTTTGTTCCAGTTTAATGTAATTCACAGAATAAAGTATGGCTGTTAAGTCATGGAATTAAGGACTTATCAGACAGGAGGTGAGAACTGAATACACTGAATATGTTAAGATAAATAAAGACCAACATAAGAAAACAAAAACTAATAACTAAGTATATAACAAACACATAGTTGGACATGTTCCCATTCATTAGCATCGTATGGGTTACAATGCTTGTGTGCAAAGCTTGTTTTGCAGTACAAATGGTTGTTGTCAATGTTAATTGGACATTCAGCTAACAAACTGTATATTAACAGTTGTTGTCTTCATAAATAGTCTCTTCTCTTTATATTCTTAGCAGTATGTTTTCATCACACTGGCTTTAGAGTACTAGAGTCAATCCAAGAAACGTATTGCATTAGAAATGTTTTAATTAGGTTTAGTACACTGAATGCCAACCGTAGTAAATGTTTGTGGATGAGAAGTAAAATGGAATTCACAGTCCAGTTGTACTGGGAGAAATCTGCAATTGAGACTGCAACCGTTTCTGATTGGTGGTGCCACAATACTCATTTTGGAGGGGAGGGGATTTAGGAAATTACATCATATTTACTGCATCCAATATTATGTGAAAGCCTTATGTTTGCTTGGAAGGACTGGGTCTTCCCAGTATCCCCATTCTGCAAAACAATTGTCTGCATTAACTCAGCCATTTTCAGATCCAGTGCCCATGAAGTACTACTAAATTCAGACCCAGATTCTTTTTAAAAAATGTTTTTATGCCGTCTATATAAATGTAACTGTGAAGATGATGAAGCAACACAAAATTAGCCAAATGCTTCACTCCGCATTAGCTTAGGTGGAAAGGGGGGGAAATTATTGAGCAAATTTTATTTGGGGATGGTTTGGTGGCCAGGTTGAGAAAGTCAGTTTGTAAGTTTTGCCACGATACTGAGAAGCCCCCTAACTCTTTGCAGTAAGTTCCATGGATCGTTAATGGCAGCTAGAGTGAGGACCTTAGTACAACGTCCCATCCGGGTGATATGTTGATAAAATGACGAAGCTCCTGCGGTTTCCTTATGACTATCAGTAACATATGAAGGGAGAAACCTCTCTCAATAAATGGTTAAAAAATGTATTGCTAAAGCATGTTGAAGAACTGCCATTATGTTAAAACTCAATAAAAATTATAATATTAATATTATGTTATAAAAAATAAGCCAACAAAACAGGTTTTCTGTGCCAGTGCTTTATGTGAAATGGGGGCCTTTGTATGTTAAAAAATATATATTTTCTGGATCAGAGCATGGACTACAGTATAGAAAAAAAAGCAACTAGGTATAACCCTGTCCTGCCAAGCAGTGAGCACAGATCCCGTGCCCCTCTGTTAGACAGTTTTAACTATGGCTGTTATTTCACTGGCTAGGCTGGGGGGGCACAGTCTGTCAGAATTTCTCTCTGCTTTCTGTCTCTGAAAGTGAAGCCTAGCACATGTTTTTTTATATAGTTTCATTTAAACACTTCCAAATTCTTCTTCTTATCGTCACTTTTTGATTATTTAGAATTTTGGTCAATTGAAGATGATCTGAATCTGGAGTGTGATCTTGTGAATCGGTGAATTTCCTTTGGAACCATTCAACTTGGGGGATTCTTCAGGGTTCAACTCTTCGGTTAATATTTAAGCACTATGGAATCTTGCTCCAGCCCTATCGGTACAGCTGTGATGAAGCAATGGAGCAATGGCATGAGCACAAATTAAGACAGGCAGGCGACCCAGGGGAAAAGTATTAAGAACAATGAGTCTATCAGTTTTGTTCAACTCATGTGATCATGAACTACTGGTTTCGAAGGAGGAAATATAGAATATTAATTCATCAATATGTTATTGCATGAAAAATGTCTAAATTTGGACATTTAAGCTGAGTGACCCTGAGGGAAATGAGATCAGTGATCGCAAGAAAGGAAGGCTCCATTATTCATTCTAACTAAAATCACTCACAGTAGAAGCTAGCCGTCAATAAGGGCTGAGGACCTTTGAAAGCCTGCATTTCACTACAGTAAATACACAGATCCAGAATTTTTTGGCACTAATACCGTTGCCATGCAAACAGTATCAGCCAATACCGATACTAATCTAGGGAGCAAAGAGTGAATGCAGTCTGTTTAAACTGTCTGGGACTGGTTCTACAATGCGACTGTGAAGATGCAGATACTCAGTTGCACTTTGTGTCTACAGCCATAAAACAGCTTAGGGAGGGAATTAGGCTATTAGAAACAGATTACAAGCAGGTAATTGTAACAATTAATTAATGCAAGAAAATAAGCAGGATTCTATGATGATTGAGTTATGCATGTTTTAGGCATTCTCGAAGACTTTGCAATCTGTTTGAGAAAAGTGATTGTTAATTTACTTATCCGGAAGCAGAAGAAAATAACTGTCATGACGCTAGTATGCGCAAAACACTTTTAGCCCGATAAAATAAAAAAATCCCTGCATGAGGGAGGGTTCAGTTTTTCCTGTATTTTTCTCTATTATCAAACGTAGGCTATTAACCAGTGGCTGATGAGTTGAAAATTGACAGGGCGAGTAATTGCTTCGTAAATAATATTGTTCAAATTTTATTGACATCATTTAGAATTGTGGATAGATACTTCTCATTCTCTGCACTCACACACTGAGAATATTGTAATTTAAGCAATATTGAAATACAGGTTTTATTGCATGTTGTGCTGAAAGCTAATGTGATAGTTAACCGAGCCAGTTTTATTTCATTAAGTGTAGGCCTATTTAGTGATTGAAACTTTTTTTATTGTTTTTATCATTTAATCGTCCTAACATGACATGAAACAAACTGCGTTGACCTACCAATTGATTATTCAGATCATTGACACACTTGTTATATCAAGGAAAATGAATGAAAACAAGCTGAGACCAGCTACAGGGAAGTTTTCTGCCCCTTCTATTTTCTGCTCACCAGCCACCACTGCTATTAACAAATGACAAACAAGAATAAACTAGCTAAGGCATTGCCTAAATGCTTCAATGAACTGTACAGTACACAACATAATCATCTCTGCATTTTTTGAGGACTCTCTGTTCCTCTTATCATTCACAATATGCGTGGTGTACTGAAACGGCTGTTTGCGGTCAACTTGTGCTCGGTGTGCCCACAGGTAGCCTCTTGGCACTTCTGCAAGAGCCGGGAAGCAGCCTTTTTTGCTCACCAGAAAGCCAATGGCTCAATTGCTCAAAATATATATGAATAAAAGCCATTGCAAGACTGTCTTCTATCTAACTGTTGCAAATGTAGACTCATTTAATTCATTATTGTTTAAGTGTGACTAAAATGTTAAGAATCAGTGGCTACAATTTACTCTCATTATTTGCCTAGAATCTGAAGAGCCAAGAGATTTAGGAAGGTAAAGATCAGGAAAGCAGCAGGTGCCCAAATGAATAGATTTTGAGTGCCTGTGGTTAATTACAGCCAACTATTCCACTTAAGAATGGGGGGGAAAAAAACATTTTAAAATGTCTAATAACTGCACATTTCACAAAAGTAGCACTGATTTAGGAAACTTTCAGACTTAATTATCTCACGAAATACATTAAGGTGAAGTAATGAATGAGGCATAAATTGACATGACCACATCTCCTACCACTCCTCTGCCATTTCATAAATTCAGAAGTAATTGCTTATCAGTTTTGCATGTCAATTAAACATTGTTAAAATTGCTCTGTGTATTGTAATGGACTGATTTCTGACTTTCCTTAACACTTTCAGTATGAGCAACATCCAATGAAATGAATAATATCAAAACGCAAATATAGACAGAAATGATGGATTGACAGGTACAGATTCAAGTAATGCCTTCTACTTTTAACTTTTCAACTCTTCAAACTCTTTTAAGCTTTTTTTTTTTTTTTTGGAATCACCTTTGAATGCCCGACAAGCAAAAATATAAATACTCTTTGCTGGTTCACAAATTTGCATAAAGGTAATTCAGTGCGCATCACAATGGTGGACTGAATGAGGCTACAGATGAGCTGAGGCTCATCATTATTTAAGAAAATAAAAGTCCAGCATACAGAGGAGCATGCATAAAAATTCTGGACAGGTCTTGTTCTCTTGAATTACAGCTATCATGGCTGCAATAGGAGTGACTCTGACAGAGTACAGGTGAGAAACCATAGATTAGTTCAGCAAATTTCAACCAAGGGCAATGAAAGGGCAAGAGCAGCCATGCTAGTAATCTTTGCTAAACATATATAAGAAATCACACAGAGGCTTTTTCACCTCAATGTACTTCTTTAAAAGAATAAAGTCTCATTTAAACTTCCCAGTTGTTTTTATTAGAAAAAGTAACATTTACAAAAAGAGATATTGTATGTCCAATCATCTGTAACAAATCACAATAAGTATGACATTCTTACATTATTCCATGCGTTTAGATGAGACATCTGTTGAACCACTCACTTACAGTACTTATTGGCTGTTATCACTGTATAATAAATGCTTTAAAGCAAACTACAAAAGGATGAAGTTGACAGTGCCCTTCTCACAGAGTTAAGGTTATCTATCTAACAGTCACATTAACTATTGTGGAAGTATATTGCCTGAAAGAGGAGTATTTAATATTGTGGAACTGCTCAATAGAACACTTTGCAAGGGAAAACGGGGCAGCTCACACACAGTGTTTGGATTCTACCCATCTTCCCTTTTTGCCCTTATTTCAGATTGATCTTGACATATTTTTCATATAAAGTTTGTGCATACTTCATTGATTATTTAGGCTATTATTTGACCTAATGCAAAAGCTAATGTTTCATTGCTTTGTTTTATTTTGCATCTTTAATTAGTCTAGCCAGTATGTTTCTTTATTTGCCTCTGTTGCTGCAGAGTTGGGTAGTAGCACTTGGACAGTTCCTTTTGGCTACTTTGCTCTTGCCATAACTGTGATACAAGTGAATCTTTGTCTCATCTGTCCACAAGAATGTTTTCCAGAATTCTTCAGGCTCATTTAGGTACTTCTTTGAAAAGTATAACCTGGCCATCCTGTTTTTGCAGCTAACTAATGGTTTGCATCTTGGAGTGTAGCTTCTGTAGTTCTGTTTGTGAAGTTTTCTGCAGACAGTAGTTACTGGCACATCCACGCCTTCCTCCAGAAGACTGTCGGACAGGTGTTTGGGGATTTTTCTTCATTATGGTATGAATTTTTCAGTCATCTACTGCAGAGGTCTTCCTTGGCCTACCAGGCCCTTTGTGATTACTGAGCACACCAGAGCTCTCTTTCATCTAAATGATGCTGCAAATAGTTTATTTTTGTATGTGTAAGGTTTGGCCTATGTCTCTTGACTGTTTTTCGTATTTCTCAGTCTCATAATGACTTCCTCGTCTTTCATTGATACAACTCTGGTCCTCATGTTGACAAATGCCAAGAACAGACCCCAAGGGAAATCAAAATCCTAGAATCAAGACTAGATACAGAAAGCTCTCTTATACCTGCACTAAGAATGCAACTGAACACAGCTGATTCATGAAGAACATCAGCGAAGACATTTTTCCCCTTAAATGAGGGGGACTATGTATAAAAAGCATATGTAAAAATACCATTTAACTACATGTGAATTGTTTAATTAAAAATCTAAAATCATGAAGTAGAGAAGCAAACCAAGAATAACATTATGGAGCTCACTGTAACTGAGCAAAAGTTAGTCAGGTATTCCATCAGTTTACAACAAGTTTTCTATTCTCCATTCCTCTCCGCCTTAAATAACACAGATAGGCATGAAAAAGCAAAAGGAAAATTGGATGCATTGCAATAAATCTTTATTATCCTGAAGAGGGAGATTTGTGGAACCTCACATCCACATGATTGGGCTCATTAATTCAGATGCACCTACTCACCAGGCTTCATTCCACCTATGGCTTCACAAGGCAATTGGCGGAGCCTAGGGAAATTACAGTAATAGCAAATAGAATGTCTTTCTCAGTTCATGAAAGTCCCTGTTTTGTGAATAGCATACAGGGGTTCTGACCAAAAAAAAAAAAAACACATGTTGATGATGACGGTAGATGAACCACTTTCGATACAATAGAGGAATAATATAGAAAATCAGGAAGGTGAAAATACTTTTTTGTGTCACTGTAGGAGTCTTTAAGCAGTGATGAAAAATGGTGAGAAATGGTGAGGCTGCTGTTAGGTGCACTTTTATGTTTTACATTTTATCTTTCTTTGTCACAGACTGAAGGGAATTAAGTTATGGAGCCATCCTTAGGTATGCAAGACTCTGGAATCGAATTTGATGAACTAGGAGATCATAGCACAGTGAAGAGTGGAGGAGGCTCTGTAGAAGCGCAGCATATTTACAACAGCTGGCTGAAGGCCCAACCCAAGCCATCTGTGTGATTCAACAGCCAGACAGCACACAACTTCAGAAGACTGGACCTCCCATGACCACCAAATTTATTCTCCCTGTTGTGCCCAAATGCTAGTGAATAAATCTCAGCAGACGGGCAATTCCCAGGTCCGGCTGTACAGGAGTCACAGCAGGATCCAAAAGCAAGGGGTTTTTTTTTTGCCACCCTTGGGCTAAAATTAACTGACTGTAGCTGGATCCCTATCCCTTTAGTTGAAAACCATACATGAATGTCCCTACTTTTAGGCACAAGCAAGGGCTACAAGGGGCAGAGCACCATTGGGACACTATGATCTACTTCCACCCTCGCAGGTCAGAAGTATTGCATATATGTTGTCACAGAATGTTCCCTCAGGGGTTGTGGAATTTTCTTTCGGAATCACCCGTGTCTACTACTGTGTGGTTGAAATGTACTGACTGTATAGCATAATGAAAGCAACAAAACAGGATCTTTACATCTGCTGACCCACAGGTGAACTGGACAAACTATGCTTTAGAATAGTACAGTATTCAGTCTGCCCTCAATTATTATATGCCACAAATTCTTGTAATAACAGCTCAGTAGAAACATGGGCACCTTTTTCACACTACATTAAAAGACATTTCCTTAGTGGAGTGTAGCATGCAGTAACGAAGCAAAATCTTCAGAGACAGATCGAGTGTTGAGGCATTGTGCTAAGCAGTGCATTTAATCCCATGCAAGCATTCTGGGGTAGAAATAACCAGTTGAGAGTGTTTATGTTCAAGATCTATAACAGGCTGGGAGATTGTGTGATGGAGTCTGTAGGACAGCTAACTGTCAACCCATATAAACCCTGTCCATGTGGCTGGGGTTTTGATTCCCCACCATGGCACTTTCTGTGCTGTGACTGCATCTTTATATGTAACCTTTTCTTCTTTATCTCAGTCTGAATAAAGAAAAAAAAAGAGAGGTCGTCCATTCTCCTTAAATAAATAAATAAATAAATATTACAAACAGGTTCAATGGGCTGGACCTGGAATTATTTACTTCAGTATCGTCCACTAGAAAGACACTCACTCTGTGCAGGCTGTTGAGAATAAATTAAAGAAATGAACAAAGCAAGATAAAGCAAGGTTACTGCAATCGAAATAAGTGTGGTGACATTAAGCTGTTACTCAGCGGAACAAACTGGATGAACTCCATGCATGGACAATAAATTTAACTGATATTGGGCAATATAACCCACTCGCAACATAATCTTTAACCACATGTGGAAAGGAATAAGAAAAGTGAGGACTACATTGTGGTGCCTCATCTCATACTGCAACATCGACTGCATGTGGGACCCCACCTCATTTCAAAACTAAGTTAAGAATTATTGTCTGGCATATGTGCACAGTCTGACTTGTCCTATAAAGCTGAAAATTGCACCATTAAGTCAGATTTTAGAGTCAATGCTAAAAGTGGCTGAATGTGAAAAACTGCCATACCTCACAGGACCTCACTACAAATAAATTTACCTGGGTGTTCTTGTGGATTTAAGCAGAATAGCCTATACAAATGTACTGGTTTAGGGTGTCGATGTTATTTCATTTTAAAAAAAAACTGCTTGAACACTTCAGTTATTCTCATTGATTGTCTCTTTAGCAGACTGAGGATAACAGTTCTTAATTATCGAAAATCAACAAAAAGGGAATCTGCAAGTGGATGAAAGTTAGATGAAAATGCATCTCAGAGGTACATAAATACAAACAGCATTTCAAGAAAATTAACAATGATATTGGTAAATGAACAAATTGAATAAGGTGGCTGTTCACAGATAATAAACACAAAATATATACCTATCCGTACAGTGATATATACATTCAATGATGCATGTGCCCAGTATGCAGTGAGGGAGCATGTACATTTTGCTGTGTAGATTATTCCTTCAAAGGCACAGGTAGTCAATGATTCATTTGATTGGTGCACTAATATGAGGGGAAACATTTGTGATTATGTGCAGTAGGAACAGTTTGTACATGGGTAATCATCGTAAGGGGGAGGGGGGGGTCAATGAATCAAGAGTGAGTTGGCTATTACATTGGAGAAGGTGCCCAATACGTGCTCCCTGATGTTTTTATTGTACTTAAAGTAGATGTGGGGGGAGGTTTTCTGAAAAGTGCAATGCATTTGTAGGAAATTCCTGAGTCAAAGCAGTATTTGTGGTATTGTGTTACAAGTGTGAATATGACCAAGGTGAATATGTCAGTTGTGGCAGGATTAACAGGTTCCAAAATGAGGGAATGTGGGAACATAGTGTGGTGACTGTAGCCATGGTGCAGCTCTTTATCATTTGTTTCTCCTGTGCTTTCATGTGATTATCGCAGTCGCTGGTTTTCTTTAGTGCAAGTTCTTTTTTAAAGTGCAGGAGGTCAACGAAGTGAATCTGGAAAGGGCTGCTAGTTATTGTCTCATAGGTTCCAGAAGGTATGTGAAGGCTTGTAGTTGTGATGTCTTTCGGCTGCATGCTAATACTCTGGAAGGGAACTCTGGTCCTTCTTGATAGCAAAGTTCTGCCAGTTTAGTTTGTGAATTTCTTTTATCACTCAGAATATCACAGTGTACTATAATTTACAGCTAAAAATGCATTTTTCATACATTTTTTTCATAAAGTGTTTTCACATAATAAAAATGAAACTAAAAGCCACATAGATATTCTCACACAGCATGCAGCTTCAATGGTAAAACACTTAGTTTACCTGAACGCACACAATATACATTAATTGATTTTCAATAATTATTTCGGAATTTCGGTTATTATTTCTCCCTATTACCCTGTAACATAACAGCTAAGATATAAAGGCCATCGTAAAATTGGATTGTATGATTGATTGTCCCAATGACCTCTTTTGTGTTTTTCTGAAACTTGATTCTACCCAATTTATAATATTGATTTTAGAACGCTGTTACCAGCTTGCTGTGATCATTCTACTGCTCTTCAGCCTTATTAACATGTAGTTGTAATACATAACATATGACCATGTTTTTGTTTTTATTGGAATTCTTATCATGTTTGAAACAAATTGCTCATTAAGCATTATTATTGCAATTATTATTTATTATTATTATTATTATTATTATTATTATTATTATTATTATGGTTGTAACATGATAGAATTAAACAGTTAAAGGTGGATTATTAATTAAATGTAATGGTAATGTTCAATATTTGAATATCTGCATTTGTGAAAATATCTTTCAAAAAATAATTTCCATTTCCATTTAATCACCCAGATTGCATACCTACAGGGTACTTTCAGTAGAATCTGTGATCCTTGCATGGAAACAGAATGGTGGGTACTAAAGCCACAAGATTATATTTGCTGTGTACTTCTCCCTTACAAATGCGAAAACCCCTACTCAAACTTTCACTTATGGTCAGTTTTGCTTTTTTTTGTTTGTTTGTTTTTTGCCTTTTTTCAGTGTTTCTATACCAAGGAAAAGACTCGAATTGTGCACTCAAACTGTGAGACTCAATTTACTACAGTATGCTGCTCTAAGGGGATATAACATGGGGAGTGTGATGGATGGCCATATATTGGTATGTCTATAGGGTTCCACGTGATTGACATTCTATCTTGTCTGTACGCTTGTATGTACTGCATTTATCTTCTATGAAGGCTCTCTGCCAACAAGCAGTATGACTGATATGCTTTTTGTTTGCTGCAGTTATGCAAAAATATGCTAGCCCTTCCAGCACACACACATGTACACAAAAGCAATTTCATTTGAGTGCTTTTACGTTGCGAACACTTAACAACACAGCAAGTGTCAATATATATCAGGAAACAAGTGTCAAGTCTCAAAGAGTAATCTGGGCATCAATATCCACCTCCCTTATATTAATTTGGTCTTGTTGCGATTTATTAAGTGCACCCCAGGTTCTGAAGGAAACTTCACTGAAATAGCTTTCTAGCGTGCATCAGCCATCTATGAACAAAGTGATCAATGGACGATTGCCAAGGCTTTCATTTCGTCTTACCAATTTCACTTTATTGCAAACTGCGGCATCTTCTTGCTTTATACCATCGCTCATTCTGTATCTCTGGGCTTTGTCCTTTTTGGCTTGTGACACACTGATCACACACTGCAGATGCCTTGCAGATGCTCTTTATGAGCTGACAACCCCCTCCCACCCCCCACCATAATGGTGGGCTTTTATTACAGTTTACAGTTTGAATAACATACTCCCTCCGTTTCAATTTAAACAACTCCCGATGGAAAGATGTATCTTCACCTAGAGCAGCTTGTAGACCTTATTAGGGGCAGCTAAAAGATGCATCTCTTGGAATATGTCAGACTGACAGGTTTAATGGAAAAGCACTGACTGCTAATGGGCGCTGCACTGGGAATCACATTGGAGAAGGGAAAAAACAATGGATTTATTATTAACCAAATTCAAATCTTCCCTCCCCTACTTGAAGTAAAATAATAATAATATGATATGTGGATGATGTGCTATAGCCCAGTATAATTCCATAGTGCAACATCAACCCCACTTATTTCACTTCTCCAGTCCTGTAGATAATTCCACCAATGCAGTGTCATTTGAGAGAGCATGACATTGCTTTTTCTCCAACAAAACAGCATGGGGGTTTACAACAAAGAAGAACAAAAAATTAGAACGTAAGCCCCTTGCATCTGGTTTTGCTGTAATGTTGCAATTTCTGGCTGTGGATTTATAATTTGGGATTCTTACAAGTGGTATACAATAAGAATGCCTACATCCTGTGCTTGACCCCCTACATGATACAAACAAGAACAAAGTATTAAAATAAATGAACAATAGCAAAGAACCACATGTTCGTAAAAATAATTAACACCAATTTTCTTAATTTTCTTACACAAACTGATAACTCAAATACTGAAACAATTGGTGGTGCTTATAGTGTAGGATAACACTCTTAAACTGCACTTAAACCCAATGTACAACACACACTTACAAATATACATGTTTTACACAACGATGCATGCAACAATGAATTTGTGTGATTCAATAAAAATATTTAATTCCTTAATTCTCATTTCACATATTACAGTTACACTGGTAAAAAGAGCCTTTTCAACTGTGTTTGAAGTCTCTTGACAGATGATAGATTACACCCACAATAGGTTCCTAATTACTGCAGGATGAAATGTGATTACTTGGTATTCACAAATTGCTAGGCAGGGTGACCTGCCATTCTAGTATTGCCGGGGTAGTCATGTCTTAATAAAACTCTGAAATATCTGTTTTCCAATTAATGTTTATTGAATAAAAAAATAAAAGAAAAAACTTACAATAGGAGTACATTTTGTGAACAGTCAAAGACTGTATTATCAGTATTATACTATTTCAGCTCAAAGGTGCATGCTTTTCCAGACACTTCCATTTTAAAATGTCTATGTGGTTATTTTACAAATATACTGTAGCATACCCCCTCATGGACTTGAACCCTTTCACACTTTCTCAAGAAGGCCAGGCAGGCCATTTCTTATCTACAGGAAATCAAGTGTAAATGTGATTCAGAATGTGTTGGTTTAAGACACAAAGACTGGACAGACACCACATTAAGACCTGTCAAACTTTGTTTGATAAATAATTATTAAATAATTGAGAACTGTCTTAATCCCTAACCATAATCAAAACCATAATATTTATCTAAAATCAAAATCTAAATTATAACTGAATCCACAGTAACTCAAGAGTTGGATGGCAACACATTTTTTTTTTCATTTGTTAAGGGCCCAATTTGTCAGGCCAGCTAGATGCATCAGCAGGTTGATAGTGCAGATAGAAGCATAACTTATTATATTCCTGGTTTTGATCACTTGTGTTTAGCATTCAGAGTGTTCAGCCGAAATGTGTTATTGCAGTGGATACCATTTATGCCAAAGACTTGGTATAAATGCGTACAATTTATTTTTATTAGCACCTACTGTTTGCAACATTTTGCTTCTGTCAGCATACAGTGCTTTGTCAGGCATTAGGGTAATCCAAGCAGGTGTATATCCTTAATCCTTCAATTTAAAGATAAACTCAATGTTTTATATTCAGAATCGGACACATTGCTCACTGCAATCACATTATGTCACTGCGTTTATTTATTTCTTTTTAAAGAGAGTGCATGGTCTACCCTTCTTATATATTTTCACATTATTCAGACAAGGGGAAAGCAGATAGTAGATAGTGTTGCAGATAGAGATAGGATGGCAACACAGAAAGTGTAGCCCCCATGTTGGGAAACCTCAGGTGGCAGAGGTACATTGGTCGAGAGTCGGTTGGCCCACAGACACCACCACACAGGCTTCCCATCATTGAAAATCTTCAGCAAATCATTGCTTGTGTAGCAGATAGCAGCAGTTGAGGTTGCCAGAAGAGGTTCAAGAAATTAAGTCCCTTGTGCCGCTACATTTACACAGCAGTGCTAAACTGACACTATTAGGCCTGCCTCTCCTTACATTTTTTTTTTCATGAAGCTATATTTAGAATTATAGTACACCTGGAAATGCACGCTTGGACTTTGATTCTCTCCAGGTCCCAATAAACAAACCTTTGATGTACATCTGTTCCCATGCAGAAAATCAATAGTTTCAATTTATTTTGGTGCACAGATTTACTGTTTGAGGAATCAGATGCTCTTCTTTCCTTGTGCAGTGCTGATCATTCCCAGGCAGCTTTTCATGAGCCTCTCTATCCATCCTACCTATTTTATGTCACACTGAGCTCTTTCTAGACAGTACAAAGGAAAAATACAATGGAGATTACATCTATGAGATGATTATATAATATCCATTTGAACCAAATCAAATTTAGAATCAGTGATATCAAAACTTTGGATTTCAGTGACATCTGAAACAATTAATGTCTTTTCAAAAGTGAAATATGTGCAATCATGTGTGTTATACTGTACTGGTTCACATCTATAGTTCAACAGAAAGAGAAATGATGCCAATTATGAACAGCAAGAATCCTCTTTGAAAATAATAATCTCAAAGGAGAACATAAAAATTCCTCTGTTCAGGGTTTATCCTGCTCCACATATATTCATCGGTAATTGTGAGCAGGTCTTTCTTGCATCGAGAGAAATGTAGGCCAACCATCAAGATTCTCACCTCATGGAGATTAAAATTATTTTGGGATGGCAGGTATGCCATCCGCTAAGTTACACTTTGGTGGGGCACGCCCAATGCTTGTACAGTTTGGCACTTTTCAGGGTTTCCAACAGAAATAACAACAAAGACCACAGCCTCGGAGCCCTTAAAAACATTAACTTATGTACCTTCTGACCTTGTGTAAACACAAAGAATTCAGATGCAACTTCACACATTCATGCAATAAAGCTCCAAGTTTTGGTTATTTAGCACATTTTTCTTCTTCTTTTTGTTGCCTTTATAAAGATCTTATAAAAGTGTTCAGTTGACATCTTTATTTCAAGAGTACAGCTGGCTGAGGTTTCCTACCAAGTGGTGAGCAAAGGCCCACCAAAAAAAGTGACTTACCTGTTCTGATAAGAAAGCGCATCATTCACATTGAAGATTCACATTTAATATTTTCATAATTGAATTTGACACATACGCACTCATAAAGCCAATTATTAGGTACAGTATATTGCCACAGTTTACTTTCATGCGAAATTAATGAATGGAAACATTTAATAGTAACACTATAACACTACTGGTACATGGTTAATGAACAGAAAATTTTATAATATGTAATAAAACACCTGAGAACATGAACTTGTTTTTACACAAACCACTTAGCTAAGTTTTGTGTCCATACACACCTTGAGCATAGTTTGATGCTCTTACTAATGGGATGAAAATTAACACAGATTTCACCTGTCAAAGCACTACAAGTGAGGAGGCTGAAAACTGGTGAGGAAAGGTAGACTTCCAAATTGTCCATCTCTATCAGGATCTATTTGGCGCAAATAAGAATATGCACAGTGGAGTATAAAATGTATATCATGATACAAGTGGTTCTGTGCTTTTTACATGGACACATTGTACAGTAAGGCAATACAGTATTGAGCTCAAAATTAATATGGATGAAAATGATTTAATTATAAAATTATTACTCTCTGCATAATTTTCTTTGATTTTTGCTTTAACATGCCATTTATTGATTAAAACAATACATGTCAATGTATTTACCATTAAAGAGAGGAAAAACAGAATATATACATATATGTATGCAATTAACAATTCTTTAAAAAATAATTTAAAATATTAAGTGAGAGCGCTGGAGATGAGATATGAAAAAAACAGCAATTAACTGCAAATATCTGCCCAATAAGAGCTAAAAATTATGAACAAATGCATGATCTTTTTTCTTTGTTACTATTTCCTTAACTCAAGTATCATCACATTGTAAATAGTTTTCCTAAAGACCATGAGAATTAGCTAAATCTATGCCGTATATATGATTTTCCCAACCAAAGAGCATGAGACATGGCTATTCAAAGGTTTCCTTGTACTCTGTGTGTGTGTGCGTGTGTGTGTGTGCAAAGACAGATTACAGACCGTTCCAACAGGGGCCAGTGCCCCGGGGCCTCTGACCACCAGCGGCCCCGGGGGGCTCAGGCCGTGAGGCCCGAGGCCCGAGGCCCAGGGACAATCTACTGCAAATGTAAAATGTATATTCACAGACAGCGTATGAATATGTCCCAATGACTGCAGGGACAATGTGAATTAAATGGAAAAAATGTTGCGTTCCTGGGGCCCTCAGCCCATGCAGTGGCTTCTAACCACCAGGGTCCCCCAGGCCCCTCAACCCATATAGTGCCCTTTGAACACCAGAGTCCCACAGTCCATCCAGAGGCCCCAGAACCATCTACAGCAAATATAAAATATTTATTTCCTTGAATATGAACCAATAATGGATAATAGAACAACTGAAAATAGCTTGAGACTAGACTACTGGTAATGTGTGTTTGTCTTGGGGCAAGCCACTTTAAAATTGTGTATAGTAAATGACCAAAAAAAATATTTTTTGTGCATAATTTTTTTAAAAGAGTAATAAGATACTGCCGAGAACGCCTTGTGATACCTGTATGGAGATGGAGTGCATTATACGTTCATTTCAAGGCTTAAATGCGAGGGGACTGTGACGAAATTTGAAACATTTTAAACCTCATTTCTTGGATGTCATACACTGATTTTTCAATCAGTACTGGGACTTCTTGGCTTATTGCTATATCACACACTTTCCACACAAGAGAACTGCAGCTGAAGCATGGACACTTCTGCCCAAGGCAATAACTATTTTCCTGACACAAGGTCACAAGGAACGACAGGAAAGTTAACGTTAAAGTTGGGGGAGTGGTACATTTTTCACTGATGACAGCTGTTAGCCCGAAGGTACTTGGCTGATTGTTGGAAGATGCAAATTCAGCTGTGTCATAATGAACACCTGCTAACCTCAACACACCCTACCTCTGGTGGAATGGACCCAATTTGTTAGCTTTAACTAATATGCTGGGGAGGAATCCTCATTTGCATCTGGTGTGACTCAGAGGGTGCTACCCATGACTGATAAGGTTTGCTGATGTCTGCCTAAGGCAAACAGAGGCTCATTCAGACTTATTGTAGCCTTGTGACTCTGTCTCTTTAATCTTCAATATTTCATGTCCTTTTTTAAAGTGTAATGACCAATGCATACTTGATTGGTAAGGGTATCTCTTGTACCCACAGTGTACTGGCTTTTAAGCTGATCCACCTCTGAAAGCACCACTTCGAGCAATTGTGAAAGCACAGCTGTCACCCTGCTTGTCATTCTAACTGCTGCAGCTATTGCGATGGTGAGTGGGAGCACCATGTCTCTTCATGACTCACCGCTCATGGAAATAAATATATAATCAGCAGGCAGAGACGCAAGGGGGTGGAAGGTAAAAATGGCAAACTACACACGGCAAGACACAGGTTGCTATGTAAAGACATGCTGTTCTGCATTTTATACGGTTATCTATTCATGGTCCCATGTTATTACATTTTTATCCGTCCTGTTTATATTTTTTTTTTTTAAATATCTGTGATTCAATAAAGACAGTATTTCTGTATGTGACTGAATAAAGTAACGTGACATGCGGGAAAAGATAGCATGTAATTCATTTTCTGTTTACCAAATCTCAGCGGATTGAGGCCACCTTTTGCAAGGGGTATATTTATATGAAAATAAAACATGATTGCATGTTATATCTGAATACCCAAATATAAATGAGATGTAATTCCTTTGAGTTATGATGATCCAAAAAGTTTTTTTGAACCCAACTTGAAAAACCTTTAAATTTTAATTGACTGTAGTTTTTATTTTGTTTAATGAATCTCCAAGATACTGTGTCATTGTTTCTTAGTTATAATATGTTTAAGCTATTTAGTTACAGGTTTAATGGGAAATTAAAACTGGCCCTTAATAAATGTTTGGTAAAGAATTTTGCTGTGCTTGGTAAAGCATCAGGCAACAGCCCCAGCTGGATAGCTTTGTACCTCTGAGCTGTTCTAGCAGTCCCAACATTCTTTTGACAGAAGACCTCCATGGATCAGTGCAGGCTACCTTCCTGTTCTGTTAAAACAAAAATTCCTTGGTTATTCCTTCATATAGCTTTCTTATTATTGTTGTTTGGATTGTCTCTTCCTTCTTTTCTCAGACAAAGACATCTCATTATACCACATGCCCAACTGGATGATTAATTAATCACGGTACAAAGTAAACATCCATCTTGCCCAAAACTCAGTTGTTCTACCTCCAAGCCAAGTTCCCATCCATCCAAGTTCTCTCTATTGTCCTTGATTATAAGAGTCATAGACAGGTCCTGTTCTCGCCCCCGAGAGGTGAAACAAGCTACCAGCAGCAGTTAGTAGGGAAGATATTCGGGCCATCTTCTCATGCAGGCTGAAATCCCATCAATCCCACCTCCTCACAGTTTATCCCCGCACCTCTGCAGAGCAATGTACTATGCAGCATTAACACTGATTCACTGAGATTGGTATCGCAAATGACCTGTGTACTACAGCTTATTTTGGCTCATTCTACCTTTATGTTCTTTATGGCCAATCTGCCTCTTGTATTCTGACATTTGTTTTTCCCCTGTAAAGGATCATTTCAAGACAGACAGTGGTACAAAGTAAATGGTCTGTTTGTCTCATATATCCTGTGCCTCCCTGCACCATGTGACAAAGATGTTACATTTCAGAAATGATGGATAAACCCAACATATGTCAGCTTAATTTCAATCTCACTATAGAGATACATGCTGATTAATTGGAGAAATTCTAATAATTCCAAAAATAAATGTAAATGTTGAATTCAATTTCACAAAACATACAGTGAGCTCCATAAAGTTTAGGACAAAACCATATTTTTTCTTGATTTGGCTTTGTACGCCATCATTTTAGATTTGTATTCAAACAATTCATATGTGGTTGAAGTGTAGATTCTCATCTTCTCAACAAGGGTATTTTAATACATTTTGATTTCACCATGTTGAAATAACTGCACTTTTTATACACAGCCCCCTCATTTCAAGGTGCCATAATGTTTTGAACAAATGGCTCCACAGGTTTTTCTGATTAGGTTCGGGGCAGTCTGAGGACCACGCCTAGGCACACGTATTTAAAGTGTACTTTCTTCCCAGCAGGTGTCTGTGACTGAGGAAAATGCGAGCTGAGAGAGAGAGAGAGAGAGAGAGAGAAACCACCAGCACGATAAAGGCTGGAAAGTGTCATAGTTTTGTTATTTGTCTTTGTTATTTTAGTTTGTTGTGTTTCTTTATTATTTTTACCCCGATCCTGTGAGGGTGAAGGGCAAAGCTGTTTTGTTGTTTGGTAATAGACTGGATTCTCTCTCTATCTCTCGAAGTATGTAAATAAAGACGGGACTATTTCTGGATTCACGTGTCTCCCTGTGTCCAACTCTTCTGTTCAGAAAGGGGTGTGTCGCGGTGTGTGACAGTGAGGTTTCTTTAATTGCTTATTTCCTGTAAGTATACGAGAGCTTTCAGTATTTAGTCTTGATTCTAGGCTTTGGATTCCCCTTGGAATCTGTTATTGTGATTTGTTAGCACAATGATCAAAGTTGTGCCAATCAAGTTAAGCAAGCCATTATGAGGCTGAGAAACGGGGCCAGATCTATAAGGCTGTTTGGAAGCCAGTTATGCTGACACTCCGACAGCAGTTGGCTAATTGACCAGGAAATAGGTCTCATGTGCACAAATAGAGGGAGACCAGCTTTCACAGACAACTATGTATGGTGGTCACATTGCCTATGGTTTCAATGGGCATAAGTTATTCTGTATAAGCTTTTCCTTTTCAGAATGGCTTGTTTTGTTTCATTTGTAAATCAACTCTCATTGAGATAAACCAGAAAACCAGTTTGAGATACTCCAAAGAGTAGCTGACACCTATACTGGTCTTCATTGTCATACAAAAATATTTTATAAGGGTTAGGAACTTGATAATAACAATGTGAAGTAAAGAAAGGCCCCAGGGTACCAGGTTATGAAAGCACATCTAAAACAGAATGGGGTTGTACACAACCTCAAGAGTGATCCTGGAAAGACAGCACCACAACACAGCACAGAAGAGCAAACCAGATTGTTTGCATGCAGTGACATTGTGACAGTACTGCTCATCAGACAGCTCTGTTGTCCTGATCAACCCTTCCCACACATCCTTAAGCCTACGCTTAAAAACAGAGTATTTCAGCCGGAACATGAAAGACAGGAGCTCTGTAGGAGACGGCTCTGCCATCCACTAATTTTAAAGGTAATTAAAAATATTTTGTGTACTTTCAAATTGTCAGCTTTGTCACCTTTTGAACAAACTAGTCACGACAGTAAGTCATTAGGAAGTAAGGAAAGATCATTTAAAGGCTTGTAAGTTAGGAGAACAACCTTGAAATCAATTACAAATTCAACAACTAATGAAGAGATGTGAGCTCCAATGGTGGCAGCATGTTGTACCTCTGTGGGCCTAGACCCGCCATTTTTACCACTGGCCCACAATATTAATCCAGTGTAGCATTGTTAATGTGTAAAAGCAATTGTAACTGTGATGTGAATATTCTTGTAACTTTGTCAGGCCAATGAAACAGTGGTAGCATTATTGCTAATGGAAAGACAATTAACAGGATACAAGCTCCAGCCATGTGTCAACAGGACAAACGCAGCGATCCAAAGAATTTTATGAAAAGTGTTGGCTATCCTGATTATTACACCGCTAATTACCTCACAAAAGAAACAAATCAATAATTTCAGACACAATATCGATTTAAAGTGATTTTATTAGTTCAATAAAACAGAAATTGTATTGATAGCCGAAACATGACTTTTTCTTTTTTTTTTTGCTCTGCCTCTAGCATATTTGTGGCTCACTGTTGCTCTCCTCACTCTGTCAGTGTCATCGACATTCATTTCCTCTGATCTGATTCAGCCTCACACCTCTGGTAACATCGGTAACTCTAGGTCAGTTTTTTCTTCGTCATTGTAAATCTTTGTATGACTTTAAAAATTCATACTACTGGGTTGTAACTAATGATAGCTGACTGAATATACTGTATGTCTAGCATAAATCATACAGTAATAACTAATACCTGTTAGATTTACTTGGCGATACAAGTTCATATGACAGCAGTTTTATTCATTTTCAAGTGACAATGGTCAAATTGACTACTGCGACTCATCTTTCTGTGAACAGATATGAAAAGTATTCTAAGTTAAAGCAGTCTGTTACCCATAGCAGTGGTCATCATACAAAAATATTTGACCGCAGAATGCCTGAAATGACCAATCAACTGAGCATTCAATAGATTCAGATAATACTTAACACCTTCAGATATAACCAGTTCCCAATTTGGTGAGTCCGGATGACATCCTCCAATTCCAAAATCTTCTCTGCCAGGCTAGCAAGTGACCGGCATTTCCTACAAATAAAGTAGTCTCCATTTTGGACCCCTTTAGTGACTTCATTTCAAACAAGGACATTAGACTACTACTTAGCAAGTTTTTAAGCAGACATCAGCTTCTTTGGAAAACAGTCACCAACACTACTTGGCGAGTCTGCAGTCTTCCCTGTGCTTGTGAAGGGGTGAGATGGGAGTGAAGGGGGAGAGGAGCATGATACCTACTCATTTTTAGAGTTTTTCCAGATTAGGAATTCCAAACTATCGCTTGTTGGCTTCTGTCTGGATATTGATGTCTCTAAATTCGGTGAAGGGAAAAATGTGTGATATAACAGTTGAATGTAGTGTACTTAAAAACAGATTATATAATATCAAGAGAATGTCTATCCTGTAGTCTTTCCTGCACTTGCTATCGCTTACAGCAGCTGGTTAATGAGGGCAGAGATCGAGACACACATTTACAAATGAAAATTAGTATGCGATGACGATATAATGTAAATTGCTGCATAACCTCATTAAGCAAGTTCTAGAGAATTTTTGAGCAGGAATTATGTACTTAGCAGTTAGCAACACTGCTCAATGCACATACAAAGGGGAAAGGTGGGAGTGGATGGGGAGAAGAGCATGATACCTGCTCATGTTTAGTTTTTCCAGATTAGGAATTCCAAACGATTGCTTTTTGGCTTCTGCCTGGATTTTGATGCCTCTAAATTTGGTAAATTGCTGCATAACGTCATTAAGCAAGTTCTAATGAATTTTTGAGCATGCGTAATCTACTTTGTGTGGGAAAAGGTTGGCAACCCTGCTCAGTGCACATGCAAAGAGGAGAGGTGGGAGTGGAGGGGGAGAGCAGCATGATACCTGCTCATGTTTAGTTTTTCCAGACTTCCAAACGATTGCTTGTTGGCTTCTGTCTGGATTTTGATGCCTCTAAATTCAGTAAAGGGCAAAGTGATATAGTAGTTGAATGTAGTATGCTTAAAAATAGATTATATAATATCAAGAGAAAATTTTCACTAAAACTACTAAGCGGAGTAAACACAGCAAAGCTCCAATTCGAGTTCACACAGATAGGGATGAAAATATATTTAGAAGAAATGTTGATTATAAGGAGCATAGATTAGTATGATCATGTAAAAAAATGTATGTTTGTAATTCTCAGATTCTACTTCATTTTTTTATTTTTTAACAAAAGGTGTAACTTTTGTATTATGGATGTACTGTGTATGCTTCGGACAGCCTTGAACATTGCAGGCTGGTTTTGCTTGGGGAGCTCATATAGTTGTTCACTGAATTTCAAGGTCTGTTATTGAACCGGGAAGCACATCAAATATTTCTGGAACACAAAACATTGAAAGAATAGATTTTAATTTTGAATCACTGAAGTAATTACTCATCTTAGGATTTGCTGAAAATCATACTGAAAATGGCCAAAGCTGCCATATCAATGACCCACATAAAATAACTGAGAGGGCACAGAATATGAGCACATGAGCTGCAAAATTCTGGCATTATTTGTACAGGGCTGCAGCATTTTGTGCATTGACATAGACCCCCCAACTGTGTGGAAGTGAAGCTAAATTTGACTTGGGCCAAAGAGAAGAAGTGCAGTGGTAATTTCTGTGGAATATCTAAGGAATTATTTTTTGTTGTTTTTTGTTTTTGCCTCGAGCGTACTACCATTGTTTCATAATATAACAAACATGGCTTTATGTAGTTCAAAGCTACATACTGTGTTAAGATGACTTGCTTCCAACCTCCTTACTTACAACCACCCTTATTTTACCTAGCTACCTTCTTTTACCTATCTCAATAAAAATAAATATATGGACATTTTATTTATTTTTATTGTAAATGTTTCCAAAGAAATAATAAAGTAAAGAAATAAAGCATCAACAAATGTACATATCTATGAATATACAAAATGCACAAATCTATTAATGAATTCAAAATACATACTGACAACACCAAACATATTGTTAGCAATGTGATTACAAATTATGTATCTATCTTAAACCAAAACACAGAAAAGAATGTCAGTTACAAAGTGCAGCAATGCCAAAGCTCGAAGTTATTACTTAGTAGTCAAAACATCTTCACATTTCTCTCTGTGAGGCCCCTGCTGCACTGACTTAAAAGCATCTGACAGTGTGAGAAAAGTCTCTCAATGGCAACCGTGGTACAGGGGAGGCACAGGTGTACCACTGCAGTGAGAGACTAGACTGATGTCCTGTCCTGCCTAGCTGCCCACCAGTCCACTACGCATCTGCTTTGCCCATCCCCATGTGTATGTGCCACTCCTCTGCATACACTTGGCTCAGAGCAAGGATGGCGTGGATATAGACTCATATCTTTTCCTGCTTCTCTCACCTGGGCTGGATCTAGGGCAGTCAGGGACTTAAAGAGGTCAAGGGAGGGCTGCTTCTTCAACTTGATCTGCAGCTTAGTGGAGCATGCTGGTGTGACTGGACGAGTTTGTTTTGTAGAGCCTGCTTTCCTCAGGAAGGTCTCGCAGCGACTCTGTTGTTTGAGGGCAACAATATTCAGCGTTGGATGTTCTCCCATATTACCTCTACTTTAACACTGCTCAAAAATGAAAACTGAGTGTGACTGCAGTTCAGCCTTGAGGTCCCCCAGAAGCTGGCATGGATCCTGAACACACCTGGCCATTTCTGTGAGGATAGCCATGAATTCGCAGAAAACATTCAGGTGCCTGACAGAACACTTTCTTCACCAGTGCACGCAGCTTTCTGATATCGTAAACATCTCACAGAAGACCTCCATGTGTCACCAAGGAGGACATAGATATTCTCTCCCCCCCCTCCCCCATCCAAAATGTAATGTCCAAAAAAAACTCTTTCCTCTCAGAATTTGAGGGGGTCATTGCCAGACAAGGGGCAAGGGTCTTTTATGAGCCTTAAGACTAAAAATAAAAAATTTTTGTCATGTATGAGCATAGCTATAGTTTTTATTCACAGCTATGTGTAAGGCCCACGGGAACAGGCATAGAGTGGAATTTCCTCTCTGACTGTCGTAAAGCAATTCGCCAGGTGCAGAGTCTGATATTGTCGGGACAGAGTGGCCCGTAAGACCTTGGCATCTGGTTTTGCGACAGTTAACAGGTGACACTTCTTTTCTATGGTCAAGCAATTCTAAAATTATCCCAACATCCTGGAGGTTTCAGATGGCAAGTGGTAGGGTCGCATGGTGGAAGTGGGGCAAGTTGCTCAGGACGGTTGAGGGACAGTCACAGTGCCCTCGCCTGGTGTCGCTGGGTAACTTGTCTCCCAACCTTCATAAGGAGAGAAATTTACTCACGCACACTTTTTGTTGGGAAGTAAATCCCGATTTGGGTCGAGTGCATTGATACACTACACTATGCGGTCTTGATGCACTGTGGAGGGACATTGAGAGTTGACGGTTGGTTCATGTGAAAGATTGTGCAGTTGTTTCATGTTTTTCGGAGTTTTCATGACAATCACGAGAACAAATATTCATATTTGGTATGGTTTTTATGGTCTCTGTGCGAGTGATGCTCTGGTTTAGGTTTTAAAACCAGCAAACCTGTAGAAAATCTATTTTAATCAATTTGTAAGTAAACTGTATTTTTGGGACACTCCTCCTAGTAGCCTAAATCCATCTGTCTGATCCTGTCTGAACCAAATTCCAATCTTCCCCCTCCAAGTACATTTATGGTTTTATGACCCTTTTGTGGCGACATCCACCTGCCTGCGCTGGGTTCTTATAGGAGAGGAACAGGGCCCTCGGGGAGTCTGCAATCAGACTTCCCACACAAGACTCTTTCTGTGTGTAGACTGCTGTCAGGTATGCTCATCTTTATCTTTGATTGTTAGACTATTTTCTAAATTCTGTAACTACAAATTGACTATTTTAAGTGTATAACCTACCTGACATTAAAACTGTTAATGACTTGATTTGTGTGGTCTTGGTCAATGTTTCGTTCTTGTAAAAGCCTTCTAAGTCGGTTTCCCCCAATTATGACTAGGGAACTGCCCGTTGGACTTGTTTGATCACCAAGTTTTCAGTTAAGGCGGGACCGTCAGCAGAACCAAGTTGATCCTGGGATGACCAATATTGGCCCTTTCGGAGTCCCTGAACCTTAATTAGGTTATACTCCCCATGAGGGAAATCTCACAACCGCTGTGTCGTCTGCAAACATCTAGTTAAATTGTCGTTACGGGCGTATCCGCGGTGCGTACCGGGTGAAACTGCGTTGACCCTCGGTGTAGAACTTCAGACGAACTGAGGTCCATTCTAAATCAAGCCTAAATTCTAATTTGGAACATAACTTATTAATGAATATGGAGTCAGATTATTACGAGGGTAAAACCTATTAACTGTTACGCTTTCTTGCTGTGGTCATGGATATATTTGATGTGTTGTTCCGCGCATTTGTGAATATTCTGATGCTCCCATTGGAATATTGACAGTCCGGCGACAGATCGGATATATCTCTGATGACAGCATAGCCCCGTTTACGAACGGAGAGTAACCTGAATGCTACTGATCCGTTTCGGGCCAGTTTTAAGCGGGATATGAAGCAGCGCCTTCATATCTAACCTGTGGCAACGGAACCAGTGCATTCTTAATTATAATTGTGCCCTGTTCTTACGAACAGAGGAAAATAACTAACATCTCCGGTTTTGAATCACACCAGCCAAGGGAGAACACGCGATACCTTCCCCTCCAGCTACAAACCCTCATTGGTCTAGCTGTGAGGTGTTTACATATGGACTAACGGCAGTTGGTAAATTCAGACACCGGTGTTTTTGCTCATATGAGACAGACGTTATGGGCAAAACATTGGTCAAATAAACATTACTAAACACATCTGGAAATTGATTCAATTCAGTTGGATTTGTATATTTCTAATATCAATTGTAGAGCTTCACTTGTGTAAGAAAGGAATAAAGTAAATGGAAAGGAGGATTGATTGAATTGGTGTATATATTTGAACCAAACATTGTGCTTCGGTGAAGAGACACAACAAAATACAACAAATCAATCAAGCTAATACATCATTTTCATTGTTCGTTTGGAATTTCACTGCATCCCCACCATTTGATTCATGAATAAGTACTAAACGGGGATGAAATAACATTTTAAAAGCAAGAAATATAATTGAAGGAGAAAAATATTTCCAGTATATTGCTTTGACAGAAAGGTACACAAGAAATAACCAAAGTAAAATCTACTCTAATAGAATGCATATTGCCTCTATGCATTAAGGATGCATTAAGACTAGGACTTTGCCAAGGATAAGCTAAGCATTTCCATAGATTATGTTTTAATTAATAAAGCTATAGCTATGAATGGCAGTATTTGCCAATGGGATTAAACATGACGAATAATTTAAAACCAGCCCATGATTTCTTTGCTAGGCTACCTATTCAATAGCTTAGCTGACTGGAATCTCATTAATGTTTTTAGACCTCAGTAGTTTTGACGAACACACTCATCTTCGCTGACACCGTCAATCTTTTCCATTGTACAAAAGTGCAAGCTTCAGCAGCAATACCGTCACAAGATGTGCTAATAAAATAAATCATTGTCAAGGACTCCTGGAATGAAAGCAGAAAAAAAACTGCAAACAGCGTAAACATAAACCAGTTTTCACAATATTGTCATATAAAAGGCAAATTGCCTTTTGATGAAGAATTCCCAGGGTGATTTAGATTTGAACAGGAAGACCATTCAGGAAGGATGTAAGGAAAGATTCAGGCACATGAATACCGTAAATATGGAAATAATGTGTTAATCCATATAGTTTTTGAGCCGACACTATTTTTATTGGTAGTGAAGAACCTTAAATATGATTGTATATGAATTTAAGTGATGCAAAATGACATAATTCATTGTACAGAACATATCTTTGGACTCCTGAAGGCTTCCCCCAAAAATCTTATTTTCATATTTTCTTGGTTTAAAGAAGAATAGCATGTCTTCACCACCATTCAGGACAGCAAATACAGAGGGATTTAAGTAAGCATACACTTTTACATTCTCTTTGAGTGCATGCAAAGAGTCTAAAAGGCACTTGTGGATGTCTTTTCTTGAAGCATGAAATCTTTTACATCACAATGACGACATCGACATTTTCTTTTCTTTTACCCAAGGCAGCCATCAATCCATTCATTTCCTTTCTCCTCCTGCGTCATTCCAAACGAGTGGCTTCTGTGTTGTTGCAGGTATGAGGGAAAGAAACACTAGTTACAGTAAGATTAACCCAGACTATTATACTGCAGGGATTATATTTTTTGTTAACGTCTTCTATGTATTGTATATATTTCTGTACGGACAAAAAATATTTAGGAGGAGGCATTAGTCACTGCACATGATGGGGTGCATTTTCTAACAATCGTACATTAGCTGAAAACTAGAAAGATACATAAGTCCTTATTTTCAGGCCACAAGAAAACATTTCAGAAGCAATTTCTATGACTGTGCCTTCATGATCAATGTTGGATTATCTCATGTTTTAGGCTGAAATTCACAAAACACAATCAAAACAGAAAATATGTGCAAAAATATGTCTTTGAAAGCTTTGGGATTGGTTTGTTGTCACCCACACAAAAAGAAAATTAGCAGCATACTGTGTTCAATCGTGCCGTATTTGTTTAAAAGAGCTCTGAGGTCCATGCTGTGATTAGTAAGACGTTAACCACTTTACACTGACAAAAATAAGCAGAGTAGATGCAGATGCATTTTTGAAAGGAATTTCAAATGCACTCATGAGTAACTGTTACAGTTATAGTCTGACAGCTGAGTGCAAAAATGACTTTTCTTGTAGCTTAATCTAAACAACAAATGTTTACATGGAAAGTACAGTGCATACTTAAAACTTATATTTTAACATAACATATATTTACAACAAACCAGAAGAAAGTTCTACTACGGACAAATGATTCTGTCCTATTGTCCACCTTTGATTGAACCGGGTAGTGAAAACAATTCATCTTCTCAGCTGCACAGCAATTATGGAAACTGCAAAGAACAAATCTACGGCTTTTGTAAAATAAAATTCTATTTGTAAGGGATTATGTTTGATTCCCCACTGTATTTTTAATAGTAACTATGGAATTTGAATTTACTGCAACCAAAAATGTTTCACATATCACAGCATATGCAATCAGAGCTCATTTTCATTTAACCTTTATTTTCCAATTTTATTATTTAAATGCTTTACATTGATTTTTGTTAATTTCAATTTAAATACTAATTTATTTTTTACTGAAGTATAAATAGTGAGTCACAATAACCTCTCCATATATAAATGTATGTCTAACAAATGTATGCCTGGACATATTTTGCATCTGCTTCATTGAAACTGCAGTGGCCTTCAGCCTAACAGCCTGGTTTGGCTCTCTAAATAACAGATAAACTAAGGAGGTGAGGGTGACATCACTGGGATCACAGGGAGACAACAAAGAACCATGAAACAACTTCCCAAGGAGTGGACAGTCAAGAAAAGAGAAAGTAAAACAGTCCTTCCCTCACATCCCCTGAATCATCTTTTAGAGATCTTGCCATCAGAAAATAGACTGATGTGCCTGTCCTTTAAAACAAGGAGAGCACTCAACAGCTTGGTACAAACTTCTCTTGCGTCATCAATGATACAGCTCACCTTAATTTTACATCTCTATTTCTGATAGCATAGGTGGAAATGTATTTTAGTGTTTCCTGATGTTCTTACTAGACTTTCCTTAATACAATTCTTAATTTCTAAGTTGTAAAAACAGTAATGTAATTTAAGAATCTCTTTATTTTCTGTAATTTTATTTCTCGATGTAATTTGTGTAAATTGCTTATTTTTTAAGTTATTCGCTTCTTTTTACTGTTAGCCACCCTCAGGTATGCATATGTTTCCAGGATAACAATGGGGTTGATGTGGTTCACTTATTGCATATTTGATCAAACATGCCACAATGTCCTGTGTAGTTCTCACCCAGAAGTGCAAAGACATATGGCAAGGCTGTGAGAGATAGCAACGATCCAGTGAAAGCCGCACGACCAGCGCAAAGCTATAATAACTTGACAATACGCATACCCTTATAGACTAGATCGCCAAAACAACAGGCATAAAATGTTAATTAAATTTACATCACATTCATTAAATCAAGATTGACAACCACTTAAATATTATGAATCCCATGAAGTTCAAAGATATACGTTATCTCAAAACCATAATAACCATGGCGTCTCCCATTCAGTGAATTCTGCCATGGCAGAATCTTGACATTGTACCAGCAGCTCGCATTCCCCCTCCATCAGTTCAGATAATTAGGTGCCTGCTATCTGTTCACTGCCACCGGTTCCCACAACCTGGTTCCTCTCTACTCTTTTATCATGTGCCAATAACTCCCTTGCTCCACCATGATTAGTATCAGCAGGGATTTGAATAACACAGCTGTCAAAGGCAGCATTGACCTCTTCGGAATCAAAGATTCCCACACTCATTCCTTGTTCGTGACTGAAACATTGGCTATAAACCTCAGATTAATGTGAAACAATATACCTTGCTTTTGATCATACCTGAAAAATACATCACACTTTCGTCGAAAATATTTACAAATAAGATGTTAGTTTAGTTCTGGCTAAACTGACATACTCAGAGCTAAAAACAAAACTATATTCCGTCCCTGTGGCAGATCAGGCCTTTTTTTTGTGCTTTTCCTCCAAATCTCAGGTGCAGTGTGTCCTGAAACTGACACAATGGGGAAAATCTTTGACTGTGCCAGCCAGACATCAGACATCTGGAGTCATGCCAGTTAGCACAAACTGGTTGATGGTTTCCTGAAGTACATCCCATAGGCATATTTATGGAACACAAACAGAACACAAATAAATGTAAAAGGGACCGGAAATGTGCAACTGTAGTTGGAGAAGCTCTCATATTTGTGTACTCATCCAGCACCATCCCCTCACTGAGAGTGGGAGTACAAGGTAGAGATTGTGCTCATATGTGAAAGTGCCGGGTTGGCTTCAGATTCTGAAAATGTCAATGTTAAAACCAAGATATGGATTTTCACATCTACTGAAAAAAAGGTCTCATTTAGTTTTAAGTGGTACAATGGGGGGAAAAAACATTTCTTGCTTTTCTTTTCTGATAATATGCATTTATAATAGATTAAAGATGCATGCGTGACCCACTGTTAAACTGATGGCAGTGAACAACAATACACACTCTAAGTGTGTATGTGCAAGACATTTGACCTCACATATGTAGGGGGCAAACTTTCTTCCTGATATTCAGAGCTTAAAATATGAATTGAGCTACACTTATGAATCAGTTGTCTTCTGCTTTTCTGTCTAACTGCATCTAACTGCCATTTCAAGACAAGAGAATTACAGGGTACTATCTGGCATTTCTACAGTTCTGAGATGTTGAGCTTTAGAGTTCTTGCCAGTTCATTGGATTTATTGTTTAGAGCACTTCCTAAAAACTGGAACTACATCCAGATATTTTAACACCATACACATGAATGAGAAATACGGCATTTATTTGTAATTTTTGACAAAAATGTCAGTTAGAACACTAATTCTCGAGTCACAATTTGATGTTCAATGATGTTCATTAGTTATCAATTTCATTGCAATTTTAGTTGCATACCTCTACTGAAAGAGAGAATGTATTGTTGGCTGAGAATCCAAATCCTGCCCTCTACCTTAAGAAATAAACAGAAAAGGTCAAGTCCCCATTAGCTGTTTGTTATTTATTCTAGAGGGCAAGTGTGAATCACACAGGCTTGACAAGGGCTACTGCTAATTAATCGCCCAGCAGGAAATGTCATGCGTCTCTAACATCACACACAAACTTGTCCAGTCTCAGCAGGGGCAAGACAGCCACCAGATCGGTATTAACAGTAAGGACCTGACCCACTGTAGATGTGTCATACTTTGAACTATCATGGAAAAGTCATTCTGCATTGCTCTGAAAAGTTTGCTTCACTTGTTATACTGCCTCAAGGTTAGAACATATAAATAAATGAGTTTGTATTCAATTGATGTTGTTCAGTCTGGTAAAGCTCCATTTTGATAGCCATTCATTATTTATGAGGTGTTGAGGTGCTTCATTTCTTTCAAGATATACTGTATGATTTTAAATGCTTTAATGCTGGTTTTTTTCTCAAATAATTGTAAGAAGGCAGTAAGATGTCTCTATGTCTTCAAGTCATTAACCCCTTTGCACAGATACTAAATCTGGCCAATCCTTGCCCATTTACTGTACGTAATGAGACAACATTTTGAAAATGTCCCCTCAAAGGGAAAGGGAAGGATGGTATTGGCATACCATCAGGGTATTTTTGGCTTTATGTAGCTGTGATGGAATACAACATTTTCATGGTGAAAGAATATTTATATGAATACCCAGATAGAAGCTAATGTCCAATGTGTCATGCAAGTTGAAAAAGAGACTGGGCGGAGGGTGCTTGTTAAATGGATGAACAACTCAACAACGGTGGCATTTACTGAAATTAGTCTGTTTCATCATACAAATACCTTGCAATTTTAATTGATGACTCCCTTTCTGTTAAACCACATATTCAGGTGTTTGTGTGGAAACTGAAGCAGAAGTTGGGTTTTTATTTTAGGAAAAAGGCTTTTCTTTTGAAGCTAAACAGGGACTTGTTTCTGCAACTTCTATGCCTGTACTGGACTACAGTGATGCTTTATATTTACATGCACCCGCCCAGTGTTTTCAAGCCATTGATACTATTTATCATGGAGCTATAAGATTCATTACCAATTGCAAGACACTCACAGGCCATTGTATTCTGTATGCATGGGTTGGCTGGCCTGCATTAGCCACACGTAGACTAAGTCACTGTTACATTTTTATTTATAAGGCAATTCAGCCTACTACCTTCATATTTAAGTACCTATATCTCACACAAAAGTGCTGGAGGTCATTGTCTTCATTCTCAGGATTTATTCCAGCTGTCTGTCCCCAGTGTCTGTACAGAGTTAGGTAAAAAGACATTCATGTGCTCTCCTCCTGGAGAGGATGTTACCTGGAATATGTTACAAAAATTGTCTCATCGGAATGTTCTAGTAGACTTTGCTGTATTTTGAAATATTTTGTCTGTCTCTTACTTTGTATAACTGATTTGTTGCTACCTGTCTTAGTCAGGTTGCTCTTAAAAAAGAGATTTTGAATCTCAGTGAGCTTATCCTGGTCAGATGAAAAAAAACTTAGAAACTCCATATTTGCTATAGTCTTATGTTGTCCATTAATAAAGCCAAAAGAGAGTTTGTCGTTTCCACTCATAGTTTGGTTGCAGGAGCACTGAAAGTCTGAGTTGAGAAATTTCAGGATGCTGGCAGCCACTAGGGGGCTTGCGTGAAGGGGTTAATAAGCAATGTGAGAATGGCTCTTACTGGATATTCCCAACTAGCCATCTATTAATTATACCGAAATACTGCTGTACTGATTAAACCCAGCAAACAGTCTGGAATTTTAATGTCAATAATTACAAATCCTACCAGTGATTTTCAGATGCAAAATTATCTACATATCCTCTGTCCATACACAAGCAAGTATGGATGCGTCAGACATAAATTGCATGATTTTTAGATTAAGCTTTATGATGAAGTAGTAATTAAACATTTCATTTGTTTCATTCTGGCCTTCAGTGCACACACATGTTACATAGCCTTTTATAAACATTTACAGACAGAAATAAACTTTGGTTGGGCATTTAGTTGTTTTAGTATTTCATATAATGAATTCGTGACAGCTGTTTATTAGTTTTCGGTCTTTTAAAATGTGCATTTATATTAATTACGCAATATTAAAATGTTAATAATCTAAATATCAGTTATTTTCATTGTCAAAAGGATTCACACACAGAAGAAAAAAAGGATACTCCAATAGAGTACTAGAGTACTTTTAAATGTGATGGAGTACATATTGGTTATGCGTGTTGATATAATACTGCTACAGTTGTCTTTTAAACCTAAATTTAACCATGTATCTTTGGGATGGGGTGACGCAAGGTTCTTCTGATTGAAATTATTCTTCCTATGATTCAATGAGAAAAGAAAAATCTATTTAACAAGCTAAACTGGACCCCAAGCTTATATCATAGCTGAGACCTCATCCCAGCTATTTCTCAGAAAGTAGTTATTAACATAGCCTATTCAACTCAATTTATTTTGTATCCATGCAGCCTTATCTGTCCCTCAAACTTAAATGATTAATTTTCCTACCCGTACACACTCATATTTAAACTATCAAAGCTAGGCCAGCCCGAGTCCTCAGTTGAAGAACTCCAAATCCCCTACAGAGCTATGTAATTAGCACACATAAAAACAGATGATGGACACAACTGCTCTCAGCTAAAGTAAATGACCTTGCTCTTTACTATGTCTTATAAAGTCTTTATCAAATCCTCAGAAGGAGAACAGAGATGACTGAAATGGCAATGTGGTTATAACACCTCAAGCATATTCTTCCACTTGTTTAAATATACATTCATAACATCGCATGTATATTATTTTGATGTAATGTTTCATTTTAAAAATAATTTGTGAAGATTTACTAAACAAGTGAGTGCTTTTAATCTTCTGTTAATAATTTTCTGAACATGAGATACTGTATGTGTAAACATTTGCAAATAACTAAGAAACATGCATTTAAGATTCATTTAAATGCATTTATGATTAGTCTCTGTTCTGTATGATATTATTCTAACACAACAAAAAAGATGGTCTTTTTATGTTTTCATAATGTCATAGAGTTCCAGGATGAAACGATGGATGAAAGGGAATCAGAGAGAATGAATGAGAAGGATTGTGGGGAAATTCACAAAATGATTGTGATTTTATTTATTTATTTACCAGAAATTTTTATTTATTTATTTTATTTGTAGGATTCACAAAGCACCTGCAGATTCAGCCAAGAATGTTGTGGATCAACCATCTATTCCTATTAATTTGTTTATGAAAACCGAAATCTTAATTCAAAATGACTTATCAACCTACTTTAAGGTTGCATATACAAAGTATTCAATGTTTTTTTATGCCAGATTTTGCAGGAAAACAAATAAATAGTTTTAATTACAGTACCATGTAATTTAACTTTGGGAGAAAGATCTTAGATTAATTGCATTTTAAATTCTTATTCTTTCAAACTGTCAAACTTGCTACTGCTCAAAAACCTCTTGAGATTTTCAAGCAGGCAGTCAACACTTTGGGAAGCAAATATCATTGGGAAGTGTTTGTAGCCTGTCTGCAAATGTAACTGAGAAGAATATAAAGTTTGCAAACATATTTATTGATTTGACATGACCTTTGATAATGCCACATTGCTGTGTAATGGGTCCCCTGCAACCAGGACCTGTGGTGCTCTCTGCTTTCACCACATAGGCAAGACTGAGTGGATTTTGCCCCTGAGATGTAGTGATTTGAGCTGTATTGATTCAAACTGTTGTCTGCCAGTCTGGGAACATCCCCTGGTGTGCAAGTACAGGGTAACAAGCCTATTCCTGCAGAGGAATGTGTTGAAAAAAACCCCGTAAAATGCAAAACAGATGAGTAAATTGACAAGAATCAATTCACAGCTGTGAATATAAACTATATATATAAATGTTTTTCACAATGCTTGCCTTATCATATTTATTTAAAGTGTATTATATGTAGGGGATTGCTGTTTTCCTCCACCGTAATTTTATCATCCATTAATACAGTGCACATCAAGTAAACATACCCTCAGTTTGCTTGGTGGTTCACAACTATCCTGTGCTATGTCTCTCTCTTTTCCTTTCAAATAGCTCACTTGAGAGATTTGGAAGCATTGCACAGTGCAATTTGCACTCACAACGTTGAAGCACAACAATCAGTTACAGGTTGCCAGGCAACCATTTCATTATAATGTGGTGTCCCTGAATGGTTAAGCGTGTTTTTGAGAGATGCATCCATATGTTCAGCTGAGTTTCACCTTACATAGTTATATCTTAAAGAAAAGATATTTATGGATAAGACTGGATATGGAACATAATTCAGAACATTATGTTCCCAGATGATGCACCATTATAGGTACAGTTGTGGTTTGTGAGTTGAGTTTATTTATGTTACCACAATACACTAACCTCTTCTTTACAATAAATACAAGTATAGGAGTCCACAGAACTGTATCTTAATGCAAGTTGGTTTATTGAACTGAGTCAAAATTGTTCCTACTCTTATAATTAAATTAATTAATTAATAAATAAGGGAAACAATAAAGCAGATCAGATTAAATGAATGATCATTCAACAGCTGATAACCACAGAAAACAAAAAGCATCCAACAAACCTTCATCAAGCATGTTAGCCCATTTCAGCAGTACGCTGAACATAGTAGAGGTAGGCTAAACTGCTCATGCTAAACTGCAAATTGAATCAAGCTTAGCAAGTTACTGGATAACATTTTATAGTTTGGACAGCTCCATTATATGTTTGATAACTCTATCATTTTTTCGATTTAATGTGTTTGTACACTTATTTCTCATATAGCAAATCTCTAGATATGTGAGATTAAACTGTATTAACTTTGCACAAGCCCAATAGTAGCCAGGATGCCGGCATCCTGAGAATGCTGAACTCAGACCTTCAGTGCTACTGCAACCACACTATGAGAGGAAAAAACAAACTCTATGTTCTAGATTTATTAGGAGACGATACACGATGACTACACCAAATATGGAAATTCTAAGTGCCACCATTGTTGCGTAGGTTGTCCACTTAGCAAGCACCCCCTCTATGCCTCTATGCAGTCTCTTCTCGACAACAGCGTCTATCTGGGAATTCATAAAAAAATATGATATTCTTTCACACCATAATCTTTTACAACCAAACTTTTGTATTGTCACATAGCAAGATAAAGCCAACAACAGCCTGCCTCACTGAAAAGTGAAATAAACAATTCATCAGCATGGCTAAAGCAAATTCTTGCCATGCTGACATGGATTTGTGGAGTGGGTCAGTGCAGGTGGAGGAAGCATGAAGTCCAGCGAGGATACATACAAACAAAGATGGAGAAGATGTATGCATTACTGCTTGTAACACTTCAGTCATTTCCATTGTGTCATATTCTTGATATTGTTATGTTCGAATTGGTCATAGGAGACAACTGTTAGCCTTTGCTAATAATGCTCAGCATATTTATATTGGTCCCTAACTAATAGGTGTTACTATAGGGCATTGTTAGCGTACCCTGAGCAGTGTTAGCGTAGTGGTTTTGTAGTGGCTTGCTTTGTTAGAATTCATACCACTCACAATGAATGTGAGTGTCTTTCAAGCAGCTATTCTCTAATGCGGGCATTTCACATACTGTAGCGTAAGTCTCCATAAGTAGCTCAGTTATGTGTTATGTTTGATGTACCAGCTTAACATGAAAGCACACCGGCAACATTTTTCTGATGGTGGAATGTTATCTTCTTGTAATCTAATTGTACATAATGTGGGGTATTAGTATCTCCATGAGCAATACTTACCACTTAGGGCACGGAAAATACTCATTCAAATTTACATTGAGTTGATATATGTTGGATGAACATAAAATTTCCCTTGGAGAGATCATAAACAGTAACATTTGTATGTTGTCTGATCCCAATGCAACAGAAGATTACATGCTGTAGAGTACAAAAAAAACATACAGGAATGAATGGTCAGATATTTAGATATGTCTTCCAGTGTGTCACAATGTTTTTGCATAATTTTTCAATGTGATCGCAATGTTTCATCTACCATGATATGGAGCAAATGTATTTGCTTGATAGCTTTGTCCACTATAAAGCTATAAAGCAAATTAATTTGGATACGTTTTTGGATTTTTAGGTTTTGGACCCCCTAGATATCTTAGACCCCTACACTGATGGAATTTCCACTTTACAAATCAAAGCAGTTTTTTTTTGAGAAATATTTTGTTGCATGATTTACTGCAATGCACAATTTAGGCAATTTAGATAGATTTGGACACCATGGTGCACTGCACATCACCCTCAGATTTTGACTTGTTATCAAGGAGCTTATATATAGTTTTATCTGTTTATATACTGTATATGTTCTCTCATAATCTCATTTAAAACTAAAGGAGAACATTTTTGAATTTTTACCAAAATATGTGCATATGTGGCAATTTATTTTTACCTAAATGATGAATACAACCTAATCTTCGCCTTGTAAATGGTACAAGTGTCTTGCTTCATTTCAGCCATTTTCCATGTTTCGGTGATGCTCATCTGTGGCGTTATAAAAACCTTAAATAAAACATTAGCAAAATGGGTGATAATTGGCCAAATCTGGCATCTGCGCAACAAGGTTAACTAAAAATATTTTGCAAAAGACATCCATAAGATGCTATAAAAAAGTGATGTTTCGAAACAGATTACTCTCAGTCTGTCCCTGCAATATAGGCTGATTAATCCACTCTGCCGTGACATGAAGCATCAGTAAACCGGAAAACATGCACTGTGGAGTAGGAAGAGATGTCTAATATTACTCTCAGTTTTAGTTTTACCATTCAGGCAGTCATCATCAAAGCTGAATGCAAAACAAAATGCTGTAGCTCAACTGAACTTGCAATTGTGTGTAATTGCTTCCCTGAAGAAAAGGCAGGGTGGGGAAACTTCCGCAACTCAAGTTACTGTCTTCAATCAATATGCATCTAAATCACAATGGCAACTCAGCTTTAATGCTGGCAACCCTATCTTCAATATAATCAACTAATGACTTAGGGAACAGATTGGTTCCTTTGGACTGGCATTGTGCTTAAGTCCTTGTTTCTTAATTGTCATAACCAATGTACTTTCTTGGTGGTCAGACTACAGTATTTAGCATAAAGGAATTTACCTTGTTGTAGGTGAGAGTCAAATCGCTTGCTAAACAAATGGGACTGGCTTGTATGAAGCACATTTAGTAACAATATTATTTACATGTGTTTCACAACTCGTGTGTTTTGTGAACCACAAATTATATGTGTTTTACGCATCACAAAACTATGAATCCTGTTTTACAGATCTCAGACTACAAACTACAAATCTCAAGCTGTGAGCACACAAAATGTTTTAAGCATTGCAAAACTACTGTGCACTGACACATGGTGATGATCTGCAATGCACAGATTCTGAAGGTTAAATGATCTTGAAGTGCATGTTTTGTTAAAGATAATCTTTATTGTAGGTTGTGTTTTCATTATGTGTAGGCTAGTGATTAAAACTGATTTATCCTTTCCTTGCTCTCACTCTCTCACACACACGCACACACACACACACAGTTTACTCAGATTGCATGGCTATAATAGTTTATTTTCATATAAAATGTTACGTCCAAACAAGTGTATAGTGCATTGCACATAAATGTACACACCGTTTTATACATATATTGATTAAAAAAAGGCTCAATGTGTGGCAGTGCTCGGTCTGGCAGGGGGAATCGGAGAAATCTAGGGGACATGTCTACAGGATGGGTTTGGGACATACTTGCTCAGGGCTTAAAAGTGTGCTTTCTTCTTCAGAAGGTGGCTGAGACTGGGAAACCACAAGCTGAGAGAGAGAGTCCAAGAGGCAAGAAAGTACAAGCAAGCCTGGCTGAAAAGTTATCCTGCTGTTTTGATTTATTTTGCCTTTGTAAGTATAGTTTATTCCCACATCTTTTTTTTCCCTGGATCCCAGGAGCGTGAAAGGAGAAGACTATTTCCGTGTGTTTACTGAGCTTTCTCTCTCTCTCTCCCGACAAAATAAAGCACTGGTGAAAGCTGTAATCACTGCATCTAGAGTGGATTTGGAGATGTTTCACAAATTGATATTCATGTTTGAAGAGTTTTGACTATATAATCCATTTTTGTAGATAATGCCAGTTTTTTTTACCAGTTTTAGCTGGTTAAAACACATCAGGTCCTGCTTTAACTAAATGATGCAAAATTGGAAAGTGTCAGTAACAGGGCTGGTACCCATTTCATCTTTCATGTTTTGTATCTTTGTATCATCATGGATGCATAACTTCAAAAATAAATAATACGTTGACAAACAGAATGCAGGATGCCACAGGATTGTGCACAAACAGGTGAGTCTGTAGTGCTTGCAAAATTAAAAGTGGCATATTCGTGAAAAGTGACATATTCCTGGCCAATGTGGCCCTACAAAATAATGTCCTCCAGTTCATATTCCAAAATTATACTAAATGATTTATCTGCAGCAAAACATGAGCTTAAAGGTTTTTCCTTTCTCCTGACTCTGTTGGTCATGATGTATGGCCAGGTACATTGTAAACTCTGTTCTCCATGTTGCCAGCTCCCTAATAATGTTGTAAGAGGTATGGGTCTGCCACGCAGATTGCTTGATTCTTGACATTACACTACATGAAACTACTTGTCAGAGACAGCAGGCCTGTTAGTAGACTGCTTTGTGGACAGTGATGGAATGATAACATGAGCATATCATTAAAAATTCCAGCATGTTGTTGACAGATGATAAATTGTTGTTACGAAAGAAAATATCAATGATAAATGGCAGGCACCTGATTCCAGGGGTAAAAAAAACCTCCAAAACAGGTTTTAAAAATGCCTGCACTTAAGCCAAACAGCTTGATCGTAACAACTTACTGCTAAGAACTGCTTCCCGGCATGCCGGAAATTCAGATAATTTACTAAATATAATATGGAAGGAGAAAGCATAAGATGCATTATTAAAAATAATTACGGTATTATTCAGATTGATACGTTATTGTGCAAAGTTTTTCCAGATCTACCTGTGATTAGTTTTAAGACTTACCCTTCAGGATAAATGGGTCCCTAGCCATCTCCCAGTCACCTGTATACTCACTTGGCTATGACACACTGGGTCTTTCAAATGCAATCGATGCAATCACTGTGCTAATGTTAAGCAGAAAAAGTTCCGGTGTGTAATACTGAATACCAAATTAAAGATTTAATTAATTGCAAAACCATACAGATTAGAATGTCCATATTGTAAAGCATTTTACATTGGCCACACCCAAAGACACCCGCAAGATCGCTTAGTGGAGCATAAGTATGGTACTTGTATAGGGCATGAGGATTATCCTATGGCTTTGCACTTTAAGGCATTACAATAAAGCAACCCTTGCTCATTACAAGCAATGGGCATTGATCACATCCCCATTACTATTAGTAACCGCCCCAAATTGCAAAACCAACGTGAAAGTTATTGGTTTTGAAAATTACAGGGAACTAAGTATTCAGGCCTAAATGAATATCTGGATTTCATGTCTTTTTTGTGAATTATCTGTTGCCTGATCGATTGGTTGATATGTAAATATATAATTTATTGTTCAGTTGATTTATTTATTAATTGACTACATTTTAATCAACCTAATAGTGTCATTACCACATGTTTTGGAATTGTATGCATTTTATTTATTTGTTTAATTTAAAATTTTTTTTAAATTTAAAATAATACATTTTTTTTGCATTCAATGACTGCCTGAAGTCTGCAACCTACAGACATCACCAGAAGCTGGGTGTCTTCCCTGGTGATGCTCTGCTGGGCCTGTACCACTGCCATCATCAGTTCCTGTGTGTTTTGTGGGATTTTTGCCTTTTCAGTTTGATTCACATTGAGTTGACCAGTCAAGGACATTCCACTCCTTTGGCCCTGAAAAACTCCTTGATTGCTTTAGCAGTGCTGCAAGGTGAAGCACTGTGCTGTCCACAGATTCTGAGACATTTGGTTGGATCTGAGCAAATATGATGTTTCAGTAAACTTCAGAATTCATGGTAAATGGTAAATGGACTGCATTTATATAGCGCTTTTATCCAAAGCGCTTTACAGTTGATGCCTCTCATTCACCCATTCACACACACACACACCAGGGGTGAAAGGCTGCCATGCAAGGTACCAATCAGCTCGTTGGGAGCAATTAGGGGTTAGGTGTCTTGCTCAGGGACACTTTGAAAGGACCAGGGCGGGGGATCGAACCGGCAACCCTCCGACTGCCAGACAACCGCTCTTACCTCCTGAGCTATGTCGCCCCCCCAATTCATCCTGCTGCTGTTGTCAGCAGTCACACCATCAATAGACAATTGAGCCAATTCCAGTGGCAGCCATATGTGTAAGTCATACAGTAACCCTACCTCCACCTTGTTTCACAGATGAGGTGGTATGCTTTGCATCATGAACAGTTACTTTCTCCACACTTTCCTCTTTCCATCAGTTTGGTACAGGTTAATGCTCCTCTCACAAGCCTTCATTCTGGAACTCTACAGTATTTCAATGTACTTTTTAGCTATTTCTTACCTGGCTGTTCTGTTTCTGAGGCTTACCAATGGTTTGCATCTTGCAGTGAACCCTCTGACATTATGCTGGTGTAGGCTTCCCTTTTTATTTATTTTAGCCTTTGACACATTTATGCCTACATCCTGGAGTGTGTTCTTGATATGTTTGACAGTTTAAAAGTTCTTGCTTCTTAATGTACCAAACAGTTGATTTTGACACATCCACTGTTTTGGCTGTCTACCCCACGACGGCCTACTTTACATTGACACTTCTTTGGTCCTCATGTTGAGAGACAACAGCAACAGACCCTAAAAGCAAATTCCACACTTACAGTACAATCAACTCTAGACCTATCTGAAAATTAAAGCTGGCAGTCTGCTTTTTAACCTCATAGTCATTGTGTAGATTCAAATCCAATGTGCTGGAGTACAGAGTCAAAACAACAAGTGTCACTGTCCACATACTAACGGACTGCACTGTATGTGTTTACATCAACATCATTTATGTTTGACTGCATTTCATTTGCTTTCACAATTTCCCATAATTAAGATAATCCACCTACAGGCTAAAACTAAGTTTTGTTAGATTATATTAATCGGTAACAGTAGCAGCCTCTTTGTCTTATTCCATCTAGCTAGCCAACCATATACCCATCATCTTATTATTTTTCTGCACTCAACAGCTGACAGTAATAACCTAATTAAAATAGCCAAGGCCAATTTGGCTGAAAACCCAGTGAGGTATCTATTGTGGTACTAAACTTTTGTGATCATCCTGTTAAGGCACTGTTCCAGTGTGTGAATGGGCCCCACTGTTCGGTAATGACTTCCAGACTGTGCCTGTTCCAGCTGTGGCCAGCAACACTGCGCGGAGATGCACAGTTTGCTGCGGTGTCACTCAGGGAGGGGGCAGCTCATGTATGTGCAAACCAATCTTATGGACTGAAGTGTGAAAAGAAGAACCAGCTTGACATCACGTTTCAAAGGGGAGCACATGCTGAATGCTTGTATAAAAGAACCGGCAGCAATGAGCAATGGTGAAAATGATTGGGTATTGTTAATTAGCACTGTATTTGTTTTCCCATGATCATTATTGCCCCGCCTACAGTAAATCCAATTCTAGAAACAAACAGCCAGAAGCTTACAATTACCATGGGCATTCATAGACAGTAAATAATAACCAAAAATGGTCAGGGATAACCCGCAAATAAATATATATGTAATGTTCTACTTTATAGTTTGTATGGTTTTATAAGTGCACACTGCCTTTGTCACCAACCGTCATCATGTGACTTTCATCTTCATTAGTGTTATCATGCTAGTCAGTCATTTGATAAATTAATGACTACCAATGGCAAAACGTATGACCAATTCAGTGAATATTCTGGCAACATCTCGATGCTCCGTGGTAAGGAACATATATCGAAATGAAACTAAATCAATACTGCTTGGTAAGAAAAAATTGAAAGCATGTAGAAGTGCCTGAGATCCTTCTGTGTGTGCCCTTTCACTGACTTAAACACATTCTGAATCCTGACACTTCATTAGAAAGTTGGTTTCCTACAGTAGTTAAAGTGGCGGAGGCAACCTAATCAATACTAATAAAAAGCAGTCGTTTAGACTCGACAATTGCAATTTATCAAACAACTAACAGGATGAAGAAAAGGATATGTGTTCAATTCAACATCATCACCAAGTCGTAAATGCTGTTTTCCTTTTATATGGCTGCTATATTTTGTTCATTTATTTTGCCTGTCAGGCAACCGATGAGAAAGTGATACCCTACCTTCCTATAGAAATTAATTGGTGCACCTGCTAAAACAGACTTGTTTTTAAAAGTTGTGCATCTAGTGTGTGTGTGCATATGCATGTGTGTGTGTGTGAGAGAGAGAAAGAGAGAGAGGGGGAGAGAGAGATTAATTGCCTAATGGCTAGTGGCATACAGGTCATGAACAAAAAAATGTAAACACCTTTGTAAATCATAGACAAGTGTGAGCAAAGCTGAAAGGGTGGCCTTTATGTGGGTAAAAAATAAATAAATAAAAACTCTTGTGGAAGGTGTGATGCTATTTAACAGAAACAATCAGACTTTTAATCATTGTTGTTTTTATTGTCTACACAGGCACATGCCCAATGTGTCCAAGGCACATGCTCCTTGTTTTTATGAAAAAAATAGTTTCCCAATAATTATCTAAACTGTGATGAGCCGCCATGGTTTAATTTGTCCCGCCACAGTTTCAGAATAGCCAAGAACACAAAGTCCAGTTCACACCATGAGCTGGACTTCACACAGTTCATAATAAACATAAAATATCGCTTTCTGCTTCGCACCCTCCCTTCAGCAAGGCTATGGCTCGCAGCCAGTTACTGTAGTTCCCTCCTCTCTCCCCCTGCTAGACGAGAGCAGCCCTTTGATACCGACTGTATCTCAACTTCCGCTAACCATTGGTTCAGAAAAGATTTTGAGGAGACAACATCATTCAAGTTAATTATCTATTCGCTATCTTCATCGACGTGAATGTGGTTACAATGGTTTCAAACATTATTTCCTGCATGAAGTTAACAAACTTATCTGTATCCCACCTGTGCAGCCTAACCTTATGTCGATTATGTGAGGGAGTGATACTGTGGAACTGGTGTTGCGATAATAATTATTAGCGGCTGGTAAAGTCTGATACAGTAGCCTCTTCCCTGAGGTAACTCACTACATTTACGTCTATATTAAGGAAATGGTTACCCTGGTCTGTCAAGTTAAAACAACAAGCGTTAGCTACACACTTTGTACTCCACTAGTATGCTACATTTTTTTCCGCATGAAGTTGGCAAAGGCATATCCCGACTGTGATATGCGACATTGTCAACTATATAAATTTATTCAAAGCTGTTGAGTGTTACTCAAGTTCAAGTACTGTTATAAGCTGAATGTTGACAACAGATATTCATCTCCCATTTAGAGAATCTCTGTTGAAACCTGTTGATTAACATTTTAACGATTTGAAGTTGAAAAGTAACATTTTTAGTAATTAAGAAATGTTTCCCCTGAAATGTTAACGTTCATTCACCATCAAAATTTCAGTTGAATGTGATCTCTAAATCTGACTTAGAATGTGGTGCCATATTTTCCTGCAACATTGGAGTGTGATTCTAAGAACTATAAATAAACCAGTACATGTGATGGCTTTTACTTAAATTATTTGATGGCTCAAGTGTAGGCTCAAGTTCTGCATGAGGTTTAGAATTGGATTGTTTACAAAAGCACAGCATTCTTCACAGAACTAGCCTCTTAATTTCCCACTGAAAGTACATGAAATGTATGCATTTATCTGTTAAAATTAGCAATTTGTTTCCCTGCATGCTCTCGGACCCCTCTACAGGGCTCCAGCTCCTCCCACCAGTTTCCCAAAATCCTGTGGGTAACACTGATTTATATTATTGTTGCTGTCATTAATTTTCATTCATTCAATTTGGTTTTTCAAAGTTGGTGTGCTCTTTACTCACTTTAAGCACCTGCCTGGGAAAAGGTCTCTGCACAAATCTGTGCCTATGTTAACGTATACTGTATATAGCTAAGTAAAGTGTAAATAGTGCATCATTTAGTGTGAGTCACACAAAATTATTTTTCCAATGGTTCCAAATTTGTATAGAACGTCGGCACAACCCCAAACACGACCATATCGAGCCTGGACTGTGCTGAACAAAGCCAATTCTGGTATGAATTAATCGTTTTAAATGAAATTGAAGCTATTGTACATACATTTGGATATATCTCACAAAATATTAACCTTCCACATACAAGCGCATGCAATACAGTCTTGATTTCCTTTAATTCAAGCAGAAACAAGCAGGAGTGTAAAGTTGTCACATAACAAAGCCTGAAAACTACAAAAGAAAAATTGATAAAAGCCAACCAAATCTCTTTAAACATGAAGAGACAAGATTCAGTATTTCTCGAACAAATGATAAGCTTGTCTAATGCGAAACCTTCTTTGAGAACCCAAAGAGTGGAAACAAAGATTTGCATTTGTTAAATCAAACTGTAGACCATAATGCTAAAGGCATTTGTGCAATGGTGTTTCTGTTCTACAGTGTAGTGTCAGTAATACACATTTATTAAATCAATATGACAACATGACAAGTGACTGATAAAATGTGACTGTAAAATTCATGTAAAAGTCATTTCCCTTAAATTATTCTCTCAGTATTAATGATGACCAGACTGAGAACAGCTTTGCATTGTGGATGATAGAAAGAGAGAATGCTATCTGGCAAAACACAGATTTAGCTATAAAAACCTTGTCTAAGTTTAAGTATAGTAAAACCTATGTTTTGGGAGATGATGAATACACAGTTTTAACAGGAATATATTAAATACTTTCAAAATAGGAAAATGGAGCGGAGTCAAAGACAGTCTGTGCAGGTTAGGATGTCTCCTGAATTTAAATTACACTCCTAATCTTTGATCTGATTTTTAGTCTTTTGGAGGTCACTTGGTGCATTACACTAGACATTTTAGTTTTATAAGAAGAGATTAAATCTGAAAAATTTGAATGAGTTCAGAGAGCTGTGTTGCTCTCTTGAGACTGTTGTTAATATGGTGATGCAATGTTTCATTTTTTTTATGTTCACTATTAAACATGCCAAATGAATATAACTTTTGTTCTGGTGAGGTTAAGAGTTTTGTTTTGATGGTAATCAAAATCACAGAGATTTGCTAATATATGACAGAATGTTGAGTGATAAATATTAACAACGTATGTACGGAACAGACAGTAACAAAAACAACAGGCATCAGGTCTTATTTGAATATAAATGATATCTTGTCTTTAACAGTTATCCTTAAGATTAATGTATCCACATTATGCATACCTGCACACTGAATCTAATTATGCTCTATATATAAACAGAACACGTCTTCAGCATACAAAATAGGTTCATTGTTCACATCTTTCAAATTGTACTTTTAATTGTACTCTGTTTTATATTATTTAGTAAACACTTTTAAATGACTGACACCAAAACTAAGTAACCCCAATATATTTGACCCCTATTTTTTCACATAGTTTCTATAATGATTGGTGTGTTTTTAAAAGAAAGATTTCAAATTGTATTCTAAAAAGAATTTTCAATGTGCAACAAGAAATTCCACTTCATAATGGTTTGGAAAGTTTGTACCTACATGAAGAATACCCACAGTATTTTACATGTGTTGTAAATGTAACTGTTTCCAAGCTTGATTAACATAAAACCAGTTATATGTTAATAGTTATACTATTAGTAACTGACATGCTACCCCAATACCAATTCTACGATACCCCAATAGTAATACATAATTACATTTTATAAAGGTCTGCTCATCCAAGTCTCCAACTGATCCAGGTGATTGGTTTTGTTGAACATTGACTTCCAAAACTATACAAATATTAAGTTCTCCTAGGAAAAGTGATACAACTCTGAAGTTTGGATGCAAATGGTGTAACGGCTATAGGAAGACAAGTGTTGTGGGAATATAAAGTGGCAGCTTTCACAGAAAAGTCTTTCTGTGAAATATTTTACTGAAGTTCTATCAAATAAATTTGTAGAGAGGCAGGATTGGCCTATGTTTATTGATCCTCTGCAGAAGAATGACACTTTTCTACAAAAAAATGGGTTTTGAAGGCGCAGCACGTTTTCGAAGTCTGAATCGATACTGGTGAAACTCAAAATTGACTATTGGCTTCCGTATGAATCCAAAAGGTATGTGAATCCCCTCATATACCATCAGTTTTTCTGACAGTTTTTGGAAGTACAAGCACAAAACATTTGGAACACTGAGGTAAGATGTGATATCTACTAATAATGCAATAGCTTCCATTTTTCTTCATTCAAAAAATAAATAAAAATCACAAAGCTTGGGCTTTGCTGCCTTGTGTAGTCTCAGAAAAGCACAAAGCTTTCCAAATAGTCCGCAACTCTCTAGAACGTTGTGCTAACATGAATGTCCTACATTACTGTGACATATATTATCAAAGAGCCCCTGCATGACATAATGTTGAAGTGAAAATGATGCTTGTGTCATAGTTATGCCCTTTCTGGTTGCCAGAAGGCGACATTTCACCACTTCTCGTGTTCATTGGTCTGATTGCTTTCTCCTATGTTTGATTGTTTTATTGTGTTCATTTATTCAATAATTGTTTTCACCTGTGTCTCGTTATCTGTCTCATTATTTTGTTGATTGTGCATTGTGTTCTCCTGTGTCTTGTTAGCCCCCTATGTATTTAAGTTCTTTGTCTGCCTGAGTCGGGTACTGGATCCTACTGTTGTGTTCCCTCGCTGTGTGGTCTTTTGAGTTTTCAAGTTCCTCGGGTTGTTATTTTATTTTCAAGCATTTTTTGTGTTTTTGAAATTTGTCCCTCGTGGCCTCTTTGTTTGTCCCTGGTTTGTTTTGTTTTTTTGGTAGTAAAGTTGTTTAAAACCCTACCTTTTGAGCCTCCTGTGTTTTACTCTGTACTTGGGTCCTAACCTGCCAAAACCCTGACAGCTTGTAAAACTAGTGTCATCAAAGTTATAAATGATAAAATCAGTAAAAAAGTTGAATGTTGCATATTGATTTCTTCAATTAGTTTATATTCTATTATAAGCTTGTTGAGTAGTATTTCCATCATTTGGAACTATTTGTTTTACACAATAAGTGTAAAACAATAAGTTACTTTTATTACTGCAGTCTCTTTTTGTCTGGAATGGTAACGGGAATAAAAACAGCTGTTTATTTCATCAAAAGCCTGCAGCTCTGGGCTACTGCTCCAAGGACGGGTGAAGGACTAACTGAAGGACCATTACAAATGCACATGGCAAGACCCGCATCGGCTGATCAATCACAGCAGCACAGCGAAATATCAATCATGCAGCTCCCTCCCCCATCCTCGAAGCAGATATTCAAGTACAGCAGGATAAAGTAAAATGAATGGACGTCAGGAATGCTGAAAGATGCTCCCTCTTTGTAAATAAGGGCCTTTCTTTGTGCAATTCTTTACTTGTCCATATTGACTGACAGTGCTTCCTGGTGACTAATTTTGTATTGTTTACATTGCTTTTTTTTTTTTTGTGCACACGAAAACAAAAAAAGCAAGCAAAGGGAAGAAAAAGGTTCATGAAACACTCCAAAATAAAAGGGCCTAAGTGAATAGGGTTGCCACTATGTTTGACCAATGGCAAGCAGTGGTATAAGTGGATCTGTATTGCCTTTACAGTTGGTTGTATTACTTAGTTTATTGTCAAACCTAACAATTTATTGTAGACTTAAATTGGTTAACCTCAATTGCTTTTTCATCCCTAACATTGTGAATACCTCAGAAATAATGGCAGTTTAAAAAGAATAGATCATCTGAAAATTATGCATGTCTGCTGATTTATTGAAGGCACATCTGATTAGCATTTCAGGTGTTTTCAAAATCTGGGCTTTGTGGGTCTACTGCAGTTAGCATCCAAATGAATTTACAATTTGCATGAGGTAATCTCCAAATCGACAGGTAACCCATGGTTTGCTGTGCAACTACCTGTTACACTGACCTTTCTCAAAAGCCGCTTGATGCTAAGGACCTCTTTAAATGCCTCTTATGATCATTCTTAAAATAACACGGGTTTCCCAAACTCATCTGCAACAAAAATTTAGTTCAATTTTAATTTACGAGCTGTCTAGACTACTTTTTGCAGCAAAGAACCTCTTTAAGATTCCGGTTGCATACACTTTGGCAGCACACACAATAAGCATGTGCTTTCGAAGCACGCTTACAATCACAGCCTACAATAGCCTAAGAAGCATAGGAGCCTCAGTCTATTCTTTATCATGTATGCCCAGAGTAAATATTGTAAAAATCTAAAATACATACCGATAAAATAAAAACTATATTTGAATATGATTTAAATGACAGTGTATTACATTAAACATGACAATATTACTTTGACAACTTGATTATTTTAATCCAATTGAATACAATTAATAAGCAAATGATAATCTAATTACATTTCACTAATAAATCAAATTGCTGCACCCGTTTTTTGGTCTGTTGGAGAGAGGAAGATTAAGGAAGCGTGGGTTCTCCCTTCACTTGCTAAATTTGGATTGGAATGCCCTAGCTAGTGGCAGCCATCTTACATCTGGGTTACTTCGAGCATTCCCCCTCCAGTCGAGGGTGAGTGAGCATTGAGATTAAGCATTTTTGGATTGGAACAGGGCCCTAGGCTTTACAAGCTGGCCCCTCCTACCCTCTCCAGTTCTTATGTATGTTCAATGGCATAACTGATTCAAGTCTGCAGTTTGTACCATTGGAATACGTGTAGCCATGTAAGAAATTCTGCAATATAACAAACTGGTGGTAACAACACGTTACCAGAGGAAATATCAGATATCTGGCTTTAACCTTAAATGATAGCCGCAAAAACGTTTTACCAAAGTGGCGGTGGTGATTCTGATCAATAACGTTAATCCAGGGACTCATATCCAATCTTGGTCCGCATCCTTTCTCCTATATTATTTTTATACGAGTGAAATGACATGTAAAATATAGTAAATCAATGCTGACTTTCCAATAAGAAATAATAATGGATTAAAGTGATCACTTCATCATCCTTCTGGCAGTTAATTACACTTATGTCCAAAAGAGCTATCAACAGTGTAACTGCTGTCATCTGTAATCCATGATGATGTGGCTATACATTACAAAACATGTCATACTTTCAATTTATTTTATACCTGCAAACATGAACTTTGATATTAATTAACCATCTATGAAGTAATATCAAATTCCATGTTTGCAGGTATTAATATGAACTGAAAGCATGAAAAGTCTTCAGAATGTGATTTACATAAGGTATTTTTTGAGCCAGGTAAATAATTCTGTTTGCAAAATGACACTTTTAAATAAATGTATTTACTGAATTTATATTAATATATTTACCTCTTTTCAAACTTAGTGAATCAAATAACTTTAAAGGATAAAAATGATATCATTTATAACATTTCTGTATCAAGCCCGACCTTTAAGCCTCCAATAGAACCTAGCCACTTTATGGAGAGAGGCCCCAAAATCGAGGGCCACTGAGAATGAAGTTTTAATAAAAAAGGGTCTATATGTTAAATGAACAAGACTAACTATGATAGAGTAAAACAAAGTGTATTCTGTATAACTGAGGGGAAAAAGCATGCATAACACCCCTATGTCTGCCTCCTCCCACCTTTCTGTTGCTGCTCACATCTTGAGATGGACACCAATAAGCAAAAGCCCTGAGCTGTCTCCACATGCCCACAGACTCAGTCCAGTTCTTTTGAGCCTACAGGCAAACACGCTGGGCTATACTTTCAATGCAAATACTAGAAATTTAAATATTTTAAATATTTACTAGAGGCATTTAATTATCATTGCATAACCGTTATACAATATTCTAATAAAATAACAATAAAAGTAAGAAACAGCAATGAGGAAAAATATAAGGCATTTACTTTGAAGGTACAGTCTGTGGTAAAATATTGTAAAATCACATGAAATTATTGCAGTGCAGTTTTCTGGGGGCTGGCTGAAGGGTACAACTTAGGTCTTACTCGTCATGCACCATTTTCTCATTGACTATGGTTTGTTGAGGTGAGCAAAATTAGGTGAGAATTCATTTTGTGGATGGAAACAAAGAAGGTTGGTGTCATTTTTATTGCATTGGGTGTCCCTGAACATAGAGCTTTGGAGTACAGTTTTTCTCCCGCCTAAAGCCACTTATAGTAAGCTATGGATTAGAGGCAATATCTGTCAATTCATAACTAGATGGGGAAGTTCTGTTTTGAGAAGTGCTGGGAGAGGTTTGCCTTCTTAGAATTCAGAACTCTTTCTTTTTGGATAACTTGCATGTCTATGGTATGTAAGAGCAGATTGGTGGTCCTTTCACACGTCATGGAATTTCAAGTATGACTTAGATTTAAAAGAACATGTTTGTTAAGATTTCTTCTTTTACCTTTTATATAACTCTTTAAAGGGAAATTCCACTGCAAAACTGCATTAACCTCATGTAACGGGTCATGGCGTAACCAATTAAGCCCCTCTTAGCTAATCTCTGAACTGAGTTATCAGCAGTGAATGGGGCAGATTTGGTAGAGGTAAAATATGATGTACACCCCTACCCTTTCTCATTTTTGAAGAACAATGGGCAGGTAATTTGTATTTGGAGATACCTCCACCTGACCTCTGACCTAGGTGGAGGGGATGTTTACCAAACTTACATCAGAGAGAGATTCAGGGTAGGTGCTGTTCCAACAGTAAACAGTAACCTATTAGTCTCCAAGCAAGCTAGTGTAGTGAACCTGCTTTTATTGAAATTATGGTATGTTTCCACTTACCCTGAGTAGTATCTGTCCATCCAGATAGTTTTGCTTAAATGCAACACAGTTGCTGTATTTTGGTAGACGTAGTTTTTGATGAAACTGTGCACAAGCTCTGTGGATGTTCATGAGTAACCATGGGATTCTATTTGGAAAGAGTCATTGCAGTTGATTTTTTTTTTAAATATACATTTTTGGCACTATGAGGCCACATGAAAATGGACCCACAAGGTAAATTTTATCAAGGTGAGCTACAGCAAATATCTAGAAAACTCACCACATTTCAGCAAAACTTTTTGGGTGGACAAATACTGAATTGTCTCTTTAACTGCAAAAATCAATCAGTTTTTACAATTTGGTTCTGTAAAGGACAGCACGGTATGTAATTTCAGCAAATGAAATAAATAAATACATAGCCACCCATGCCTAGTTGGACTATTTATAGGCTTTGATGAGATGGTTTCTCAAGCACCAGAAGCCTGTGTTTTAAAAAATAACAACAACAACACAGAGTCTTTACTAACAAACTATTGAGAACATTTAAGGCGATGTTTGCGGTAGAATGACAGTGTGAATTGAGGTTACTGACTCAAACATTGTAGACAGTGTAACTACAAGTGGTGACCTATAAAAATAATAAAAAAAACTACATTGACAACAGTTCATCTTTAACTAGCAGTAGAACTTGAAATATTGAAGACTGAATTCTCATACCTGCATAGGCTTCTATCTTTATTCCACTAACATGACAAGTCAAGCAGGTTGTTTGGCTTTGCTGTTGATGTGTCATTTAGAAAAGCAATGAATTTAGAGACAAGCATGATATTTCTGTCAGATAATTCATTGAAATGTATTCATGTAGATGTAGAGAATATCCGTATCAACTCCCTTATGAGGGAATGTCAACATTTTAAACCATACATTACTCCATGCTAGGCTTGCTGCTTTTGTCTCCTCTCCCCCATTCTCCATGTTCATGCTCCTTTTCCGTGCGATTGTTGATTTCTGTGTTTGGGGCGGCAATCATTGCCAATTCTGTTTTTTCCAATCACAACCACGGAATCTGAATCTGCACTCTTCATTAGCATGGAGTGTCACTAAATGATACCACAATATATACAGTTTGTACGTGGCATCATGTTTGGCAGTGATTCGAACTCAGCTGAGTTCTCCTTATCAATTATACTTCCAGCTAGACTTAGGAGTTACAAGACGCTGCTGAATTATACCCACATTTGGCAGGTGGAGGGTGTTAATGCCAAACCATGACTGTAAGTACAAAAAATGAAAAGAATAAAAATAAAAAACCGTAGTATAGTATTGTGTACTTACTGATTTTTTTTGTAAGCAAGGTAAAACAACACACTGTTCTATACTTTCAATGTAAATACCACAAAAAATCCTTACTTAAATTCCTGTGTTAAAAGCATTGACATGAATTAGTGATTAAGGATTATAAATAAGGTAAATAGTCATTTATATGCTGTAGACGTAGGCAGAGAAAGAGTAGCAACAATCAGTCATTCTCCCGGTCACCACGTTGTCATATAAGCATGTGCATTTCAAGCAATGCCTGGCTAATAGAATGGGAGTGAAAGCCTGACATTGAAGCCAAGGTGAAATGACTCACAAACATACATATAAGTGCACATGATGTGATAAAACCTTGGGACCAGCTTGCATATAACTGAGAACTATACAGAATCAGAAATATAGGGAATTAAGTTTTAGAATGGTTTTGCCATAAAATAAATATATTTACGAATGAAGGGGTCATGTTTTTTACTGATTGATTTTGGTCCTTGGTCTCCATTGAGGCTCACAGCTGATTTTGCAGTACCATCTAGCAGAGAACGATGCACTTGACGGAATGAGACAATGCAGTAAAACAGTGTTGGTGCACCTGACACAATCTACTGTGTCGCAGCTCTCATTAATGTCAAATTAAATCAGCCGCATGGTTAGTCAAATAAGAAGAACATAGAAAAGTATGTTTGTTTGCTTATGGGTCATGTGATAGCCAGGTGGCTCCAACCTCTCGGTCTAATTGCATTAGCAGCAATAATTATTTGCTTCCCCTTCCTCGGAGAATGTTTTTAATTTAGATCCACAGTTCACTGAATTAGTGGAATGAACACTGATTACTTTTAACAATAGCTTTTAAACTGTGACTTTGTTAGTGCATTGCAAATGTAGCACAACAAAAATGGTGATTTCAATGAATATTTGTCCTTGCCTTTTGGTTATATGAATTTTTTTGTTCTTCTTTCTTTGCAAGTACAGCTTGATAAGTTCAATGATTGAATCTCAAAACAGTGTTCATGAAGAAAAAAATATTTCATGTCAAAGTAAGGACAAATTTGATAGAATTTAGGCCTGTGCGTCACCCACGGTGATTATTTAAAACATAAAGAGGAAGGAATGTGGAGAATAAACTCACGGTTTGGAAAAATGGTATGCATTTGAAATTAGGATTCCCATGTTTTATTTTGTGTGAAAATTTGCTTTCGTGTAATTCATTATTAGACTTATTTTCAAAAAAGGCGATGAGAATTGCATGTGTTGTGCTGCATAGCTTTACAGCTTCTTCCAACATCTTTTTCGAAACTATATGCATGTGTGGAATAACTGGCCCTGTCATGTAGTAGAGGCAGACACTCTAGGTTTTCAAGACTAGGCTTGATACGGTGTTAAATACTATCTAGTCTTGTTGGGCTGAATGGACTGTTCTCGTCATTTTGTTAAGTTATGTTATGTTGTGTGCTCCAAACCCATTTTGCTTGTGTTGACATGCATTTACTTCACATTTCCATATGTAGAATGATCAAGACAGTGGTTGGTTCATAGCAAAATTGCAAATTAGATCTTCAAATCAATTAGCAAATGTCTGCAAAAAAGCTGTATGTGCTGAGATGGAAATGATTATTTGTTGTTTTCTAGTCAAGTTCTTTGTGCTTTGCTGTCTTGTTCCTGGGTTCATTCCTAATGTTTCTTCCATGTTATTGTTTTTTTCCTGCTAATTATTTGTTGTTTTTACTTACCTCGTCTCCTGAGTTGTCTCTGCATTTGGGTCCTTAGTTGTAGAATTCTGAGCTGGCCTCAGATGGAATCCAGACTGACTGTGGCTGGTAATGCCAAGGGGCGATGCATAATAGGCGTTTGCTAGGTCTGAGCGGACCACGTCATAGTCTGAGTCATATCCGTATCCAGAAGCCAAGCCCTAATAATACAATAATTACAAACAATCAACCATGTGGAAACAGGACCGGCAAAAATGAGACACATTAGGAATGGGGAACTAACAACCTCTGGAACTGATACTGTGAGGCTCATCCGTGCTCCACAGCGTGGTACCCTAACCGAATAAGCCATCCAGCTGCACCTACACTCACCTCCCCTATCTTTAATCAATATCAGAAGCTCAGCTAAAAATAAATAACCACATTCCCATATAACTCACTCTCCATCCCATCAACAGTCAGCATCAGCATTGGTAGTGGGAGGTAAAGCCAATCTGTTTTTTTAAGTAAGAAATAAACAGTTAGATTTAATTGTGTCAATATGCAGTTGCAAGAATTAACTGGATTTCTGTGTTAATTGCTCATTAAATGTGGTCTGATCTTTGTTATCTTCAAGTCACAATAATACCTACCACAATCTGCTTCAACTAATAACAAACAAATGATCGCACTTCTTCTTGTCAATACTGAATGCATCATTTAAACATTCACAGTCTAGGTTTAAAAAGTATGTGAACCTCTAGGCTAATGATTCTCCAAATGCTAATTGTAGTCATGTGTTCCAATAAATGAGATAAGATTGGAGGTGTGGGTTAGATGTGCCCTGCCCTATAAAAAGGCACACAAAGTTTGGTAAGTGACAGAATCTGGTCTTCTCATTAAATGTTTGTTAATTTGAACCATGCCCTGAACAAAACAACTTTAAGAGGACCTTGGAAGAAGAACTGGACTTGGATTTGGAGATGCATAATGCTGGAAAAGGCTACAAAAGCATTTTTTTTTTCTTTTCTTTTTTTGCCATTTTTCTCCAATTTTCTCCCCAATTTAGTCGTTATACCAATTCCCCGTGTGTATCACGGTCCTGGTCGATGCGCTATCCCTCTGTTGGTCTGGGGAGGGTGTAGACTACCACATGCCTCCTCCGATACATGTTGAGTCGCCAGCTGCTTCTTTTCACCTGACGGTGAGGAGTTTCACTGGGAGAGTGCAACGCGCGCAGAGGTTCATGCTATCTCCCCCAGATCCCCTCCCCGCTGGACAGGCGCCCCGACCAACCAGTAGGAATCGCTAATGCAACGATCAGGACTCATGCCCTCACCGGCATCCCACCCACGAACACTGCCAACTGTGTTCGTAAGAATGTCTGACCAAGCCAGAAGTACCGCTGCCGGGGATTGAACCTCTGCGGTGGTAGGTGAGCGCTTTTACCTCCTTTTACCTACAAAAGCATTTCTAAAGCTTTGGTGTTCTTCGATCTGCAATAAGACAAGTTGTCTATAAATGGAGAACATTTTGTACTGTTGCTACAGAGTGGGCAAGATCATGGCAAGAGCGCAGTAGGTTAAAAATAAAAAAGAACCTGAAGAAATCTTTTTATCTTGCCAAAGTCTCTGTTCATGTGTCCTATAAAAAAAATAAAAAATAATAAAAAAAACATTTAAAAAGAATGGTATTCATGGAGGGCACCACGAAGGAAACCATAAAAACATTGCTGCGCTTCTCAGATTTGCGAAAGACCACAAGGATGTTCCACAACGCTTTTGAGACTTTGATCTATGGACAGACAAAAGTTGACCTTTTTGGCAGGAACACTATGTTTGGAGGGAAAATGTACTGCTCACCAACAACAAAGCCTCATCCCAACTGCTTTGCTGCCTTGGGGCCTGAACAGCTCACAATTATTCTATCAAGAAATTTCACAGGAGAATGTCAGGGTAACGGTCTGTCACCTGAAGCTTAATAGAAGTTGGGTGAAGACATTGACCGAAAACACACGAGTAAATCAATAGCAGAATGGTTTAAGCAGAATGTGTTTTGTCTATTATTGTGACTTGGATCAAGATCCAAGACCAAACCACATTTAATGAATAATTACAATGCAGAAATCCAGGAAATTCCTAAGGGTTCGCAAACTTTTTCTTGCAATTGTATGTCAAATGTTGACTGAATCCAAGCCAATGTCTTGGTTGTCTAGTATCTGATGCATGCATTGTCAATCAGCAAGTGACTTTTTGTTGTTTAAAGCTATTTTATCTTCTTAAATATAGGATTCATTACATTTTTACTGGATAGTTTACATAGTTCTCTCATACGCAATTTTAAGTAATTTTATCATGTTTTAATGGTTATGAGAACAGTTTTAATACATGCAGCCAGTACCAAGCAAGTAGTATTTAAATTTAAAATAAATATATACCTAAAAATCTTTTGAAAAATTTCACCAGGATTTAAAACATGCATTAATTTCAAGTACACTTGGGTCCTTTGGTTGTCTCTTCTCATTAAAGTACATTTGATTTATATGTATTTCACCTTCTATCTCATCAGTTCCTGTTGTACCAGACTTATTGTGGTACCTTAATGCACATGATGATTTCACCATTGTATCAATTTAGAATAACAGCAGACAATTTTGTAGCTTACTAGATTCATAAATAATTAATTTATTTTCAGTAAGGTATTGGTCAAAAAGCACTTCCACAGTGAGCACTGGAGTGCATTTTATACCTAATCTTAATCATATCATATCACTGGGATCAAAAAGGACATTTTACATGCAGCAATTACATTACATTTTATTTAGCAGATGCTTTTATCCAAAGCGATGTTCAAGCACCATGCATGTCTGTTGAGAGAAAGGGATTGTCTAATGTTTTGGGAATTTTGCTTTTTGGCTATCTTACCCATTGTTAGACGATGCATACCAGTTTCGTCCCTATGTGTCCAGTACAAAAATATTAGGCAATATTCTGGCTGCATGCTAACTGTGATACCTCTATGAATGGCTTATTCTGTCACATATTCTCTCGAAATCTTTCCATGTTCTCTACATGTTTGTATTTTTTCATGAAATTGTGCAGGACTGAAAACAAAGACAAGCCGTCTTATTTTATCGCTGAATCTATGCACAGGAAAACTAATGCATGGCCGTTTATACGTAGTCTCACGTTACGCTTCTCGGGAGACTAGACTGAAAAGAATCCCGTGATACCAGATCCCGAGACCTACCCTAGTCACAAGATTAGAGTTTTATTATTTTAAAAGTCCAATATCAAGATAGAAATGCACACCTATATAGACGGGTGCACAATGTACATACTGTACACACTACTGCCTGTTATTCACACAGCAGCAAGCACAGACTTGCATAAAAATATCAAGATTACAATGTGAAAGATTGAACAGAAATACACCATGTCATTATGGATGGTCATAATATTGATCCTGATTAGACAATCACAGTAATGATGAATAAAATTGGCCATAGTAATATATGTGAATTGTAAGGCAGCCCACTCCATCAACATCCAGATGATTTGCAGTAAGGTCACATATTCACAAATTATCCTGGATCAAGAGATGCCAACTCTATTATTCCTGCAGTCTTCCAGCGTGATTCTGGTGGGGTGGCTGTTGGGGGACAATGGCTATCCGTTAAAAGCATGGCTGATGACAGATATATAGTGCATGAAAATGTGCACTGTAGCCTAAGAGAGGGCATTTGGGGTGTTTAAAATGATGTTTGCATATAGCTGCCAGCAACATCCACTCCTCTACATATAGAGCAAGTGAGTTGTGTAAAAGCTGGCCTCATGTAACTATGTTGGTTAGAAGTGGTTTATCTAGCATGATTGAGGAGGAGGGTCTTTCACATAATGTACTATTTGGCGAAAACCTCCCCATTGGGCCATTGAGTCTGTGGCTCATTAATCCTTTGAAAAAGCTGCGCCACAACAGCAATTACTGAGTTACTACATTGAGATTTCATTACAAATTTAACATCAGCCTTTCATACCTTAGGTAAATCATATTCCCTTCATTTATGCATGGTGTGAATGCAAAATGAGAGCATTGAAAGGCCTTTTTAATTGAGAGAGTCTGTTTGTAGGGCATTGATGCTAACCTGTGATGACCTTAAACAGATGGACATGTTAATTGGGTGACCACAACTTGTCTTTGTAAGTACTGTCTCTTTGCACCTTCTGTTTAAGCATATTGTACAGTACCGCAACAGAAACGTAAATCTGAACCTGGGTTATGTACGTACACTCGGTCAGTTTGTGCTGTCCATGCAAATAATGACTCTCTTTAAGAACATGAAGCACATCTGATGACATCATCTGTGCGCGCAGCATTCTAAACCTTTGTCACACACCACTGGTGTGAAGATCCCTCCCCCACACCCACCAGGTATAAAATCGCTCTCTCTCTTTCTTCTTGTCCTTTCACCCAAAGTGCCATTGTCCTTTGAGTTCCCACATACTGTGGACCTCCTATGGAATGCAAGACTTGGAAACTCCAATTCCATGTCTTGCAGAACGCCTAAGATCGCAGCTGTCAGCAACCCATCTAAACGCACAGACAAAGTCACTGTACGCAATAACCATGCCATGCTGGCTTAGACTAAGCCTAGTCCATCAAGCGTAGAAAGCAGTGCAAGCCCTGCGCTGCGCTGACTAACCACGACAAGCTACAGGAAGAAGAACCTTTCTGATGACCGACCGAGGTAGACAGCATCGCCGCTGCTATGGAAAAAAGGTATTGTACGGTTTGTACGCCTCACACCCGGAAACCTCCACAAATTCACCACACCATTTCCCGACTGTTATACAATTAAGAATGGAATATCCATTTTTCTCACGGCAAGTGGAAAGCATATTCCGGAAATTTTAACTATGAGCCTTAATAACTTTAAGCCTTCAGAAGGAGTAACACTTTATGTTCATTCGGCTACCACTGTATAGTTGCAGACTACTTCAAATACAAACTGAGTTCATTCAAGAAGAGGACTGGAGTTTGACTTCACAATAAGGAAATAATATTTTAAATCTGTGAAGAAAATCATAACCACACTCAAATTTGAAAGCAAAATCAACTGATCCGTCAACAAACAGGCATATGAATGATTTTCAAAGAAACCATGCAAACCGCATGCCCATCATAAATCAGTTTCATGTACCAACACAGTCAATGATTCAAATGAGCAAACATACTAGTGCATAATATTTTCTTTTTTTTGTTGTTCAGTGGCGTATGTTACATCTGTTGGGCCCTTAAAAAAGAAAGGTGATTTGTCAATTATGTTCACTTGATTATCCATTGTAGGCCTAAAATTAAAAAGAAAGATCCAACATCTGCAAGACAAGGACTGTGTATTGATCTGTGATCTGTGCAACACCACAAAGTTGAAATTAATCAAACAAAGAGCATACTGTATGTAACATGATATTTTACATGCAGCTACTTTTTGTAGCATGCATACATATGAAATGTAGTCAATACCCATGTGCTTGCTTTCCAGACTAGTACCTTGTTTGCAAATTTGCAGCATTACAGAGAAAAGCGGACCCACCCTATAATCATAACACACATTTGTAGTGTAATAAATGTACATTTTTTGCATGTAATGGAAATGAGCTTAGGACTAACAAAAAACATTTTGCATTAGGAGGTGGGTCAAAGTTTAGATATGGCCAGGCCCTGGTCCATTTAATGAGAGCCATTATCTTGTCAAATTATACAGTGTATGTACAGGCTCCAAGCAGTCAAAGTCAGCTCTAAAACCCTTGAGAAACAACATAATACATGCTTTCTTATCAAACAATATTCCTTTGGACACTGATTGGACTAAAGCTTATGCACTGGTCTGCCATACTGTATGAGATTGGGATGTCCCTGGGGTACAGTGATAATTTCCGTCCAATACTGGTAGATGAATTTGCTATCTGTGCCGTGGTGCCATTGGAGCACATTCATGGTGTTAAGTAAAGGTTATCTCATTTTAATTATAACTTTCTCAAAAGTGTAAGCCCATGTATTCAGGCCCCGTGACTGGCTGTAGAACACCATTATATCAGCAATAACAGAAGGCTTTCTGTAGAGTATAATGACTTATTATGGTTATACACAGTGATGTGGGTGCGCTGCTGTATTTTAATTTGGTTTTTAATTCGGTATTTTAATTTATGAAATAGATTTTTTTTCAGTAAAAAAGCCAAATTAGTCTAATATCAAAGAGTCCCAAGTGATCTCATTGGTCTTGGTCTTGAGACCTCGGTCCTCCATGCATTCATTGTCTGTTAGCGCATACGGATCTCCCATGGGGAAGTAAATATAGTATGTTTTGTTAAATTCTCTGAAACGACCCATGTTTTAGCTAGTCTAGCGACATGTGCTGCTTTTGTAAGTTTCACCACAGAAAGATTAATGAAAAAAAAAAAAAAAACTGAAATTAAGATTGCCTGCCCCCACCCCTTCTGCTGTAAATGTTTTGATAGAATAATGTGGCTTGCATTTATGACAAACGGCTTGTTGCACTATTGAATACATTAAAGAAAATGAGCAAAGCAAAGTGTAAGAGCAGGGGCCACATATGTATAGGGTACATACACATACAATGGATGCTGAGCAACTTCATACGCAGAGATCGGTATTTATGAAAAAAGAGAGTGCCTGCTCTCCGCATATAATTGTAGTTCATGTACACAAAATTTAACGGATACTGGGCTGATTTTGTAGCCTATTTGGTGACTCGTACTGGCGTAAGAGAAATTCAGGTATAAAAGAAAAGCATTAGAAATATGATATGCGTGATGGCTTAATGTTTGACTCCAATAAAGCACTGAAATTACCGTTCATCTTTTAATAATTCACTTTTCCCTCACTGCATGGTGTAGTTCTGACATTACTTCAGATCAATTTCCCCCGAATTCAGACAAATAATCGTGCCAGCTCTCCTGATTACATTCATGTCTGATTATATACTAAATTGGCAACTGCATATGTAAAGTTGCGTAATGATCATGTCGAACCGCATGTACAGTAACATGCACACCTCTGAATTGACAGCATTCACTGCCACAGTGACTTTCTGCCACTCCACATAGCCTATTTATATATATATATATATATATATATATAATACACAATAGTAAAAGTCCATTTTAGACATATTTCTATTTTTTCCATTATTGCACAGAGGCCTCTATCTAACAAAGAGAGATGTGCTCGTCACAGGGCAAAGTTGAGTGCCAATCCTGTAGCAGAGGAAGAAAGACTAGCCAGGACAAGAGAGAGGTATTGCTGTCATGGTGTGATACAGTTTTGGAAATTGACTGTGTAGGCCTTTGTGCATAGTGACCAGTATCAGTTTTTTTTTCAATGCAATTCTCTCTCTCTCTCTCTCTCTCTCTCTCAAAAGTAATAATGTAAAACCACGTGCCTTTGAAATGTAGATTCATTAGATTCAACTTTATTGTGATTGCACAGAGTACACGTACTGAGACAACGAAATACAGTAAGGTGTATGTACATATGTATAATATAAATATAGAATATGGAATATGAAAAGCTATGGTATATACAGTATGAAAGTGAATAAATATGAATACAATGTGGTATAAACAGTATAGACAGTTATAAACAGTATAGACAGTGGATAGATATAAACATGTTAAACATATTATCAGCAAGGTGTGGCAGTGCAAGGTTCAGTCATTGGAGTAAATTGAGTGGGGGGGGGGGGGGGCAGGGGGGTATCCAGGAGTGGGGGGGCTATCACCGTGGTGCAGAGTTCAGCAAGGTGACAGCTGAGGGGAAAAAGCTGTTCCTGGGCCTGCGGGTCGTAGAACGGAGGTTCCTGTAGCGCCTCCCAGAGGGAAGGAGGGCAAACAGTCTGTGGCTGGGGTGAGAGGTGTCCCTGGCGATTCTGCGCGCCTTCCGCAGACACCGCTTGTGTTGGATAGTCTGAATTGCTGGGAGTGGAGTGCCGGTGATGCTTTGGGCGGTTTTCACCACCCTCTGAAGTGCTTTCCGGTCCGAGGCAGAACAGCTGCTGTACCAAACTGTGATGCAGTTGGTGAGGATGCTTTCAATCATGCAGCGGTAGAAGTTCACCAGTCTCGACGCCGCCTGCGAGTACTTCCGGCCGGCAGAGCCGGGTTGATAGCCTCCGGTGTCCTGACGGTCTCAGTGTAGAGCCAGAGATCGCCGATAAAGTTGTCCAAGTTGAATAATCCTATATCCAAAAATTCTTGTCGGGTGTACGATACATATGCAAAACTGTTCTGAGAACAGACTTAAAACGACTACGACGGCTAATTTGCTAAAACTGGAGAGACGTTGAGCCTCGCGTTGTGCATGCGCCGCCATCTTGGAATTAAAATGTAGATCGTAAATGTATCAGAATGTTTTTTTGGCAGGAACAAACTCAAAGATGTTCCAAAGGACTGTCTTTCTCATCTATGAAATTAGCATGCTGGCTAGTAATCCTTTCAAAAAAATTGACAGCAACAGATTACAGCAGCATGGGTCCTGTAACTTAGATAGTGACAATCTTATTGTTGAAATCAGCAGTGAAATCCACATTTGCGTAGAACGTATTAGAGGTTCATGGATAGAACAGAACTGCGCTTTTTGCACAACCCCCCTCTTATCAACATGCTGCTAACTCCTGTGTGCACAATGCAGTTATAGTAACAAAATAATGGCAGCAGCTTACACAAAAGCTAGATTACAGATATAAATCTGACCCCCCTCCCCCCCCCCCCACCCCCTCCCGCACAGTTTTGGACAGTTCTTGTAATATATCTTGAATGCAGCCGAAGTTGTAATGTAATATGTTATAAGGAGCACATCAATTACTTTAAAAAATACATATATTCAGAAAATACCTCCTAATAAAATCTTATAATTAACAGACACACACAATTTTTCAAACGTTTTGATAAGAAAAGGCCAACATATATGCAGTGCGTACTGTATACGTGTTATGAATTAAATCCAATTTCCTGGTGATGGCTGACATTTTCCTCACCTTTTTAATTTAAAATTGTGAGGCTGTGGGAGTTCCGGAAGCATAGTTATATGCCAGACAAGAAATGCAGCTCTTCCAGAACTCATGCCCACCACCATTTGATGGTAGCTGGCAATATTAGGGCAGCACAATGAGAGCGGACTCCTTTTGTGAATTGATCCCAACTTTAATTTGATATTTTAGACACATTTTTAGATAATTTAATTGGCTGTGAAAGACTGTTCTTGTGTCCCTGTGTGAAAGATGTTACTGTGATCAAATTCCATAGGTGAACCACTCTTGGCAAATACAGCCAATTAATTAAATGAGCCAGGATAATTGGTGGCTACAAAAACCTGCCTGGATACTGGCCCAAGCAGTTTTCCTCTCCTGCTTTAATAGATAAGCCAGAGTAGGCCATGACATGATGGGTGTGAAGAAACCTACTGTATTCCTGAAGGGCTGGTATATATGCTGGTTATTATTTTCATGGGATAGCCAATTACTCTGGTTCAATTCCCTAATTAGCTGCATATGCTAACAAGAATTTTCGAAGAAAAGCAGAAAGTAAAAAATCTGGGAAACAGGTTTCATGTTTAATGCTAAAATTGCATTATTATTACTCTTCTAGTCTTCAATTTGCTGACCATTCTCCGACCCAAGAGGGAATATACAGTATACCCTGTGATAACACTGCTAGATAGGTGAGTAATGAGTTTTGTTGAACCATAAAATGGTTTGTGAGTTTTCTCGTATCCCCTCAAGTACCCCCCCCCCCCCCTTGTTTTCACGATCGAAACTTCAAAGATTCAAAAGCTGCATTACATTGAGAATATAAAGGAGGTAAGGCTTTTGTTATGCTTTCATTCTGAGTGCGATTAATTGACTGCACTCCAGGTATACTTGCAGAACCATAAGTGCCTTCTCTTAGTGAAGGGACCGCCCTGTACAAGTTATAATAACAGTTTACATAACTAAAGGCACTCATTTCTTTTTTTAGCCTTTATTACTCAATAGAGGCTTGGGGAGGGAAGGGAAAGCGAAATCTTTGTCACTGAATTACAGCATACAATCTACGGTAGAATGTTTCGCTCTTGTGAAAATTAAGATTATATTCTGTTTATGCACCTCTAGCCATTGATAAAAAAATGACTGTCACAAAAACACTGCAGGCAGGAAACTGAGAAACCTTCCTATTCCTAGTTATTGTCTATGATGTGTCATTGGTTCTGGTATGCAATATTTTAATGTTTCTACATGTTGTTCCTGTTGATTCTTACTACGTACGCATACGACGGTGTAAGATTCATGTATTACTCGTCTACCAACAGCATCCATATGACAGCAACACCAACACCGGTGGAAGTGGGGTGGAGCATCTGAGCTTAATGACAGTAATATATTGAATATTGTATATTGGATTCAAAGAGTAGTAGTAGGTATGATATGGAATTCAGTAAATTTTAATTTGACAAGTGATTGATGACAAATAGGTCAAGTTGAAGGTTAAATGAAACTTTATACAATTTTTTTATTTTTATTTTCTTATGAATCATTCATTTTTGGTTGCATTTATTTTTGGGGTTCATGGTGTGCATGTGTAGCACTCCTGTTTGACATATTTTATTTTTAATAGAAGTTTTTAAAACTTCTGGAGCGTTCTGTAGATTTGGGTGTCCAAAACAAGGTGAGGCTTTCAGACATTCAAATGTTTCAGACATCCTCCAGACCACATCCCAAGTCATTGTTTCTTTACCTCAATGGTAAGCACTATTATGGCATCAAGTCACTGAAAGTTTCCTTGGGCAGCCAATATGTTTGTGTATATTGCTAACACCTTTCAGCTCAAAGCATAGCCATAGCTGTCAGTATTACTCAAATGTCTCTTCCAATGCAGAATGTTCTACCCACCATTCAAGATCAATACAGTGTAAGGATTGTAACCAAATCTGTCAAGTCTAAGTTCTGATATAAAAAAACATAAAGTTGTGAAACCCTGGGCTTCTAGTGGCAAAATTCTCAGCCCATTTGATGTTAGCTTCTGTACCAAATGATCCAAATGATTCTGTACCGAATAAACCACACAGATGCAGTCTACAGTGCTGCCCCATCTGTAATGATGTGCTGACCCCTGAGAATAAAATTTCATACAGGCGGTGAAACCTGAAAACCCAAGCCAATGTCATGTGTTTTAAGATTTTTAATATCAGCAGGACCAGGGTGAAAATATTGACACAAGTTTTCAAGCTTTCATCACTCACAGATTTGGTGCAGCACTCAAATCAAAAAGGTCCAGCCCGAGAAATTATAACCAACACACCGCAAGTTGCTAGGAATAAAAGGATTCTCACTCAGAAACTGCAGTTTCTAAAAAAGCCTGAGTGGTTTAACAACAAAAGTTGCTCCCTGATTTTAAAACCTTACCATATGGCTTCTAAATCAGTGTTTGGGGATGAGGGTTTTGACAACCGCCTTCAAAATCCCTTTTTATATCTCAGGATCATCGCACAGTGGTAAAAGTGTTTTTGTCAAAGTTTTTGGAAAATGCACCCCATGTTTTTTCCTCTGTTCCACAGAATGGTGTCTGGTTTTAGGCTGGCAACCAATGTATGATGAATTGCTTTGTAAAATAAAGAATTTCTATAAGCCCTTCCTGAATCTTTGACTTGTTGCTTCGTTTACACAAATCAAATTTGATTGATAGAAGCATGCAGCCAGTGAGAGCACAGAGGTGGAAAAAGTGTTTGCCAAGTAAGCACACCACAGAAAATTAAGCCTTGTATATTTAATACATAAGCTGTTTTTTTTTTTTGTTTTTTTTTATCAAGGCAAAAAGCGCCATACAATAACGTTAACTACATTGCTCTGTCCAAAAATCCCAGAGATAAAATGCAAGTTATTGTTTTAACTTGGCAACTGTATCCTAAGATATTTAAGGTTTTTCCTTAAAGGTTTTGAAGATGCGACCAGAAAACCTTATGGCTATCTTTTGGTGGACTTAAAAGCTGAAACGTCAGAATAATATAGTCTCAGAACAGGCTTGTACCCTCCAGAGTGGCCGGTGGTTTGTGTGCTAAAGAAAAAGTAATGTCACCACATGTTCGACACCATGGCCATTTTTAAATGCGCTATTTGAAGATAATGCACAGCAACAGTGAGCCATTTTACAGTCTGCTTCTTCAGAGCCCATAAACACAATTTGTGAACATGCCCACAGTGTTTTATTCTCCTAATGGATACTCAGCTGAAAAACAAATTAATGAAACAATTGTTGGGAATTATAATATTTCCTAACAAAAAACCTCAATTTCAAAGAAGAAAGTCAATAATCAAAAGGGTGGATTCCTTCAACCTCTACTGAGTGTTGCAATATCCTTCCTAACAAGCTTGATTGCACCACACAGCGGTTAAACCATGGAACATGCTCAAAATATTTTTTTTAGTCCCTAAAGAATTTTACTTATACAACAGAGCCAATCCGGCAAACTGTTGAAAAACTGTGGATTCTGTTACAACCCGGTCTAGGGACAGACCATAACAGGGTGAATGATAAGGGAAATGGGTAAGGGAAACATACTGCAAACTGACCAGTGACTTTGGTCCCTGTCTGCCAACCCAAATCTACAGTAACTGAAAGCTGGCTAGTCTTCGAAGGGTACTGGGCATGAAGGGTACTGGGTCTGAATCCAAAAGTCTGAATAGCGTACCCCCAACAGAGTGTTAAATCTCCAACCAAAGTAACTTCAAAAATAATAAATGAAAATTAAAAAAGCATTTTGGGGGTGTGCATTCACAATGTACAAAGCAGGGAAATTATGTAGTCTATTAAAAAGCAAAACAGTGTTTAAGTTCCTGTTTTGCTTTTTGATTCATGTTTTTCATCCCTGCCAAGGAGCACCTGCCAGACACCAAAAGTTCTTTTTTTTGCTGTGTACCCACGAAGTGCTCCTTTCTCTACTTAATTATTTGTTAATTATTCAATGTAGTTTATTATATGGTAGCTCATTGCAGGCCACAACCCTGTTAATTTTTTACCCCCCATATATAGGTTGTTACTCAGAACCATAGTCAGTTCTCAGGTGTTCATCATTAACAATAACCAAACAGCATGTTCCTCCTCTGGTTCACTTCAATGATATTGTCAAAACACACATAAACAATCAAATGTAAAGTTCTGTGTTGAGGTTTCTCATCTCCAGTGTCATGTTTCCCATATTGATCAAGGATAGATGCTGACCTCATCCTTCATCAGAGGCTTGATTGAAAGTGTCATGGTTTTGGGTGGCTTGAGCATTCTGCTCTATTCCTTTCCACCCCTGATTCTCTAATTAGAGTTTGTCACGTCGTTTGGGTTAATGGTCCATACGCATGCAGAATTCACTCTGCCTACAGACCCCTTCTACACTGATTGGTTCAGAGCTCGGCAGGCATGTTGATTGCGTTAGCTGCAGCACCTGTCTAACGTTACTTAAGGTGTGGGTTCACAGAAAGACGGCGCTTTAGTGTCATCTACACACAAGAGCCGATACTGGTAACAGTGCTTTTCAGTGCATCGTGCCTTATATGAAGTTCACGTCCAAGAATTATGCCCATAGGCGTTAATAATCTCTTGCGTGAAAATTATATAAGGGAGGTATCTGGTTTAGCACGTCCATGACTCCTTTTAGTCAGGATTGTCACGGGGCAGAGAGTTAGGAGGAGATCAGTTCTGCGAGTTGTGCAGTTAGTCCTCTCTCTCTGAGCTACGGAGGTTTTTGAGTGCAGTGCCCAGAGGTTGGATTTGCATCAGCTTGCTCCGTTGGGCTATTTATTTTCGTTCTAAGTTTTGGAGAACCTATCTACTCCTCCCCCTTGGTTCTGAGTCCTTTTGAGGTTCCCTTATTTAGTTGGGATATTCCCGTGGAGTAGTAGTTGTTTCTGTTCGTTTATCTTTACCCTTCCTCAATCTCGGAAGAGATTTTGTGGCGTGCTCAGGTTTTAGTGAGACTCTAAGTTCCCTGTTCGGTTGCGCCTGGTCTCCATCCCCCAACCCTTACAGAAAGCATAAAGCCTATAACTGCTTGTGTGCTCTTGACGATGTATAAACAAGGGCTAGTCCTTCAAATGTCTACCTGTAGAGAGGGCCAGACTACAGTGCTCTTGAACTGTGCTACTGTTGGTATAATCTGGTTGAATTGCTTGGCTGAAAATTGTTAGCCATTGAGATACTCTGCATTATTCTGTTAAATGGGTTCTTGTTGTAAACACAATTAAAGACATAATTATCAACCAGACAAATAACAACCATTTTGGGTTACTGTCCCAAAAACCGATTACCCTGATTGCAAACTCAAATATAGACAACTAAGGTGAGTCTTCAAACTAATCCTGTCAATTTGGTACTTAACATTAGAGGTTAGAACAACCTGCGCATGTCCAAGTTTCACAACACGGGATACTGTAACCTTTTTTTACATAGAGGGAGGCAGATACCAAATTAAGCCTGTATTGCTGGGCATCTACGATCATTCGACAGAACTCATCCTTGCCCCACACCATTTTCATTTTCAAATTGACACTATCAGCGGCCTCATGAAAAAACATGTTCGCGTGTATGTGTCTGAGCATTTCAAATGTGTTTCTGGCTGCTGTATACAGGGCTCTGTTTGCCAGACCCATGTTGTTACCCACAGGGTTTGTTTCCTCCATATGTCTGCTGGTATCTTTGTAAAAGAGGCTGGATGTGACTTGTTCAGACAGGGTCTCCTCCCCGTAATTGAAGAGGCATTCTATAGCTGCGCGACATTGTATTGCTGTACTGACTCTCCAGACGTTCCCTCAGTGAAACATCCAATTGGGAAAAATAGTTGCTAGAGCATTATGACCATACATGCTCAAAAGACTCGTCACAACTTTGGTAACCACATCCTTGGCTATGTTCTTAGAGGCTGAGGCCAAATGTGGTGGGGCTATGTTGGAGCCTTTCTTTAGTACCTGTAAAGCCATTCTGAATAAGCCTCAAAAAATGCCTCCAATACCACCACCATACTTAACACTTCTGCCATGAAAGCCATTACTCACTTGTGCTGAATAATAGCCTATGTACCTATGTGGGTCTGCGTAAAGGTCAGACCTTACCGTCTTTACTCATGATAATGGTGTTTCACTGGTCTGAAGAGCTTTGTAATGACCTATCCTTTGGGTATGGAGCCACTGGTTTTATGGCTTATGTAGACACCTGGTTTGAGACGGTGTCCTAGCTAATTGTCTGGTAGCCTTCAGCGATAAATTTTCATCTACAATGATGTAAACTGTGTTTTTTGTTAAGCTGTACACAATTTTAATTGGCATTTTCTCTTTGGCTATAACTTTGTTCAATTCATCCACTATCTTTTATATAAATTCATAATAGAAACAACATTTAAATGCTGAAGAACTATGCTTCACTAAGCTAACAAATTCCTGAGATCAAGGTATTTTTAATGACTCGATAGATGAAATGGTCGATCCTTTTAACAGTAACTTGGTTATGCTTGATAAAGTAGGTCCTATTCGAATTAAAAAAGGTCTTCTGATAAAGAGACGCTATGGATAAAAGGACATTTGTGAGCTTAAGCAGTCCTGTCAGAAAGCAAAAGCAATATGAAGGAAAACTAAACTGGAGGTTAATCTTGGAATTCTGAAAGAACAAATTGCCACAACAAAGCTGTAGACTGAAAGATGTGCCCACTTTGCAAAGATCATTACTGGAGAGTAGCAGCAACTCTTGGGTACTTTTTTCTACCATTGATTGCTTAATAAATCCCACCCCCAACAACCTACTTAGCCAAGCCTTGGCCATAATGTGCAAGGAATTAGCAAATTATTCTAATGGTAAAGTCAGGGCAATTAGGTAACGTATTGTTAGAACACCTGGTAAGCTCCTTGACGTAACTCATAACAGGCCTCCAAATATGAGAAGTTTAACCAATTTTACAGATACAGAACTGTGTAAGATAAGATAATATCTGTAAGATTCTATCACAGACAAAATACTCTACATGCACTCTTGATCCAGTTCCTAGTAACTTCTCCAGAAATGGCAATGAAAGTCTGTCTTCAGCTCTTCTAAAGATAATTATCACCTCACTGGAAACCGGAACCTTTCCTACTGCCTTTAAAAACAGTAGGAAAGGAGTGAAACCAGTACTAAATAAATTAAATCTAGATAATATATTTTGTAACTACAGGCCTATTTCAAACCTTCCACCCATGAGTGAGGTACCAGAGAAAGTGGTTTTTAATCAACTAAATAAATCTCTCATTGAAAACAGTATCCTAGAGAGGTTCCAGTCAGGTTTTAGAGACAATTAAAGTACAGAAACGGCTCTAGTAAAAACAGAAAATGATCTCAGACTTGCAGTTGATATAAACAGTATTCATTCTCATTCTTTTATATGTAAGTGCAGCTTTTGATACTATCAACCGTAACACACAAATCAATTTTCTGGAAAGCTGGGTCGGTCTGTTGGAAAATGAAATGTTTCAGACCTACATAACAGGGTGCAAATGTTATTCTTGACAATCATGTGTCTAAGATACATGACATATTTTGGCATAGCACAAGGAAGCTGTCTTGGTCCCGTTAGATCATACCATTAGTCAACACAATGTCAGTTTTCACAGTTATGCAGATGACACTCAGTTACACATTTCAGTTGAGTCCTGTAGGCCTATTGGGCTTTCCATTTTGTTTACCAAGTAAGACATATTTGTCAAGAGGACTATGAAACTACAGCTTGTTTGAAATTTGTATTCCTGTTGGTGGTTTTTTAAGACCATCATACGTGCAGCCATGCCTTGAAGAAAACATTAGCCTGCTGAGTTCTTTGAGGGGTGTGCGTGTGTGTGTGTGTGTGTGCTTGGGTTTGACTCTTAATGGTTTACAGTAATCGTATTGTGGGTTTGCTCTGGATTTAAAATAGATTTCACTTCCAAAGTGATAATAATAATAACAGATCAAAAAATAAATATTTTTTAAAAGAAAAGGTTTTATTTAAGTTCACATTAATCACCAAAACAATAAAAGACACAGACACAACATACTACACAGGCTACGGTTCGAAATATACATGACCTAAATATAACGTTTAACATTTAAAAAAATAATAATATTCATTGAAACAAGACAGGTTAAAACATTCAAGATTAGTCTTTTCTTCAGACACAGTCGGTGTTGTATTGCTCACCGTTTATTCAAACCTCTGGTACTGGTTAATTTTCAAATGATCTCCAATGCCGGTAATCCTCAAAAACATTATTGGCTTGAGCAAGTTCATTAAATCCAGTCTTTTTTCCAAATGTAGAACACATTTACTATCAGGGGAAAGTTAGTTATAACCACCAGGCCTAAAAATGTAGTCTCCAAGGATCTTTTTTTCATCGACACTGTGATTTAATATTTACGTGTATCATCGCTGGCCCAGCTTTAAAATTTACTTCACCTCTTTGAACCACTGGATACCTTCTCATAGCAACTTCTGAAATCAGCCCATTTTCAAGCATTGCTCAAAACAGAGGTGTATTCCTCATCATCGTCATCTCACAGGTTGAAAAACCAAATTTTTGGGGCATCTCCATTCGTGTCAAAATGATAACCACAGCAGAGACCGTCCAGCAGCGTCAGACCCCACTCATGGTGTAGCAACCATGCATGAACTCGCTTCAAAAGGCTTTTTTCGATGCTGCAGAATGGTCTGCTGCACGATCTTCACTTCTGGAGAGGTAGGTGTTGAACTTTAAATGCTAGACATGCTTGCAGGCTAAGGATCCACAAATATTGTATACACAGAGCTCATGTTCGTTTCTGACATGTTAGGACCTTTTAAACGGCTCAGCTTTAGACAGATCCTGAAGGCTAGATTTGAGTAAGTCCACTTTTAGATGTCTGCTTGTACACAAAACTATCTGGCCATGCCTGGGTCTGGGGCTGTTTTTCATGGTTTGGGCTAGGCCCTTTAGTTCCAGTGAAAGCAAATCATAATGCAACAGTATACAATCACTCTAGAAGATTCTGTGCTTCCTCAACCGTTTGGGGAAGGCTTTATCCTGTTTCAGCATGACAATGCCCCGGCGTACACAGTGACGTCCATACAGAAATGGTTTTGTTGGAAGTGTGGAAGACCTTCACTGGCCTGCACAGAGCCCTGACTTCAACCCCATCCAACACCTTTGGGTTCAAATGGAAAAAATTTATGATATTAAACGACCAACGGAAAAATGACCAACATCCCTAATGAGCGCAGGGGAGAGGTCTGTTAAATACTACCAATTTTAATTCTCATTTGATTGATCTCATACATCAATTAAATTTTGACATGAACCAAATTCTCGAAGATTCTCGAAAGAAATTTTCACCTGCAGCTCATGTAGCAAATCTGGCAAACTTGAAGATCAAGGTTGCTGTTGTAACTCACACTTTAAAGGCCTACATCTTTTTCTCATTTTTGAAGTGACTACATTCATGTTACTTTCAGATCTGTTATTACCTCCTCAAGTGAAATCATTGCTGATTGCATTTTCCCGTGTGTTAGTGTTCATTTTAATCTTGACACTTTGCCGTTAGTTAAATATATATTAGCCAATGCTGATGTGCTGGCTCTACAGTACGATACACTTTTGTTCCACATTTCATAGAAACATTACTGATGCCATCAAAATGGCCAATTTGCCCATTGAAAAATGAAAATCTGGTGCATCTAGTGCATATTTACAGATGTATAGGGAACATAGCAAATAATGTGGTGAGTACCAGTTTTTCTGAAGGTTAGTGTTGAAATGGGCACTCAAAGATGCCAGTAGGCTATCTGAGTATAACTGAAAAAAAGCAATAAAAGTACCCCAGACATTAACACACCTTTTCATTGCATTACATCTTCCATTGAAATGTGGTTGACGTGGCTTTCCTACAAATCAATAAGCCATAAATAGCATCTATATTTAAATGTCAATAATTTAAGTCTGTAGTTTTTTGGAGAGTATAGTCCACCTGCACTTTAGTTGCCAGACTCTTAAGGCCTCAATAGTTTGCAAGAAAATGTGTTCAATGTCACACTCCTGGGAGGCTTACGCCTCTCAATGTTTGCTATGGCAATACAATCCAAACCCATTTCAGTTCTGCATTTTCTACTCTTACTGAGAATGTTTAGAAGAAGTTTGGTCTGTTGGTCTTTTCTGTACTTTATCTACTCCTCTTTGTCTTCAGCTTATGAGTTCAAGTTAAATTAAATTTGAGCCAAACATGTCCTCCAATATTTGGTGGAAAATGTGTATCTATATTTCATTCACTTCTCTTCGCTGAGGGCTTTACGGTGCAGATTCATGTAACCTTAAATAATCAGAGTAGCAATCTCATTCACTACCCAGTTCAGCAAACAAATGATTTCACAGTGGAATACAGAACCATGGGTACAAAAATGCTCAGAATTCTGGAAGTTGTAGAGTGTTTTAGACTTCCTTTTCATTTTTGTAGAGTATAAAATATCATGGTAACATACTGAGAATGTCTATAGCCTGCTTGTCAAGAGATAATCATGCTTGTTCTTACTCCATATATGATTAAAAAGCTGACTTTTGACTCCTTTGAAGGGCATGCAATCCCACTTTCTACATATTCCCTGGTCACAAAGTTTGACACGGCTCCACGCTTCAAAGCAAACATCAAGAGCACTTGTCAATTAGTATTCTCTCCTGTCTGCATTTATCTGCTCCAGGTTTGATTATTAAAGTGTGCTCAGTGCCGACCATCATACCAAATCTATTGAAAAACACGACAAATATGGATAGGATAGTGCTGTGTGGACAGCAGCGAAAAAAGCCTGGTCCTGACTTCCCGGCTCAGATTTACAATCAAATATGAAATTCTGCTTCTGGTTTTAGAAACCCTATATATAATAAAAACACATTTTCAATGTACAAAAATGCCAAGTTACTCACACATTCAAAGCACTGTCTTTAAGTCATTCACACTTGCGAAATCTAGGCCTGCCTCTAAAAGTACTGATATCAAAATTTGGCCAAGTTACAAGAAACAATATTGCCTATCTTAGCACACACAAATTTAACATGCTGTACTTTATAAAAAGTGCTCAAATTTCTACATGCTGAAACAAAAATGTATTAAAACACACTTTAATAAAAGCAGAAAATTTGCACTTTAACTACATGTAAATAGTTGTATTGAAAATCTAAAATTGCATGTAGAGCCAAATCCAGAAAAAAGTATTTGTCCCAAACATTATGGAGCTCAGTGTTTATATTAGCAATGGCAATCATGGCAATCAATGGTGCAGTGATGATGAAAATAACCCAGTAGGGGCCTGTTGTATGACTAAGAGTGTTATAATACATATTTATGATTAAACGTATCCATGTAATTTGATAAAAGATGCACTGTAGTAATGAAATAATGTAGTAAGGAACCACATTAATCATATAATTATGATTTAGTTGACTTCTGTTTGCAGTGAACAATGCAAATTCTTACTGGAATTAAGTAGTAGGCATTTTAATATTTCATACAGCTACTTATGAAGACTAGCACAATTTGCCAGTTTTCTTTTTGGAAGCCATCTCTTGAACATATGTACAGTGACCTCATGTGCCAATAAATGGATACCGTCTTGATCCAGGCTTTGAGATATATTCTCTGGATATACTTGTTGTCAAGGACCCTCTGTCAGTACACCAAACAGACATCTGAACCAAGTAATCCTGCTTGGATTTACAGTGCTTTGTCAATGAACTGCATGAGATCATTGTTTTTTCCCCAAAACTTGAAATGCTAGTGATTACACTGTCTCTTCTGCTCTGCTTGCTAATATACCTTTTGAACCCCCTAACAATTTTTTTTTTTTCTCGTTTTCCTCAGCTCTGGGCACCTGCCCAGAGCTCTAGCCCAAGCTTGCTGAGCACCTCCCCCCCTGGCCCGGAGCTCCAGCCCTAGACCAGCTAGACCAGCTGGGCACCCCCGCCTCCTGCCACTATTGACTTTTCATAACAAACCAGTGCCTGACCGTGGCAGACGGGTTCCCCCTCTGAGTCTGGTTCTGCTCAAGGTTTCTTCCTGTTATCAGTCAGGGAGTATTTCCTTGCCACTGTTGCCCTAGGCTTACTCTTTTGGGGCAGGTTCTCTGTAAAGCTGCTTTGTGGCAAAGCTCCTTTGTTAAAAGCGCTATACAAATAAAATTGATTGATTGATTACACTTACACAGGAGTGTCCATGCTGTCTGACAATTCCTGGATTTCAGAGCCCACAGACCCTCAAAAAAAACAAATTCAAGTTGTACAAGAAGAATCATTAGTTTGTTTGGAAATGTGAGAACAAAGGAAAAATGTCCCAAAATAATCAGGTTAAGTTTAATTTTAGGCTTGAACTAACCTATTAGCATTACAAAGCAGAGGATGGTGGCATTGCACTGGGATTTTTGTGACTGTAGGAAGCCATTTGATCTATTTACCATCTCTGGAGAAATTAATTATTTTACTTATTTCAGTCATGTGAAAAGGGAAAGGAAGTTGACCTCAGCATAATAACTTTGAAAGGAGGTCACATGCACAACATATTACTGCAGCTCGATCTATGAAGGATGAATTCAAATTAATTTCTTCAACTGGCCCCACATTAAGCAAATTAGTCCGCATGGAGAGAAACATATGGAAAAAATTTACATTTGGCAATTCATTTTGAAGGTGTTTAAGTTGTGTGCAGGGGAATGCACATGATTTTTAAAAATTCTGCCTGTCATGGGGATGCAAAAAAAGAAGTGAATGCAGGGGTGGGTGGGGGGACGGGGGAATTTATGATCACGGGGAGCAAAAACAATGATTCTTGACTTTCCCAGGTCCTGGTGTACTGTTGCTGTCTCCGTTCACCCTGCATATTCTCCTGGTACTTTGCATGTACGCTACTGATTTCAAATGGAGATTTTCATGGTTTTGTCATTTTAAGATTGGAATTTTAATGATTAACCAGATATGGGATGATAGAGATTGTAAATGAGTGAATAATGATGCATGGATGGATGGCTACTATGAATAAGAATGATACCCTTATCACTCTGGCATTCTGAAGACTTCATGTTGCAAAGCAACATTGGAATTTTCTTAAATAGGTCAGCACCAGATATTATGAAAAATGAAATGCACCAGCACAGTGGAAGTTGTCCTATTTTATGATTCACAACATCAAAAAACATAATTTTATTGAAATAAAGGCAAGACATAAGCCGTAAGAAATCTAATCACTTACTCTTTTTGTCCTACCTCCCTTTTTCAGTAATCTTCGGGATGATGTTTTCTGATGCGATTCAATAACGAAGTGAGATACTGTCAAATTACCTATAACTAGCCCCTCTTCCTTTAAAGAATTAGACTATTGATGTGTATAAAAAAAAGGTATTCCGACAACACATGGAAATCAAGTTAAATCGACACAAGAAACTAGACTAATTCGCTCGCAAAAGGTGGATTAGAGTATAGCCTAATGGTAGGAGCTAAGCTACAGCCATTGATGGAGCTAACGCTGTTAGCATGCAGCCTGTATTGTCTAATATCCGTACTGGACGCACAGAGACGCACAGTCTTCTCACATGAATCTGGGCAAGATAGCAAGAAAGCGAATTTCCCAGAAAGTACCCTGGTTGTTGGCTTTTGAAAGAATCCCCCAACTTTAATGACTTCTGGCTCAAACCTAAATGGCTGTATTGTGTTATCAGCATCAGCGATTATGTCTTCTACAGACTAATCAGAGTCAAAATCATCTGAGTCACTGATACAATCCTTTGATTCAGAATCAGAGATTTCAATGCTGTCAATTTCTGTCATCTTTTCAACCAGATGCTATCTATTTCTGTCATATTTTCAACCAAAAGGTACAATAGGAGTGCTGCTTCCACCTATTGTGCCATGCATCACATAAGTAATTTTCCGACGTCTGGTGTTTCTGTCAGGAGTGATCAATTTGTCAAATTTGAAGCCATACTAACAACTGTTTCCGCTTAATAAAAAACCTCCAGACCATAATGAATTGGTATAATATATTTTGGGTATGCCGTTATGTCGTGCTTATCCTTTAAAATTTGCCAAATTTTTTTAGCATTGTTGATTTGTCGTTAATATTATTATTTCTCAGAAGATACCCTTTATTTTTAAGCAGGTAAAACAGAGGCACTGAATTCACCAGAACACCTGTCTATACAGTAAATCTAGGCAAGGAAGACATTGGATGAAGGGAAAAAAAATTATGTCCATCTGAACAAATTCAAAGGCTAAAATTGGCATTCTCTCTCAATAAAAGCCACAACAATAAGTTCCAAAAAAGTTGTATTCTGACTTCTAACACTATACAGTTTCTGTAGCTTTGCAAAGAATGCGAGTGAGATAAAAGAACCAGAAACCAAGATGCACTTAGTATATTAAAGTCTTCATGACCAAGTCCGTCACATTGCAATAGCCTATTAAGATGATATACTTTTTTTCCCCCACGGCTGCAGGAGGCATCCTCTTTTGTTTACAAACATGAAGTGGGTCTAATATTACATTTACAATACTATAATATAGTATACTACAATAGCTAGTCGGGCCAGCCTGACTATTTCGGTCTAGCAGCAATAGCTACTGCTTTGATGCCGTTTTCGCTAGATGTCTGCAAGACCTGCTTAGAATAACAGTGAATAACGTTCACAGGATAATCCATTGAATGAGTAGTCCCCCCACTAGCGAAAAGGAGAAAGTAACCCCTGACAGGCTCTGCTGATATGGCAGTGCATGCCACTCAGCCACTCTATTCAGAGAGTCTAGCACTACCTACATTTTAAAAATGTTTTTTTTTTTTTTTTTGAGTCGAGTCATAGATGCATACTATAAGAACTTTAATTCAAATAACATGTTCTAATTCTTTTTGGATAAAACAAATAAATAAGTAACTAAATAAAATAGGGAGGTGGTGATTCGTGAGGGTGCAATGGACCCCCTTGGTGCCTATGACCACACATCCCTGTTTGTGTGTGTGTGTTATGCCTTTACATTTTGATTTCTTGTATATCTTTAAACTGTGTATATACAGTATATTAGAACATGATAAATTTAGCCTCATCAAATCTTGATCCTGAGGCACTATTGTCAACCATTCTGTCTATTTATGCCGTTTAAATTACACTAGCCCTTATGTAATTTGAATAGCTCTCATAATTTTGCATTAAGTGTGACTGTTCACTTAAGTTATAACCACTGAGTCAAGCACACACGCATTACTGCTGTTATCTCATAACAAGGGTATCTGCTGGGTGCACTGTAGCTAATGTACATAGTTACTGTAGAGATCCCTGGTTTTGTGTGTGTATGTGTGTGCAAATGTTTTATTTTACTCTATTCTGACAGTATTTCATTAACAAATCTATCAGAATTTCAGACTAAATTACAGTGTTAGCAGACCCTGTTTCCATGACTACACATTTTCAGCTTTACTGTCAAAGCAGAAAAGTGAGTGCCAATGTTGTCAATATATTTGTTTTAGGCTTTTTAGTCATTCATTATTACAGCTCCACTATACTAATGAAAACACAACCAGATACATTGCTGAGAGTGTTTTAGCATTGTGTAATGCCTTTAAAATGTCAGCTGACAGTGTAATGCCCCTTGCACAAATATCACTGACTAAAAGCAGTGGTGCAGATAGCAGATTATTTTTTTAAGTAAACTGTATTCAGTATTTCATTGTGTGTTCATGTTGTGGCCACAGATTCCCCCTACCATGTTAGGTTTCTATTTAGTGTATTGGTGTAAAAAAATATCTTTTGTCTTATTTTTGCAGCTGCTGGGACCAGGTTCATTTTATTCTTTCCCCAGCTTTATAAATGTGAGTCATTGGCTGGAACTGTGAATTGCTAGCAATGGCATGTGTCAAGCTTTTGAAAAGACATTCTATTACAGTCGATTGGATTTATTGAATTCTGGGAAAAACCTGGCTGTTCCTGCCTCATGTTCCACAAAGACATGTACACGCATGTTTTCAGGCACACACGCACTGGGAAAGATGTCACGTACAAAAATGCCACAAACATAAAAATAAATCCTGTTAAACTCCCTTTTCAGCTGCGAGCATTGGCAATGCAGTCAAATCCACTGGTGTAATTTAATTCCGCTGTCAGTTCTTGAAAAGGCAGGGGCAAAATTAAAGGAGAAAATGATTGCCTTGTTCTTTCCTGGTGCTCACAGGAGAATCTGGACTTTCACTAGCTCTGTGGTAGTCTGGGGGAAAAAATAGATAGGATGAGCAACAGCTGTGGCTACACAGCCCAAAATGCCAACTAAGTGAAGCTATGTACTTCCAGCAGCCAGCGTGATGCACCACTTCATTATTTGGTAAAAGATAATCAAGTGGTGAGTTCCTGATTACAGAGGCTGTTTATTTCTGGTTGGAATTCCACAGAAGCCCCTAAGTCCCATTTTCTTAATGTATCCAATGTGCAATGTGAAATCATTTTTTGTGATGTAAGACCTTGATTCTCATTGCAATCCATTACCTTTTTGAACAGCACACGTTTGAACAGCTCTGTGACTCATTTATTCATTAAGGGTTGGCAAGATTTTTAAAGGATGTAAAATGTTTTGAAGGATAAATGAAGTGGTTAGCTCGGGTTTGGAATTGATCTCACTATTGGAAGTAAACCAAACATACCCCCCACCCCACCCGCCACCCCCAGCATCCCAAGCACTGTTCTTGTTAGGAACATACTTTCATTCTTCTGCCTTTATTTTTCCGGGGGCCTCAGGCACCCTTCACTTCCCAAATTATTACAGATTTTTGGAGACATAAGGTAGACAATGTAGCACTGCTGCTGTTCTAGAAAAAGTAAGCCAAGAAGAATGCCATGGAAACAAGAAGCAAGGATAAAAGTGTTTTTTAAACACATTGTACAGAATTCAAAGAAAATGCATGGGGGAATAGAAATGAAAACACGTCCGTAAAAGGGAAAACATTTCTCATTTTCCCATTTTGAGAAACAGTTCTTTCCATTAGAGTTAATGGTGCGCTGATATCATATGCTTATAATGCGACCAAAAAGCAAAATTAGCCATACTGTCTGTGCTGTTCAGGAGAACTGTCCAACAAAACTATGACCAACCAAGTAACCTACAAACACAACAATCATATCTACCTATTTTAATCCAGTCATTGCCGTGCGGAAAAGGACATGTTGAATATCCTGTCCGAAAGATGCTGTTCAACCCAGTGCTGTTTAACTGGGTTCACGGTGTGACTCAAGGTGAATCTGTAATTCATCTTCCTTGTTCTCTAGCTGCATTTAGTGCTGTACCCAGTCAGATGTAGACCTCATATCTGGTCTGATGTCAATACCTATGTCCTTTAAGAATTGTAATGAGCTCCCTTGTTTAAGGGCTACCATGTTAAGCATGTATTACTGTGTTTTGGTCTCACGTCTTACTCAACTGTTTACTCTTTTGCCGAATGTGATCTGACAGCAAATGATGACATGAGAAAAATTGTTCCCCGTGATCCAAGCAGACCCAAATCAAAATGATGGAAATAGTGAAAATCTTCTGCAAGTTGATTTTACTGCAGTGTGGCCAAGTGTTTCTTGCAAGACAATGCTGACCCCTAGTGGGAAGTTACAAAAAAGGCACTCCCTAAAAAGGAGTCTGAGGAAAGGGCTCGATATTCAGCTTCAACTTCTAAATTCCTTCCTCTTCATAATGCCCTGACAATATAGAAATTTGCACCGTTGTTTAATTGCCACCATATTTATTTTGTGCCACCATAGCTTTGTACAATCTAAAAATGTGGCAGTGTAGCATGTAGATTAGGGAACTGGGCTTGCATAGTTATGGTTGTAGATGTGATTCCCTGGTGGAGCACTGCTGTTATACCCTTAAACAAGGTACTTTACATAAATAGTTATATAAGTTCTATAAGTTATATACATGCCCTGACTGTAAATGGAATGTCACTGGATACGAACATCTACTAACTGCCTTAAATGTGATCATTTAACATGGGAGCCTTGTACTATATATTACTGTGCACTATAGATAACAGAAACAAAAATCTTAGCTGGTTAATATTTCTACATGTAGAACTATGTAATGAAAAATGTGAACACCCAGGCACTGATATACTGACTTCTCAGCTGGCTGACAATACCTGCTGTAAGTGAGAATTAAAACATGTTTTGCTACAAACAATATTGCGAGGGTCATTGGCAGATTTAATAAAAATTTTAAACAAGAGAGAATCATAATATGCATATAGAATAGGCAGTATAGTTTCACACATTCAAACCTGTTGGCCCTGGAGGTGCAGCAGATATGTAAATCTGGATTGCAAAATTTCAATTCTGGCCCTCATTCAGAACAGTTGCCAGACAGAAACTTGAAATGGGCCAGTAAGTGGCACAGGCTCTCAGCCAGCGCTATCTGAAAAGTCAAGTGCTGCAGAGGCCCAGAATTCAGGCAAAAAACACAGATTGGCCAAATCTGAGCCAGAATGTTCACATTGTCAGCTGACACACAGCCTGCAGTGGTAAATGTCACTGTTAAGGCTACTATACACACCACTTGCTGGTTACAATACGCACCATACGCCTGTTTACAGTTGTTGACATTAGCATTTACGAATGATTATTTACTGCTTAGGAAGGTGTTATGAAGCACTATTCGTCGGGTGTGAGTGGTCCTTCACAAGTTTTACCCAAGAGAGCACATGGTTGTTTTAATTCAAGCGTCTAATACACAAAATGAAAATCATTTTTACATTGTTTACATTTAAAATGCAAATAATAATTTTTAAAAAACATTCAAATAAAACATTTAAACATGTAGATTTTCCTTATGCTTGTGCAAGTGTCAGGAGAAGCTACTCAGAATTGATATGGTATGATATGATCTCTTTTTATTCCTCCGCTGCAAGCACCTCCCAGCTGCCCCTTTATAGCAATCTTTTCAATTTCCAGCTCAGTCACCTTGGCTGTTTTGTATGGCTACAGCAGACACGTATAATGCAGTTTGTCATATAAATTACAGAAAACAGTTTGACAGAAAAATTCCCACATTGCATGGGGGAAAAAAGAACAGTAATTGCTACATCATGTAGCATAGGTATACTTAATGACACATTAGCTGTATACTGTAGTTGTATTTACTTTTGTTAACAATACTAATTGTTTGTTTGGTTGGCTTTACATTTATTGATTATATATGGGCCTTATGTGCCTGTTTGGTGACATCACACTTGCATTCCTGAGGATAACGCATGATGATCTCCACTTCTGCAAGTCGCTCTGGATAAGAGCATCTGCTAAGTGATAGTGATTAAGTGGAATGTGATGCAAAGTAATGCAATGCAATGAATGAATGAATGAAAGCCATTTTGCCATTTCTCCCTTTCCAGTGATATTGCTGGCCACAAGGTCACCCAAGGAAGCAAGTGTTTAAGTTGGCAGTGGTGACAAGCTCTCATTGCGTACTAGCCACCCATGCTGGTTGATGAGGCGCCTGCAAGTCTGCTTACTAAACTGCACATGAAGCCTCTTCATCTTGCGAACTGCGGTGTGATATGAAGGAGCAGCCTTATACGCTATGGAAGAGCGCTCATGATTGTGTGCACTCTTCTGAATCAATATATGCAGTGGCAATGAAGGCTGATAAATACAACTGGTTCTGCCAGATTTGAGAGGAAAAGGGATTTAAATAGCCCTAATCGAGGGCTGAAGGTGTTGCTATGTGCTGCATGATGCTGTTTGCTGGGGACTTAATCATACTTATTCCTTGCTATTATGTCATGACATGTTCTTTTATGTTTTTCCATCAGTCTGACTAGGGATTAAACATGAAAATGGGCCCTAATGGTTCATTAAATCTGGCTTATTTTACATTATTTTTATTAATGTGCATAGTCCCTGTTTTTAAATAACTAAACTTAAATGTAAGGGGTAACTGCAATGTACCACCCAGCCACTGCCTAGATCTGATTATCCCTCAAAAATTAGGATCTGGGCAAGGTGTAAACTGGTTAGAAAAGCCACTATGAGGCTGTTACAAAACATGCATCTAATGTCTCAAATGCATACGGCAAAACATTTGCAGCAAGAAAAATGTTATGGTCTTCATACAAAGCGTTATGTGTAGCGTTATATAATGTGTAACCCAGCACAGCCCATAACCAAGACAACACCATCCATACTGTTGAGCATTGTGGTTTAAATATCATCTTAATGAGCAAAAACTTTGAAAAACACTACTTCTGTTACATTGGTGCATTTGTAACATAACCAACAATATTTTAGTGATTTCAGCAAGAAACAAATCAGGCGGATCGGACTTTTGAGCCATTGCGCTCATTTACCTACGGCAAAAGAAAGCAGCTTAGGAAAAGTAGATCTGGGCAAACGCCCTGAATGCATGCTGTTTTTATACCCAGCTTGTGGCTCATAATGCAGATGCAAAACCAACAGAATCTAACTCGATATTTCTCCATCCAATCCCGGACTATCTACATCAACACAAGGGAGTCCTTTATGGCCATTAAATGTTACACAATAAGCGATGGGTAGCTAGTTAGCCACCCACTGTTATACTACCCCCCTTGAAAAAACTGGCATTGGCTGTGTGGCAAGCCCGCTTTAGTTCAGTCCCTACTCTCCCTCGCCCTCACTGGTGGGTGGCGTACTGTAGCTGTGAGCTCCCGCCCACTCGCAGCAACTGCTGGCGGCTGTAGGGGAGCGATAACTGCGGTGTGTTGTTGGGGTGCGCTAGCGATTGTGGGCCACAACTGTGGGGCAGTGGCTGCCTCCTCTTACTGGGGTGTGCTGGTGGCTGCAGACCGCAAATGGGGGGCAGTGGCTCTGAACCAGTGCTGGGGTGCGCTGGCGGCTGCAGACAGCTACTGGCAGGCGCTGACAGACATGGGTTGCTGCTCGGGGTCGGCAGCTGTGGACTGCTGGTTGGGAGCTGTGACTTCGGTTCAGGTAGCAGGGCCCCCCTGTACGGTGCCAGGCGGTTGACATGCAGGATCGGTGTACCAGGTCCGTCTGCAAAGGACCCGGTACACCACATCGCACAGCCGCTGGCCTGCCAAATGCAGGGTCAACTAGCGTCCGCAGCTCCCACCCAAACAGCAACACTACTGGAGTGCAGCCTGTGGACTTCTGTACAGCCTTCCTGTATGACATCAGGACCAGGGGCAGGTGCATGTCTGCAGGCCAAGCAGATGGCGGGCTGTGAGCGGCGCCTACTCGGTGGTTACCTTGCGGTTAAACTGCTCTACTAGTCCGTTGCTCTGGGGGTGCAGCGGGATGGTGAAGGTCTTTTTTACATCAAGGAGGAGGCAGACCTCGGTGAAGATCTGGCTCTTGAAGTTCCCACCTTGGTTTGAGTGCAGCTCTTGAGGCTCCCTGAACCAGGAGAACATACCAGCCACCAGATACCACACAAAATTCTTTTCAGGGTCCATCAAGGTCCACCAAGACAGGGCAGTAACCAGGGCAGTGCAGAGGCGATGGAAGGCCTAATGGCAGGATGGAGACCACTGAAACCACTGATTTTTCAGTGAGAGCATGCATCGGGGTAGCAGTGCCAGCAAAATCCTTTATAAAGCATCTGTAGTACAATGCCAGGCCTAGGAGGCTACGAACTTCTTTGACCTAGGAGTGGGTTATTTCCTTACCACTTATACTTTTGCCACCCCCCTTCTCCCACAACAGCGCCCAGGTAGCTAGTCTTCCTCCAGAACAACTGACGCTTGGCTGGATTAAATCTGAGGCTGGTATTACTAATGCATTCAACACTAGCCTCAGGTTGTCTAACGCAAAGTCAAAACTAAGGCCACGCACCAGTATGTCGTCTAAATAGACTATGCAAGCCATAGCTGGCATGCCTTGCAGTACTTACAGTGCCGCTTGAATGTAGCTGAGCTGTGAGCCCGAATGGCATCATGTTAAATTCCCACAGTCCTCTCCCCACAGTAAAGGCCATCTTCTGTTGTGCAGCAGCAATGGGGGGGACCTGCCAGTAGCCGCTATGTAGATCAAGGGAGCAAAACCAAGCGGATCCCACTATGCTATCTAAAGTGCCATCAATACGGGGAAGTGGGTAGGATAATTCTCCTTCTTCTGAGCCAATCGCCCTACAATTGTCAAAAGCATGCTACTGCTCTGCTGGTCGAGCAGAATCATCAGCACCTTGATCTCCGCCAGCACTTCTCTCAAGTTGCCTTCTACCTCAAGTAGGCTGGACGGAGCCCCATCAGGAACGTGTCAAAGGCCAGGCTGTCTCTGGCTGAGCTTTTGAGCTGAGGATAAACTTGCTGGATTAGCCGCTGCATGTCCGTAGTATACAGTCCCAGTTTTTCCCTGGGTGTCCTCTCTTTCAAGTACAGCTGTCCTTCGAGAGCGATGATTGACATTGCCTTCCCAAACCGCCTGATCAGCACCAAACTGAGGCTCTCGAAGGACATGGGCTTGTCACCACTGTCCAGGAGAGCTTTCACTGCTTCACCTTCCATGGATGCCACCAGGTTGACACCCCTCTCCTGCTCAATCCAGCCCAACGCCTTTACGATGAAGTTAAAATGTGCAAGGTATGCTTGCCAGCTCCCTTTTCCAAACTGTGGCACTTTCGTGCTCAGTGGTGCACATCCCCATGTAGCAAGTGCTAACAGAGGCTTCCCCGTGTATATTAGGCCATCACAAAGGACTCCACTAGCTGGTTCAGTGCAACTCGACAGGAGATGCCCCACTGGGGCTAGCCTCCTCATTGCTAATAGCCAGGCCCTGTGGCCCTAGTTCATTAGTCTGAGACCGGCGGAGGGTTCGCCCAGCCCATAGCTTGTGAGCAGGAGGCTCTGCCAATATTCCTGGAACTAGCAGTTGAACCCTGCGTCGCCAACTTGCCAGTAGGGCTTGGCGAGTTCTTGCAGTCCCCAGCTGGTGGATTGCAGGCTCCGCTAGCACCACACAAGATAGCAAGCTTGCTATCTCCAGTGGGGGGTGGGCTGCAGCCGGCGGAAATGGAACATTTTGCTCATGGAATCTTTGTTTAGACTCGCCCAGCTGCAAACCTGTTAGCCTCACCTCGCTGCTTGCCCTTTCTTATCGTGAGGTGGCTACCTGCACTGCCATCTTCTTTCACTCACTCACCCCCTCCGGCTATCTCTCTGGTGAAGGCAGGAAAATTCCTCCTTGATTTGAAGGCCCGCTGCTAACACAAATGTAGCGATTTCAGCCAGAGACAAACCAGGTGGCTCACACTTTTAAGCCATTGCGGTCATTTATTAATGCCAAAAAAAAAAAAACAGCTTAGACGCAAGCACAGGAAAAGCAGAATTAGCCACGCACTGACTGCACATTCTTTGTATATACAACTTTTTTTATATGCACAACCATAATGCAAATCTGATTCACAAAAACCCACAGAACCTAACTCTATTTCTCAATCCAATCCTGGACTAACTACATCAACACAAGGAAGTAATTTATGACCATGAAACTTTACACAATATGTAGCTGGCTATCAATATATTTATTTCATCCAACCATTGGTTGGCCTCAGCAACCACATGTTCTCAATATCCAACCACATACTCATATCATTAAATGTTCTCATACTCAACCTATCACTAAATGTTCTCATACTCAACCTATGACATGTACACATCACGAATGTGTTCACATCACGTGTTTGTTAAACCGACAGTCAGACCTCTCAGGTGCTGCTCATTGCCTTCACTGCTTTTTGCATGCTGGATTTGCGTTGTAGGCACTGGGGGTGTTGGTATTTCTCTCATTTACTAGGGTATTTGTATGATAGGTTGGTCACGCTGGTGCTTCAACAGCATCAACATGACAACCACACATCCAAGCAAACATGAAAAATCAAAGCTGAACATAATGTACTGAGATGAAGCAGTTGTTGTAGAAAGCTTTCAGAACACAACCACTAGAGCATGCATTAAATTTCAAGAGTGGCTAGTGCTCAGATACTATAAAAAAAAGAAATCTTCAATCAGTTGATGTATATATATTCTTTCTAGGATGATCAGTGCAAACAAAGATATGGTTGAAGGATCATCTCTCACAGTATTCTGCATTGTAATCACACTACCCACGTGCCTCCAGTTGTAGATAAAAAAAGAACAGTTGTCTCAATACTTTCCCCAGCAAACTTGTGATTTTTATCATATGATCAAATTTTCTCTTATGCATGCATGTTGGCTATTCTCCATATTCTTGTTCAAATTAATGAAGATCTAATGAAACACACTTAGAAGTTTTTCTTTGGTAAATGACTGGAAAGGTAAGAGTAAGAGAATACAACCACAGATCAGTATAAAGCAAAAAGGTAAATTATATTTAGAGATCTACGGGCATGAAAGCCTCCGAATACTGAAACATACAGAGTTGATATCAAGCAGACATGCATAATACAACAGGAAACGCATATTTGTATGTAAAAGGGAGTTGATGTTCATTTTAAAGTACGATACCAATTGTCTGGAGTCTGAATCATATCTGAGAGTTCAATAGCATGTGAACTGAGTAAATAGGATTGTGTTATCAATATGGATGATAAAATATGAAGCTGGCTTGCAGCACCGAGGGGAGATAAATCAGTATATTTTGTTGTCCACAAGATGGCAATATAACTTTTCTTAAATGCTCAGCAGCCATCATCTTTTTTTGTTCAGCAGCCATTATCTTTTTGTAACACTGCTCAGTTTGTCTTTAAAGATTAATTGAAGTAAAATGCCTTGCACATGTAGGTTCTTGGTTATAGGCTTTTGTGTTTACCATATGTACTTTCACACAGCCTTCCACAATGACATTTGCGTGATACCAAAGACCAAACCGGAAAAGCTTGTCGCAGTGTGACACAGTTATGTAATTGTTCAGCATTGTCTCTGTAGGATTAGAGATCTTGATGGTTCATGTAAACTAAAACCACCCTAAAATAATAATAAGGTCCTTAGGCCTATTGCCAGTTTTATTTAGCTATTTATTAGTATAGACCTCATTGCTGAAATTGGTATTAGACATGTGATGTCTCAATTTGTTTTCTTTTTTTTAATGAAAAAAAAAAACTCAACATTAGATATTACTAAGACACTTGACTGGCGCTATCCCATCTCAAATAATTCCATATCGGAAACTAGCTTAGCAGGTTGACAGCAGGGGTCATCCTGATACTGTGAATAAATGTATCTATTTTATTTTCAATAGATCGTAATAATTTGACAACTTTGCTCCCATGCTGCCAATTCAATACACAAATAAAGTTTAATTATATGAAATTAGTGACTGTCCCTATGGAGATGGTGAAAGTTGGAGGAAATCTAAAATTGAATTCAAATCATCTGAGGATAATATCAATTTGTATTAGAAGGACTTTTAAATAATAGTCGCTATGAAATTTCCCCATATGCAGTTTTTCACTTCATTTAAAGAATATGATTCATTTCTGTGCTACAGCTTGCCACAATCCAGGTTTTATGTGCAGACATTTAAACTGTATTTGCTCACACATCTTTTTTCACATAGATTACAAACACAAGTGCATATGAACTTTGAAGCAGACAGATAAAGCATTAAACAAACAAAATTAAAACAAAATAAAAATAAATTTAACAACATACAAGCTACCATTCCCAATGTGACACTATATACATGAAAATATAGAAATTGACATATTGGACCATCGGTAAAAACATTTCAGCCTGCTAAGGCATCTTATAGCTCCTAAAAATAGTATATTGCATGAAAAGCCATCGTATATTCTGAAAGACCTAGAAGAGTTCATTTCTCAAGACAAGAGGTTTTCCCAGCACATCTTCTGAAGGACTTTTGACAAGATATGTGACATATTTCAAGAGAGATTATCCAAAGAACTTGTATGTGGCTTCAGAAATCTTGGGCTCATGCATACAAAATATATCACCCCTTGCAAGTACAAAGGGGAAGTGGATAAAAAGTTTAATTTCATAATGGAATTAAAGGCCACTGTTAATTATATTAACAACAACTTTGAGGATTGTGTCTTGTTGTATGCAGATGATTGTTAATGCATAGTTATCTCCAAGCACTGTTTTCCTCATTTTCATTATATATTTCAGATATTTGGACTTGCTCACCCATAGTTGCATACGCTAAATGAGGCTAGGGTCAGTTTTTAATAGATTAAAAACACATTCTTTTCAGTCTGTATAATTGATTCCTGGCTATACTGTTTCTTTAATTTATTCTTAGAATAGCATTGCGGGCTGGCATTATTTCCATGTTTTAACATAGGTTAATGCACTGCTATAGAAAGAAAAAAATGCTTAGTCTATGAATTTTTGTTTATATCATTATTTTCACAATCCTCTCTGATATACAGCCAACTATATATTACAGAAAGTCTACAGGACTGTAACATAATGGGTTTTATTGCTTATGCGATAAATATTTGGTTTCTCTAAATCAACTCAGTCACCACTCAAAGTGCACTGGAATAAGAAGATGTGGTATACAATTTTAACATGTTTATTTTCTTTTACCACTTTCATGTCAGTCATTTTACAAATAGCAAACAATTCTGTTGGAGCTGACAAATGCAGAAAGAAAAAAAAAACTGTGAAAAGTGCGACTGGGACGGGGGGCATGTCATTTTTTCCTTGTTTTTTATTTTGGGTTCCTCTGAGGAAATGCACAGCCCCAGGGCTGAATCAGTCGCTCAGAGCGCAGTAACCAGGGAGAGGCGGGCAGACTGCCTCAGAAATTGCATTCCGATGAGCCTGGGATTTGTCATTGTACGGTCCAGAGACGGGGGGCTGTCTGGGGTCTGGCACAGTGTTAAAGGCCCCAGTGATGGAAGCCTGGTGCCAGCCGGGCCTGGGGGGTGGGGAGTACCTGTCAGAGCTAGGGGACAGAGTGAGGATTGTCACACTGTCCCGAGCCAGCTGGGGACAGACAGAAGGGGCTCAGTTGGGAGGAGGAAGTAGCCCCTGCAGGCAGCGGGAAGTAGGCTGAGACAATGATCTGCTTAGTGCTGCAGAGATGGGCAGACACAGCTACAAGGTCACCGTGACAGCCCTGCTCTTTAGGCCTGATGATGCGCAAGAAGAGCTATGCTGAGTGGATTGAGCCTTGCTTCGTTCTCTATGCACGGTCCAGTTCGGTCTATTGATAAATGGATCCCTGATCTTGCTTAGAGGTTAGCCTCAGGAGAATGAGTATTTAAATTATTTTTGGTAAATTATTGGCATGCACATTGTCTACATACACCTTTCAAACATTAACTGATATTCACATATTGATCAATCTCTCTTTAAGTAAATATACCAAACAAAACAATAATCAGGCACTGGTAAATGCTGTTTCTCTTTAGTGTTGGGAATTAATTTCACATTCTCCCATTTGGTGTAATTTGATAATAATGGGACATTTGCATTTTTGCTTGTTTGTTGTAGCCTTTTTCTTCATCAAGGCTATGGCCAAAAATGAGAGAAGTCTGAGTGGCTGAATAAATCCATCTTAAACTAAAGAATGAACAATTTTCTCTCATTATACAAATTGGAACCCAATTACACAAATCCCAGAACTATGACAGGGCTGCTTTTGTTGAGTAAAGGTGAACTAATTTTTCAACCAGAAAAGTGGTTCCCAAAAGGCCTGTCAAACAGCAAACATTGCATAAGCCACAGATGCCACTGGGCCTCAAAGCCATCAAGTATAAATTGCACCAAATGGTCAATTGCATTATTTCAACAAATAGCTGAGATTAGTCTCAAGCAAAATGATGAGTTATGACAGCTCATTGTGAAAGCATTTCTGCCTACCCAATTGATAGACAAAAAGCGCATTGGACATTGATCACACTACATGTGGACTAAGTTTTTTTTATTATTATTTTTTTATTTTTTATTTGAGGAATTATTACATCCGGATTTTGAGAAGAATGGCTCATCAATTTAATGCAATATTATGCAATTTCCAAAAGATGCATTTTCTCAAATTGAATATGTGTGACTATGGTATCCATAGTGTCCTCTCAAGTCAGTCACATGCAGAAGCTAGTAATCATAATGCGTACATTAAATGTAAAGTAACATAATGTTATTTCCATGACTTTCGAAACCCGTGAATGCCTCTGGAATACAGAGAATGTTGTAGGGGAAGCAGCTGCTGTCAGATGTTCCTACTGCTTCTCAAAGCCTGGGAGGCCTTCAGGCCTTCATTCATCTTCAACCCTGCATTGCTACTTCACCCTCGGCTTTAAACACGAATGGTGCAACTATGGTATGTGTCTCACAAGACCTTTGGGAACTTAAGTATTGTAAATGGTAATCTAGGCACATATGAATTCACCGAAGCACAGCACCCTTGACAATGTAATGATTTGGTACTGCAATAAAGATGCAGTATGGTCAGCAATGTATGAATTTTTTATTAGAAAACACATTAAAACCATGTGGGCCTCCTAGTGGCTCACCACAGGCACTGTGTGGGTCCCACAGTCAAAGAGTTCAGTTTTATAGCTCATTAAGACCAGAAATCTGCAACTCTGGCCACTCTAGTGTTGGGAGACAATTTGTCTCATTTTGCCAGAGGTAGAGTATATTTAAGTTGTTTGCCAGGGGCCCTCTGGTTACTGCTACATTAGATGGCCTGTAGATGCTAAACTGGGACTAACAGTCTTTCATGGTGGAAGACGCCTCTCTTTGATCAACAATAGCCCTCTCCTTTATTACTGTGTGGTCTTTGGGGTTTAAAATAGGCATAATTGAGCACCATAAAAAAGGCACCATAAAAAAATCATCATTTGAAGAGAGAAATTGTATGTATGCAGTATATTTGCAAGTGCCTCCCCCTTTAGACATTCTTATTTATGGTGGCTTTAAGGAAACATGTGGTATATCTATGAATGCCACTTATCAAATATATAATTGTAAGCTATATTTTAAGCTATATAAGCTATATATAATATATAATACACAGAACTGTAAATTACATGATATATTGGGGGAAAATATAAGAAAAGGGTATGGAAAGCATCTTGGCACTTCCCAAGTAATGTATATTATCACAGATTATAAAAAGGTGTCAAATAAAAATGTACATTTGAAAAACAATTTATTCCCAGAATACAAAAATCAGCAGCCTTTCATTAATGCACCAGATCTTGTAAAGGAGAAGTTGAATTCTTTGAATTCGTGGTTGGATAACACCAGCAACCCTTTCCTTCATAAGCTTTGAGTGCTCCGTAATCTGCTGACAAGCACAATTCAGACAGCAGCTGCACATTTATGGATAACATTTTATTCATGCATTGATGAATTGTGCAATGTAATTGAGATACACATGTTCACAAATTAATAAATAAATGTAATTATGCGCAATCAGCTTCACTGTTTTTACACCTACAGTACAAATCCACCAACTCACATCAGAAGTTTTTTTAATGCTGCAGGAATATGCATCCTGCTATAAATCTTATGCTATTTGCATGTAATTACTCCCACTCCAATAATCCTCTATTCCAATAACAAGGCACACAATAATACCATGCTTTATAATCAGGCAGTATATGCATCAGTGTGAATGGTATGCCTGCAGAGTTTCTTCACATACACTTGTTTCACACAGCAGACCTTGTGGTTTTCCAGGACCAGTGTTGCAGACCCCTGGGTTAGATATGGTCTCACATTATATGTTCTACTTGGTGATCAGTGACAAGACGGCTCATATTTTGCTGTAAATGGAACACATTGTCCTTGTTAAAGTAAGGAAATATGAAGCTTTTGTCTTCTGCCAGATTTTTTTTTTTTACCAGCCAAAATACACCACATGACCAAAAGTATGTGGACACCATACTCATAAGTGCTTGTTGAACATCTCATTCCAAGACCAAGGGCATTAATATGGAGCTGGTCCCCCCTTTGCTGCTGTGACAGCCTTGACTCTTCTGGGAAGGCTTTCCACAAGATTTTGGGTCATGGCTGTAGGGATTCACTTCCATTCAGCCACAAGAACATTAGTGAGGTTTGAGCTTGTGTGCGGCTGCTCGGCCATGGAAAGCCAATTCATGAAGCTCAGTTATTGTTCTGCTGATGTTGCTTCCAAAGGCAGTGTGGAACTCGGTAGTGGGTATTGCAACCGAAGACAGACAATTTTTATGTGTTACGCACTTCAGCACTCGGCATTCCCATTATGTGAGCTTGTATGGCCTACCGCTTTGCCGCAGAGCTGTTGTTGCTCCTAGATGATTCACTTCACAATAACAGTACTTGATCGGGGCAGCTCTAGCAAGGCAGAAATTTGTTTCAATGTAAAAAAAAGAAGAAAAAAAAGTACCATCAGTTATTGGAGATTTTACTGTTAACTTAAGATCTAAAATGGGCAAAAATTATGCTAGCTAGCTAGTACCATGTAAACAATTAAGAATACTTTGTGTTAGTGTTAAGCTATAATTTATTAAATAGCTGTTAATTTTAATGAAGTTGTATTCAAAATGACAATGTTTTTGAAATCGATTGTGGATAGCTAACTTCACTAACATCACTGTTCCATAACTGAATGTAAGCAAACCATGATGAGTCAGTTAGCTATCTGGAAGTTTCCTACAGATATGATAGTTGCATTTGCCGAAATCGGAGTAGCTAAGTGAATGGGAGCACAATGTTTGTTGATAAATTTATCTGTACACAGCAAGCCTCAACCATATGAACCATTATCAGAGAGGAGTGAGAATGAGTGCAGATAGCAACTACTGTGGACTGTGTTTTAGTGGGGTAACTATGATGATACTGCAGGAACTACAGTTAGATTTGACACTATATGGATTTAATGTGCAATATGACTTTTTAGGAGCTAAGTGGAGGTTGTTCAGTGATTAACTTTAGTTTGAGTTCATGCTTGTAATTAGAGCAAGAGCAAACTGCTTGATTTGAGTAAACATTCTCATCAAAATGGTTTGATTCAGCATTCTCTTTAGAGCTAGCAAGTGTGTGCATGTTTATCAGCTGACTGTAAAAACCTCACTTTTTCATATGCCTTATGAATTTGCTAATTAATAATAATCGATTGAATAGGCTATTTCATGGCGTGAGAGAATAGCTTACATCAGAAAACAATTAACATGGAATTTATCTCTCAGTATTTTAAAGCACTACAATGTGATTGGATGGAGTGGACAACATCAAGAATTGAAGCTCACCGATTTTTGAGCTTGGACGCAGCTGTCGGATGCAACGCAATGCTGATGCAACGTCGGCAGTGGAGCACCTTTCATTGATTGCAAAGGCTGCATTCCCTGGCTGATGCCAATATTCAATGCAATGCTCATTAAACACAATGCTCAATGGGCTCAGTGGAGCAACACTCTACTCACTTTGCACTCAAATCTAAAAATAAAAAATAAAAAAAGAAGCTAAGTAGTTCTTGTTGATGTAGATTTTCCCTTTGACCTGATAGCAGTTCATATGCCATTAATGCAGAGATCAATCAGTATGGACCTATTTTCACTTGTCTGAGTGGCCCTCCTAGATAAAGATATAACAAAGTCTAAGAAAGTATTTAAAATTAACTTGGATAAAATAATTCTAATTAATTTATTAAATATGGCACTTGAGGTACTGTGCCATGAACAAGATGCTTTCTGATCTCCTCTATTATTGCACATTTGTCACATTGAATGGTTTCAGATCTTTGGACAAAATGTAATATTAGACAAAGGGAACCTGAGTAAACACAAAACACATTTTTTAAATTATTATTTAATTTATTTAATGAGAAAAATTATCAAACACCCATATCACCGCAGTTACTCAATCAACCAATTAACCAAATTTAATAGATAGATTCAGCTGATTGAACCCAGCCAGGCTTGACTGAAGGCAGCTCAGCTGAATCTAAACCTATAGGACAGCTTATCAATGTAGACAGCCCTCTGTTTTATGTGCTGTGCAAATTAGGATGAGCAAAGTGATGCTAAAGCGCATATAGTTAATTGATGCGCAGGGAAGCTGATAGGATTATTAATTTTCTACACCTCTAAACTTGGTGTGTGGGCAAATTAGCATTTTATGAATCTGTAAATGTCTCTGTTGCTTTTCCCAAATGATGAAACGTGCAGCGTGTCAATGTATGTGGCTACTGGAATTTCTGCATTCTATTTTTGTAGATTGATTTAGTCTTCAAGGAGATATGTTTGAGTGATGTGTCTCCCCTGAAGAGTAGTAATATTAAGATTCCCTCTATCATCTGGCAAGGTTGCTGCTTCAGAAAGTCCTTCCCCTCAGTCTTATTTATTGCCAGTACAATAAGTCTCTATGGCTGTTCTTTTTTCACAGACACAAAACTTTACACACACATTTTGAAAAGCAATTTGAAAGACATACGTAACAAGACCTGTAGATGACCAAATTGTCAAGATGCTAGTGTTGAAAATGGGTGCCATTATGAAAAGGTCAAGTCACAATCCCTTAGTGCAAAAATTCTGTCTCATTTTGTTTAATGATATGCTGTATTTTATTTCTTATGATCGATTTGTATTTTTCATTCAATGTCATGCATCGTAAAAATGCCCGGCTCACATTGGGCTAATAATATTTTCAGAAAAGCAAATCAATGATATACACGATCCAATAGGTACTGACATAAATTATAAATAATAACAGCTATACAGGAAACAAAGTTGCCTCATTAGGGTCATTCTGGGCGTGTCTCAGTGCATGCATGAATGAGCACACCAAGAGGGCACTCACCCACGCCCACACCATAAGTTTGGCCTGCGAGCCCAACTGCACTCCCAGTACATCCACACATTGACGCACACCCATTTATGATTGGGGACGAGTAAACCAAGAGCCCAAACCTCCACATATTTGAGCAACCTAGTTAAAAGCCCTGACCCCATATTCAACAGGCGCAATTACCCACATTCACACATGCATGCACTCATCCTGTACTGTCACCACCTGCATGTGTGAGCACCCCCCCCCCCCCCCCCCTACAAATACACACACAAACACACACACAATGCATTGGCCCAGCCTGGGGGGCCATACTCCCACCAGAGACATAAACACAGACATCCAGTTTACTATTTACACATAAAGCTGTGTAGGCCTTTGTGATAACGATGGCCATCTTAAATACTTCATTTTTGAATAACAAATGTAATTTCCCACCGTCATCAGCCCAGAATAATTCTGGTTTTTGTTTCTGCATTACATTAAACAAAGGAGTCCTCAGGTCACCATACAGTGTGCAGTTAAACAGTGAAATTCATTTTCAGCTTCTTTTAAATCACACACAATGCATACCCAGTTCACTTCAGGCACAGCAGTATATCTGCCATCTTCAATGGGAAGGGGCAGGATACCAGTTTTCAGCTGAGCACACCGAGAACTCCGGCTTCTAGGTAGTATTTACACTTTTACAGTGATTAGTTAGCTCCAGAGCCAGTGCTCCAAATGATAAACTCTGCAGTGTTTGTGCAGTCCCCTCTTTTCTCAAGTGCATAATTTGAGTTTTGCTTTGGTTGAGCATAAGTCTCCATTTGGAACAACAATTGTTGGCAATGTCAAGTATTTTCAGACTCTGCTTGGCAGATTACATCATCGGCATATAGCCTAACAGACAACCGACAATTACATCCACAACTTTAACACCTAAATTAGAGGACCTGATCTGCTGGGCTAGATCATACTGTATGTTATGTTATATTTCTCCTTCATCCATCCATTATCTACACCTGCTTATCACAGGGGGTGCCAATCCCAGCTTGCACTGGGCGAGAGAAATACACACCATGGACAGGCCGCCAATCTATCGCAGGGCACACTCAAAATTCACTCACACACTCATACCATAGAGTACCTTAAGGCAATTTAGACTCTGCAATTAGCCTACCTGCATGTCTTCTTTGGTCTTCGGGAGGAAACCCATGTGGACACGGAAAGAACATGCTATTACACACAGAAAGGCCCAGGCCAGGACTCAAACACAGGACCTTCTTGCTGTGAGGCAACAGTGCTACCCACTGCACCACTGTGCCGCCTTATACTCCTTCATAATATAGTAAATCTTCCTCAGGATATGTTTACCTTCTTCACTTGGAATTCTGGTAAAATAAAAGTACCATCTAATCTTTTAAGAGACTTGAAATCTATCAGCCAAGGCTTCTCCCCTCTGGCTTGTGATCAAAGTGCTACCTTAATAGTGCATCTGGGGATGAATAACTTCTATTGTTTTCAAGGACAGAATTTAATAAAACCCTTTTGGCAAGAGAAAAATATTAAGCTAGGTTCAAAGGTGCCAAGTTGTATGTAAAGATTTTTGCACTTACATCTCTCTGGCAAAGATACACAGTATAAACCAGTGACTGGTCAGCCACAAAGGATAATTTTTCAACTTCAACGTCAGCAGTATGATATAAAGGCACAGGAGAATGTAAAATAAAATTGGTTTAGCATAACAAAATATGTATAACAAAATAATTTTGTGACAATGTGAACACAGATAAACTAAAAAATACAGGTTTTGAGCAATACCAGATGTTCCAAAAATCTTATGTATACTAATGCAAATTGCTCAGATAAAATTATATGTAAATGAGGAATATATTACTATGTAAATAACTGAAGCTTCTTTTATAGAAATAAAGCATCTGTCCTTGTGTTGTGGAAGCAACGTTTCTCTGTATTACATTAAGGAGATATCATCAATAGACATGCTTCCTTGTTTACACTAAGACGATTAGATGCTATCTATCATTCGGTATTGAGATTTATAACAGATGACGCATATGGTTACCTAACACTGTATTTTTGTGTCTTGGTCCGCTCTTTATGTGAGAAGAGAGCAGCATTGGCTTGTGCTAATTATTAAGGTCATTCGTCATAAACTCCCATCTTATCTCCATGGGCTTATGAATTGGAGAGTTAGGCTCTATTAGACTCAGTTCTCAGGACCGGTTGCTGCTCTGAGTGTTAGGTTAACACAGAACTTGGGAAAACTGCCTTTAGATACTGTGCACTGTATTGGTTAAATGAATTACACCAGTCTTTAAAGCTCAGTGATTTGTTTCCTATTGGTACTTTCAGGGGTCTGTTAACAAACCTGATGTTTAATTGTAAATGTTTTAATGAATCTCCTAAAACCTACTTAAAATCCAGGGATATTGGAAGTACCCATGTCTAAAATAAACCCTATTATCTCCAGAACTATACAGTACTGACAGGGTTAATTTTGTTTGTTTTCTAAAACAAACTTGGCATTTGCTGCTTCAGGTTTCTTAGCATAGGATTCTAGATTTTGGGATAAAATGCAATTGTGTGTGACAACAAAGTTCCATTTTGAAATCACCTGACCATAACACATTGAAATTCCAATAGCTATTTTATGCTTATATTCTCTATTTCAGTGCCCCTTTCCCCAGAATATAAATTTAACAGTAGAATTTAAATTTAAAGTCCAAACGCCCGATGGCATCAGTTCTGGCCTTTCTAGTATTAAAGTGGTTACACTGAAATGGTTCTTACTAATGGCAGTAGATCATGGGAATAGAACACTGTTGTTTTTCCCAGGTGATTACCAAACTGCGTATCCCCATGTTCTCAAACCTTAATGATTCAGTATAAACTATGCCATTAGTCTGAACTTGTCATTTGTGTGAAATAAATGTAATGTAATGTAACTTCAAACCATACTGTTTCTCTAAAGTTCAAACCTGCCACAATCTGTGCTGCTATGTTGCTTGCTTAGGAGATCAACACATCTCTCTGAAATGCTGGGAAACATACTCTTTGAGGTTAAAAAAGTCTATATGTTCATGTGAAACTAGGGAATTCTCAATAACTTTATTTGGAAGAAAACAGAAGTAGCCTATTTGAAAATCCTTCTGCAGAACTTTTTTTTGCAGCAGTATCACTTTCATTTGCAGACACTGAATTGCACTTTTCACAGAAAATGTGGATGTAAAAGCAGAAGAAACGGTGTTTGACATGTAAATTTGCTTTATTGATGTGCAGTACTGTACAGGCTCCTGGGGAGATTTAACAAAAGAGAAATGAGATGAAAATGTCAAAAATTCAAAGACTAAACTATGAGTGGGCCTTACCTCATCTAATTGTAATTCAGATCTTTGCAAACAAAATGGATCGTATTTCTGTCTCTAATCTGGCTAGGTCTGGCAGTGTTACTTTACAAATACAGTTTTTTTTTTCCAGCTAGCAGGTGAACAGTGGCCCACCAGAAACCTGCTGTCAGCACAGCTGGCTGTCTACCAGCATTGCAGTGGAACAGTGTAAAGTCAAGGAGAGGTAGTTGAGATGATGTTCATTCGTTAAATGAAGGGAAAAAGTTTGTGTTGCGGTGTCCCTCTGCTAGCAGACCACTGTAATGCCAATTTACCAATAGCAGTCCAATATGTATGTGCAAATACCCTATTCCACTTGTACATTTCCCTTATTTAGAAGATAGCAATTGCCTTATACAGGTTAGCTATGACTTCTGGGTACAGAAGCAATATTATTTGCTCTAGCTGACCTGTTGCCATCTCAGCATATTGTATACATAAGCTCTGAAGGACAGTTATTTGTGATAATAAATAACTTTGCAGGAAAATATAGGAATACAGATGGGTCCTCACATACATACATTAACCGCCAATGTACCACTCAGATAACTAATTGGTGATGCATACAATAGGCAGTGATCGAATTGGGTGAAATGTTTAGGGTGCCAGCCCATCCTAAATGTAAGATATGCACTGTGTCAGGCTCAGCCTCCATAGAAAGGGCCTAGCACAAGTTAGCTTTTAACAATTCTCCCCCCTCCCATGATACAGGACTGCAGCTATCGAGTAGGCACCATGCTGGTGTATTCAATACCAATGTTGAACTGCAGATGATGGGTTGGTCAATTGTAACCGCAAAAGTAACTCACGTAAATTAGTTATTGGTGTCGATACCTCCTACCTCGTACTATATTTAAATATTTCTATGCTGTTTTCCATTAACGTTTCGGAAAAATTTCATCATTATCCTGTGTTGTTATTTCTTCATTCATCATTTAGTGTGGTAGTGATTGATAATGGATTTTTAAAAGATTTTTTATATCCAAGTTTACTGAGGTTGAGTAAATTGATGAGCTTGAAATAAAAGTACATTTAATTAATTTAATATTAATGTTTTGTTTTAATGAAAAACTAAAATATAGTAGAATGTTTACTATAATACTACTTTAAAGTTGATCTTTTGAATTGCATTGCTCTGTACTGCTCGCACAACAGCTGCAAACAAAAAACGTTTTTTTTAAAATACATAAAAATAATAAACTGCACAAAATAAACTGGGGGATGATTAGGCAAGTTGAGACGGCCAGTTTCAATATTTTACTGGACACTGGAGAACCCCCTACGTTTTTCAATAAATGCAGTGGGATATTTAATGACCCCAGTGAGCCAGGACAGCTTTACCATCTCATCTGAAATACACTGTACCCTATAACAAAGTGCCCCCATGACTGCCCTGGATTATTAGCATTTATTTAAAAGAAGATTCCACCCTACTGGCCTACAAACACCATTTCCAGCAGCAAATTGGGTTTTCCCAGGCGATCACCAATCCAAGTACTATACTAATCAATCCCACTCTGGGGTTACATCACCTATTCAGTAGAAGCAGAGCAAATGTTGTTTTAGCTGCTGTCTATAAATGTTTTTTTTTATTTTTTTATTAAGATTAAAAAAAGAATACGGTTGCTTGACTTTATTGATCTTTCCATCTACCAGGGGAAGCGTGCTACATGTTTAGTTCACCTTTCTTGCAAACAATTAGTTGAACAAGTATTGTTTAATAGAATAGAGCTGAGGCTATTCTGCCCTGCTGCAGCAAGGTTAATTCAAATAAACTTGAAGACATTGATTCAATAAAATCCACTTAGAATGTTCAGTACGTATGCAATTCAGCAATTCAACCAGCATCAGTCCTCAACTTGGCTTTGCAAGTAAGCACAAACATTACACTCTGTCTTCACAAACTCAGTTTGGTGAGTTAGCTCAACAAACTGTGTTTGTGAAGAAAAAGTGTGATTGCATTTAAATATTAAATATTATTAAAGTTAAGGACAAATGTTGATCTTAATACAGAGACTGGACGTAATTGGTTCCTGCCAAAGAAAATGTGTTTTCATGGAGCAACTGACTGCAGTTGTGGTTGGATAGTTAGCAAAAATTTCAACTGCCTTTTTGTGCTTAGAGTCACAAATTTCTGGTAAGCTAAATTCTGTTCATTGTCCTCCATAGCTCCAAGTCTTGTACCTTGCTGGTACTTTCAGTGTGACTTCTACTATCTTGTTCCATGCGCTTCATTTGATTACACTAAACATTGCCAGGATGAGGTAAACTTTGCTTCTGTTCATTATGAATATAGCCAAATATTTTAATCTACCATGGTCTACAGACACAAAGATGCGTATTTGGATTTCATTGCTCCAACTTGTGCATTTTTAAAAATGGTTTCATTTCATTCCAGTAGCCTAAGCCTTTTGCTCATGACACTCCTGTACCTCGACCCATGCAGGCGAGGTTGTTAATTTGGAAACGCAATATTCTACAGGCATGAATGGAAACAAAAATATCTTACAATCTTATAATTTGGTTACATACCTATTGTAGTAGCTAGCATCGTTTAGTAAACTATTATTACTTTATATAATTGATTTATAAAAGTATTTTATTTTTTATCTTTATGAAGGTGAATCTGTTGACTTCCATTTCATTCCTGCAAAACTAACATGGCAGAAAGAAAAAAAAAACTGTCCTGAAGGTACCAATTTGTCATATTGCAATATAGAAATTAATTAGATTACATGTAATTAGATTATAGTTAGATTATACGTCATCATTCTAGTAACTGCTGGTCCAAGGTCACTGGTTTCCAGTGCTTTAATGCTATATGAAAAATGAGCTGAGAAAAAAAGATTGTGGCACCACAAAGCATGAAAGATCGTTTTTTCAAGAATTAATCACCTTGCTCTCCTGTGTGCATTCTGACCAGTGTGATCTTCAGAAACCAGATGCATTGTAACTGTTTTAACCAGGCTCAGGATGCAATACACGTATGCATGATGTCTGCTAAAAAGTTGAATTTCTTAATCATTGTTAAACACATCAGAACACCAACAAACACACTTCTCTTCACTATTAATTTTAAACTTATTTTCTTTTAAAAATTATTATAATTATTTATTATTATTATACTTTGATAGTTGTATTAAAACAGTGAGGATTGTGAAGTTAGAGAAAGGATCTGCCTGTGAAGTTAGAGAAAGGCAGATTCTTTATAAGTGGCAAAAAAAAGTGCCCACCTCCAGCATAATCTGGTTTGGTTTGATTAAATTGCAGGCACTCTTAACTGGCTAAGTGCATTTGATTGAATATTGGGCAATGACACAGTTATTTTTCATCCATGAGAGATGCTGCACTGTAAGGTACTAGTTAAATTAGGATATGCCTTAAATGCATGTTGTGATTAAACAGTTCCCAGAGGTAAATTAAATATGGATTGTACTGATGGCCCATACTGCAGGCAACCAAAGGGTAGCTAATATTTCTTGATGAGGGGAATTAATAAACTTGAGACACAAAATTGATGAAGCCCACACTGAGAAGCCGCCAAGATTAGAACAAGGAGCCAAGGGGACTTCTGTTCAATAACTTATTGCAGACTTAAGAGTTTCTTCTGTTAGAAAGCTATTACTCTAGAAAAACTGGTGGATCCTGTGGGTATACTTTCTTCTGCTGGAGTTTCCTCAGTCCCCGTTTCTCATTTATGGCTCTGACAGGATATTCTATTTGGAAAATGTATAGGAGCGCTGGTTTATTGAAGTAAAACACGATGGCCAACAGCGATACACCAAAAGACAGCTGTTTCTCAAGAAGTAGTGTGACGTACAGTACAAAGAATTGTCCCACTGCGTGTATAACAAAGCTCCAGAACAAGCTGGAAGTGGAATGGCTCCCTGTATTTCCATTTCCCACAATAATGTGTGAATATAATATCGGCTCAGCACAGGACTGTGTATCATTTCAGTAAACATAAATTAGTATAATTGCCAATAGGTGGGGCTGGAGAAATGCAGACGTGCAGTAAGTACATGTACAGAGTAAGGATAAAGACTGGATTCTTCACCTAAATAAACATTGGTAACATTTTATTTGACAGTGTTCGTCATGACCTGTCATTACATGCAATGTCCATTCATAACTGTGACATACCATTGCTATGAAACTGTGGCAACATTGTGGCAATATTGTCAATGTATAGCTTGTGTGTGTGTGTGTGTGTGTGTGTGCGTGCGCGCGCGCGCACGTGTGAATGTGTGTACCAAACATAGACTGTATGATAAACGACCAAAGCAGAGAGTGTATTTTTACCCTTCTGTTTTTGTAACGTTAAACAGCTCCTTTGGTATTTAACATTAAGTACTGGCATATGTGTTCTTATTCACCATCCAGCCATGTTTCATGTTGTGTCATGGTACACACATCAGTCACTCAACAATGATCATTAAATAATAAAGCAGTGCACACTGAGAGCTCAAAAATAAGAACTAAGCATTAGCAGCACAGGCCTGTAGCCAGAGCCCCGCCAAGGCACAGAACAGCAGCCAGAGCACCACCACAGCACAGAGCAGCAGCGGTATTCACACACACACACACGCACAGTGCACATGCAGTTCAATTGAACAAGACCACAAGGCCTGATATGTGCAATTACATTATCTACCACTTAATAGAACAGAACAGAATATAACTGAATGAAAAAATGGCAATTCTTAATTTCTCTATAGTGAACCTTCTGTGCAGGTTGTCATGTCATAACAAAAAAAACTGTCTATTGTGTCATAACAATGGTACTGTATATCATAGTTATGAATGGACGTGATACTTCATGAAAGGTATGTCATGGTAATGACACTCATTTATGTGAGTCAACTAAAGTGTTATGCTTTATTCAATTACAGCAGCAACAGAAAAACAGAATGAAATCATGACAAACTGCACTCTATATTCAGCAGGGTGAATCTGAATGCAGGCAGGCCATGGTTCTGGTGGGCCACAGGGTTTGTAGGTGTTTGTTGTTACTCTACACTTAATTAATCAGTTACAGCTGTTTATATCATAGTTGACACATCTGTTCTGGTTTCTTGTATCTGAATTTGTTGTTGAAGTCATGGCTCAAACAAAAACCAGCAGGACATCATGGTATATCGTATATACTGGGACTATGCTCTGGAAAAAATGTAATTTCATTTGGCTTATTTGGTTTATTCATTTATTTTTTTATACGCAACAGGCAATGCAAGTCACAAAAAATATATAGGTCTGCCAAAAACTTTTACATTTGTGACATTTTATGTGGCAGCGCTGAACCCAAAAATGTTATAGAATATCAGAACTCCATTCGCAGACCATAGCACTGTTCTCTGACTTTCCCAGACCTCTGCAGTGCCCAGGGTACTGCTACCAGTGCATCCGATTCATGCATTGCCAATTTGGAAAGTGTTCCTCAAATTGAGGTCAATGAAATGAGGTCAATCGTAGATGGAAGTTGGGGTTTGTGAAGTATTCTGGGGATATATTTAAAAGCATCTGTTTCTTCTTTTTTTAAAACTTTTAATGTATTTAAACTTCTGTGATTGCAACTGCGGCTGGAACGAAAACCAAAATATGCAGTGGGTCCCAGGATCGATGTTGGGAAACACAGCATTCATGGACTGGTTAGGGCTGGAAATGGACGATTGCTGGGAGGCCTGTTTGTAAAGTAATCCTTATTTGGTTCAATTAAGCCTGAGATTCAATAACAGTGTTAAAACTGATTTCAATCCAGATTAGGGCCAGTTCTGGTGTATTAGGTTCACTCTTGGCTGACATGGCTATCCTTTGGCCTGTATGTGGCCAAGATCTGGGAACCAGGAGCAGACCACCCCTGTGCCATTATTCCAAGTGGCAAGTGGGCCAGGTGAAATTGGCAGTTACCAGTGTTGCCAGTGTATTTGCTGTAGAAATGCAGTAAAAAGTATAACAGCATAAATAAATTTGGATTACTAACGTCCTGATTACCAGTTCCAAATTTCTGTCCCTTTTTAACTTTTTTCCTGCCCCAGAAACCAATCCAAGGTAATAGAGACTACACTGTCCTAATTATAACCGGCCATTTTCTTCCCAGAGTCCATTCCGCTGGGAAGCCCGAGAGGAAAAATTGGACTTGGTTCAGAGGAATGAAGATATATGAGTTAAAGTCTTCCAGCAGACTACCTCATATACTTTCCCTCATGAAAAATGAGAGATTGGAGATATGGGCAGTATCACAGTTAACATTGCAGCATGCAAAGCTTCTGAAACTATCACAATCTAAAATGGGATGCTGATGGTAGCTTGCAAAACACATGATAATGCATAATTAAATGTGTAAGATTGTACTACATTCTTTTTCAGATGCATAAAAAAAGAGAAATGCAAAGAGATTTAAAGAGGCAGTAGTCAGTTCACAGTCAATTATTCTACTGGCCCAAATAGATTATACAGGGGCGACATAGCTCAGGAGGTAAGACCGATTGTCTGGCAGTCGGAGGGTTGCCGGTTCAAACCCCACCCTGGGTGTGTCGAAGTGTCCTTGAGCAAGACACCTAACCCCTAACCCCTAACTGCTCTGGTGAATGAGAGGCATCAATTGTAAAGCGCTTTGGATAAAAGCGCTATATAAATGCAGTCCATTTACCATTACAGCGAAACACTTGGGCCAACTGCATCATTGACAGTAAAATGTCACTCTCAAGGTGTAGATGCATGAACAGGGCACTGGAGAAACATCTTTGCTGCGTTAAAAAAATTTAGCATTCACTATGCATTACTCTTCACGTAAAAACTTTGATTCAACTTGGATCACATATTGCATAGTTTTTACTTGCTGGAGAATGCTTTGAGCATTTGTTGTTTCCTGTTGCATAATTCAACCGATTCAAATGGCCAGATACTCACATCAGCTGAAAGCTCTCCCAGGCAGCCACAGCAGTAGCATCCGGCATCCACTGTTTGAGGGGATGGGGGAGGGGGAGGGGGAGGGGGGGGGGTATAACCATCCCAAATGTACTACATTATGTGACTCATTTCACATAGTTCAAAATGATGCAGAAAGCATATCATATACTTCCACCTTATTCAGGGTTCCATTCAGCTGTGAGTTCCCACATGGCTGGGTCTTTACCCCAAGCACACCATTGACCAACATCTGTAGACAATGGCTGCATTCACTGAGGGAGCTCTTAGCTAGCGCTCTGGAGCTGTCTATAGAGAGCTAATAAATGCTGCTTTTATTACAGGCCCATAATTTGCCAGCATTCAGCCACTCCTGTAACTAACGCTCAGGCATCCACACAGCCTAATTCACACAACCGTGCGAAGATGACCCAGGCATGTAGACTCGATAATACATAAATACCCAGTCAGCCGAAAGTATTCCCCCCCAAGGGATTATCATAATATGGTAAACCATTTCGATGGAAATTCTCACAAGTATTGCTAATTAGGAAGACCTGGGGGGGCTTAGAGAAGACAACTGATGGAACTGCAGTTCCAAGAATGAAGTGGCCTCAAGTCATAAAGGGATCTGACAGGGAGATGGATTCCTTTGAGCTCATATTGCAGGAGGGAAATGGAGGCAAGCAGATGAAGGGTCAGTTGTTTTCTTTGAAAGACTTGAAGTGAGAGTACACAGAATTTTTGTCCAAAACTTTTTCAGTGAATACCTGCTTTCTCGAATGCAAATATTCACTTCCAGCTTCTAAAAGGGCTTAGTCACCACTATGAAGAGACCAAAAAGTGTACCCAGATGCCAACAGAAAGAACATAATATTTCTCTTGATTGTGCAATATGATACACTAGTTGTTGTTTTTTTGTTTTGTTTTTTTAACATTTAGTATTAAGATTTAAATGCAACCTCATAAAATTATGAATATAAAACAGTTGTCACATTAATTTTGTCAATCTTTGTAAACATTTGTTTCACCTTCACATGTTAATGAAAATGTAAAATAATTTCTATTTTACAACGCCTGTGTACATAAATAACATACTAACTGGGGCATCGTTCTCTAATCTCTGCTTGTCTTGTCATTTGATCCATACCACTACCTTCATAGCTAGCTGGTAAGCAATGGCAAAAATAGTATTCATTTGATAGATAGCAAACTAACTACATTCTTGATGGTAACCAATGTCATGCTGAGCAGTTTTAATGTTGTAAACCATGTTTACACGATACAGCAGCTAGCCAGCCAATCAAGCAAGTTCATTAGCTTGCCAGTCGTGTTTTCTGTACTTTTTATATTGTAGCTTGCTAACTTTATTTGGATTGCCTTGGTTTTGCTTAGCTTAGTGAATCACAGGTTTATAGTAACCTGACACTGAACTTGAATTGCTTCAGTAAAACATCTACATATATCATCTATAAAAGATGCACTTGATAAGAGTTTGGCATATAAATACTGTAAGCATATCTAGAGCATTCTTGTTCACAATTTCATAACCCTTTCATGATTTCCATCCTATTGTCAATTAGATTTTTAAGGAGTGATAAATCAAGAATATGTTAATATTCAGTTTTTGTTTTAGCAAACCAGCATCATGGGTATTAAAAAAAGAAATGAAAGAACCAATTCAGCAACTCACGATTATAAAAGCTGCTTGAATGTTCACTTCCAGGCAGCCATTGTACAGGTTCACTGAACCATTCTTAACAGTCAGGCCACTCGCTTACGTACTCCACACAAAAAATGGCATTGGAATTGGTTATAGCGTTCACACCATCTATCAGTCTTTTTGACTGGATTTAATAAGTTCCAAATTATATTTTAGGCACAACTCTACAAAAGTAGTGAATAATTGACAAGTCCATTCTTTGATTGTTAACGTTGACCATTCATTTAAAAATATATATATGCTGACAATTTAAAGTATAAATGCGACCACAATTAAAACCAATTTCATGGACTCAAGATAATGGTGACAGTGATCTAGGGAACAATAACACTATCCCAAGTATTTGAAAAACATACCAAGCATACAAAGTTATTTATTCCTCATATCCAGTTAATGTGGCATTAAATTGAGTTGCTTTGTGAAAGGAAGAATATCTCATGTCTGTGACTTTTCTTCCCTTCGATGAAAATGTTCATTTACATTTTTTTTAAAAATGATTTTTTTTTTAAACTATCAAAATATATTTAAAACAAGCCATGGTTTTCTTCAAATGCATTGTAAAACAGTGCAACACACGAGTGTGTGTGCCTCAATGGGAACAAACATAAGAAACAAATTTAAGTTAATAAGGGCAGCAACTGTGTAACAGACTGACGGATTTTAAATGGGGACTACTTGATGACTACAATAATGATACACCAGTTTTACAGGACAATGACAATTCCTTTTTCACCATATGAATATATTTTTGGGGGGTCCTCAGCAAGTCCTTTGATGTTTTAGACATAGCTGCAGATTAATTATTACCTATGAGCAGTACCTTAAAAATTTATTTGCCAGTAAATGATGAGAGATGTAAGAGCTGCTGTTAAATTATGCAAGGCCACATTTGAAATTCAGACTTTGAGAGAATGGGAACCACACACACACACACACACACACACACACACACACATATATATATATATATATATATATAAAACCAATTGAAATAGAAAACCAAATTAAAAAGATTGTTTCACATCTCCCGTGACTCAAAATCAGTGATTAAATTAAATAGGATTTGAATAAAAATAGCCTTTATACAATATGTCTACACATTTCTTGAAGAAAAAAAAAGAGGCAAATTTGTTTCAGTAAAAACTATGGTATAATGTCTGGATTTCTCCTTTCTTAAATATATCAATCCACACATTTTTTACTCAAGGTTTTTGGTCAGGAACACAAGCATGTTGACCTTTTCTGGTTTCAGACAAGACCTGGAGTATGAAACAATATTTCCACTTGTGCTGAAAAGCCTCTCTGATGGTCAGCTGGTGCCTGGTACACACAGGTACTTCTGTGCAACCTTGCTTAGAGTGGGGAAGTTCACATGATGCTGATGATGTAGTTGAGGGCACTTGGAAGTGTTGTGTCCTTTTGTTTGAAATAGCTCCTCAAAGACTTCCTGGCCTTCTTTGCTCCTGAAGCACTTGCTTTTTGGGCCCTTGTGCTTGCTGTGGCATTCTCCTCAGGTACTGCTGAGGACTGCATCACTGCTTTTTTTTATGGTCGGGACTTTTTGTGCAGAAATATACTCCATAATGAATCTGTCAACAAAACTAGTCAGGTCCAGCATCTCATCAGTATTGGGATCTGAATACTTTTCATTCGAATAGCCAAGAATGCGACTCTTTTGTAAACTTTCCTTTCATCAGCTCTTTCGTCAGCACAAACATTGTGTACACGTTCCCATCCCAAATGATCATCAAATGTCATTAACGGGTTGACGGATATAATTTATGAAATACAGTGATGGAACCGAATGGTAATAATAAAGTTATTTACATACCGATTGCCAGGTGTAGCCTGTGGCCAAAACACTGTAGCCTGAGAACATTAGCACCGTTATCTGCCGTGATGCACATGAGCCTGTCCTACCCAAGGTTTCAAGCAGTGAGCGCATCTTTTAGGCCCTGTGCAAGCATCTCTGCTGCGTGGTCATCAGGGGAAAATGCAGTCTCAAGGCATTTCCTGCACAGGATCCATTCAGCATCGATATATATCTGAAAAGTGTTGGACTGCTTTTACCTCTATAACTATTTTGTCACTGTATTTCTTGTATTTGCCAGGCAACGCTGTTCAAAAAAATATTTCCCGGGGGGCACTGTGTATCTCTTGTCAAAGGTGTGCATTAGTATGCACTAGTGCATGAGGAGTGATTGCAATTGGTTGTTTTGTGCACACAAATGAAATAGTCCATGTGTGAGAAAAATTTATTTACCAAACATACAGACACAGGCAAAAATAGGTTGATGAAAGATTAAGAATGTTGGTTTTGGTAAATTTTTGGTTTATCGCTCACACTTCCTGGCTCTTCTTTATCACTTCCTCCCAGAGCTCAAAGCTTGGGGGGGGGGGGGGTATGTGGCACCAGGAATGGAATTGAGGTGCACAAGGGGGCAACACCAACGTTACTCACAGGTATGGCCGCTGCTGTGATTCATTGTAATCACTACTGCTGCAGCCCATTACCTAATTATTAGGCCTCATACTGGTTTTCAGGCCATGAGAAGGATGGTTTTGGGCAGTGACTGGTTAAAAAAACTGTGATGGTTTTTGTGTGCTCTAGTCTTTAATTTTCTGTTTAGGACTTTTTTTTCTGTGGATTCATGGACTTAATACTGTAAAAGGCAGCAACCCCACCCTAATTTTTGACCAGGCAGCATTAGTTGATATGTATTTTCCATCAAATACAGTTGTGGCCATTTTAATGTTCACCTTCTGCTTCAGCGTGTATTTTGTAATTCTGCTGTAATTATGCTTTGTAATTGTTTCGCAATTGCTATAGATTGTTTTTTTTAACAATTTGGATCAGTTCCTGCCAGATCAGGAGAACTGGCTTCTTCATTTGTTCATGTTATGCTTTCCTTCAGTTTTCATTTCTTTTTTTATTTAATTATTACAAGGACTTGAATTTCATCATTATGCAACTGCTTTTTACAACACAGTATTCACCTGTGGAAGATTAAATTAAAATAAAAAAATCCAATTCTGTACACTGTAGCTCTGTCGCTTTTATTTTCTCTCTGTCTAAAGCTCCTCAGCAAATGTTCCATCTCTACCTGATTCACATCCACTAGGAGCAACAACTAGTGCATGAACTCATTTATATATAATGCTGTATACTACTGTGGATATGCACAACTTACTGAAATGTGACTGCAGAATATATGGATGATTTTCATAAGGGGAAAGCTGCACTGCATATACAGCTGATCAACTCTTTAAATGGCTGTCATAGGTTTGCATATTTTTGGCCACAGAGAATCCACAGTAATTATTCCAAATAAGCCCTATAGATTTTGTTTTTCACTGTATCTATTAACCACCAGTAACTAGACATAGTTGGCTAAGACACAGGCTCAATTTAGGAGTTAATGTGATGGAGAAAACTCGCTGCAACGTTGTTCTCAGAGCCTAGTGGAATCAAAATTATGAAAGGTTGGGTCGTGAGTTTGTATGCTAAATGAAAACCAAAGCTTGTTTCTGCTCAGAATTTCTTCCCGGTTCCTCCCTGCAGAGGGGAACAAGCACCACAGATACAAGGTTCTGCATTGACTTTCCCTGATGCTTCTCAAGCAAAAGTGTGGTTCTGCTTTCATAATTAATCCAGAGGTTCCCCAACTGTAGGGCCTGGTGGGGTACTGGAGGGCACTGGAGATAGGTCTCTGATGGTTTCTTGGTATATCCATCTGTAGGCACCCTGGCAAATGGAGGCCCAAATGAGCCAATGTTTCTGTATGTACATTATGGACAGGGTCATTACGCAAAATTTAATTCCCTTAATAAACAAGGTTTTGATTTGGAGGTGAGCTTGTGTATAAGAGATGAATGAGGACATATCTATGCAGGTCAAAATAAGGAAATGTAAAGCTGTAAAGCTGATGCAAGGACCAGAAACAGTCCAAAGCCACTGTTGATTGAGACTACAGAGTGAGGATAATGCTTAATTAAGGGGATGATTTACAGAAACATTAGAGCTGAATAGGTTGGAAAAGGAGACAAATTAGTATGTGGTTTCCATGGTGGAATTATGGAAATAGAAAATAAGGCAGTAAATCAGAGGTTCCATTAATGTAACCAACAATGTGTGCCACATACTGTATATGCTGAACAAACTGTTGTTGTAAACCACGTGGTTTCTGCAAATCTTTACAATGATTTCAATAGTGGGGGTAGTCGGTGTGGATCACCATGTTTTTATTGTTTATTCGGACCCTTAAAGAACTGCAGTAGCTACCACAGTGTTTGAATCTTCTCATATTTCGCTACTCAGGCCCCAGGGTTCCTGCTGTAAAAACTGCCAAAACGATGGCAAAGCCTCAGTGAACAGCATATTTGTTGAAGAATTGTTGAAGAATGGTCATCATTCAAAGAGGTAGGGCCAGAGATGGAGCACCTCAAGACAGTATAGATCTAAATTCACTGCAGAGAAGGCACAGGCAGGCCTAGCGCCAGGAGACACCAAGCAAACAACCTATCCTGTGGATTAATGTGCGTGGCATAATTTAAGAGTAGAGACATGAGATTGATCTTAATACAGTGGAGGCTGTACAAATAGCCAAAGAGCAGCGTTGATATATTATCCAGATTTTTCTTCAGGAGTGAGGCCTGATAAAACACATTATCAAGAATTATATCCGGAAAGTCATGTGAGGTAGACAAGTCAAGTTTTTTTTAAATGTTTGTTTTCTTCAAATGAGCACACCAAGTTCATCAAATGTATGATTACAATCAACAGTGAAAGGATGGGGGTGTAATTTTAATAATTAATATAAAGTGGTAATTGTTGGGCAGAAGCCAACACAATGCCTCACACAGGGTGTCGAAGACCTTTGGACTGGTCTTAAAATCAAAGTATGACACTACAAAGTAAAAGTGGCCATGCCATACACCTCAAAAAAGTGCTACTATATGGATTCAACTGCCATGGCATTGAATGATCATCAACTTTAGCCAATCAAAAGCCAAATCAGCTACCAAGAAGGTAAGCCCTCCAGCAATGAATTGGAGCTGCAGGCCAATCTGTGTCAGACAATAAAGCACCAGGGTTATCTGAACAATCAAAGTAAAATTGCTTTACACAGATTGGGCAGTAGTTCTACTTGCAGCACGACCCACCTTGTTTTAAAGATGGTCGAATGTCATAAATTAAAAAATTATAGTATGGGCTTAAAAATTTGGGAAAATTCATTTTTTCAGTGTAAGCCATTTCAGTTTTTCCCATTCCCTTTTTATGATTAAAATTTAATCAGGCTATTCATTCATCATTCAATGTCAAACCTCATGCTCAGTCCATGGTTATGTATTTGAATTCTATTCCTGAGATCCCGTTTCAAACTGTATTGATCTGAAGTAAGATTTTGACATAATCAGTGGTGGATTTGATGTGACATTGCTCAGGCAGTTCCTATGGCTGCTAAAATAATTCAGTCATAAGAAAGTCGGGCATTTCGATACTCTGACCTGTAATCTAGTTCATATGGTTATGTTTATAACTATATTGTTCTATTGTCCATCATATTGCGATTCTTTCACACTCTGGAAGCCGACTGTGCTGCTCGTGAAGGTTACAGTAAAGGGCAGACCTTAGCATGGGGTGAGGATAAGAAGGCACTGCTGGTATCTAGCGCTGGGGGGGCAGGACTCTGTAAATCCTGCTTTTAGAAGAGCTGGGTCCTGGCTGCGCCCTAATCCCACTGAGCCTCAGCAGGCAAAAGACAGTCTGTCTGGCAGGGACTGGCAGAGCGATACGAGAAAGCACATCTAAGGCAATCTATAAAGAGCAGTGCACATGGGGCATCTCTGAAACTTTTCCACTGACACATAATAAATCATTTATCCTTCTTTATATGTCTATATGACTGAATACATGGCTTTGTAGATACTCTCATTTTAGAAATATCTAAACATAAGTACCTAATTGCTCTGCAATACCTAGCACACTTTAAAATATAGTATGTATTTTCAGCATGAAAGGAAGCACCGCCTTCAGTTCACGTGTCTCATATGAAATGGACATATTTTGAATGAGAGGCCGCAATTTTCCAGCTGAATGATACCACCTTAAGTGTGAAATGCTGAAAGTTAAACTTGTAAAGTGGCATGCGTCATCCAGTCTAAAATGTAGAAAATGGTTTATGCAGACTGGTGTTATTCTCACACTAATATTTAAAATGACTAGGAGCGTCATTGCTATAGAAATCCCTTCTTTAATAGACACTGCACTGAAATGAACCCATTCCATCAGAATTACACAATAACATGTTTGTGTCCAAGTGCATGCTCCAGGAATCCGGGCTCTGGCAACACAAGTTAATAAAAGCCTCACTCATTTTGTGTGTTAGGCTGTCCCTTTTTTCCCCCGTTTTACAGATTTCCCTTGTAAAAGCGTGTTTTTGAAGGAAATGGTTGCTGGCAAACTCTCAAGAATGCAGAACCCCTCAAACAGCCCTTTCTGCCTCAGTCCACCCTCATTGGTCCATGTTAAGACCCTGCTCCACTACTGCTTATCAGGTGCTTTCATGCATATTACAGGCTTAACGATTTTAAACAAGAAATTTTAGCCCAATGTTGGCATTTTAAACAACAAATAGCCCAACTTCCTCTGGATTTTCCATATTGTCAGTTTATTTTGATTTTGCAGCCCTGCAGTCATTTGACATATTCCACTGAGACATAATACTCACTCTGGTTAATAGAAAAAAGGCAAAAAAAAAAAAAAAAAGTATTGGTTTCCAGTCTTTCGAGAAGCCATTTCTTACTCCTGCAGCTCATCTCAACAAATTATCTTGTCTTGTGATATTTTGCTTTAGTCTATTTTAGGAAATACATCAGCATAAATGTACACTGCCAATTTAAATAACTTGATAAAATTTGCCAGAATAACTGGTTTAAATAAAACATGGGGTGCGCACACCTGCTCTCCATAGAATTAAAGTATTTCCAAATAAAAAAATGCAAGATTCTCAAATTTATCTCAGAATTACAAGTACAAGGGTCACTTGTGATTGGAAAGATATTTAAAGGAAGGAACTCACGGTGGGAGTCCTTGACAATGATTAGTCTACAGAGCCATTTCTCTTAGTCTGAATTATCTCAGTTTTGTGTTTTTACTGCTTGAGTCCTTTGAGGGAAGAAGTCTCAGGGAGTCATCAGGGATGAGCCCACTTCTCTCCAGATAAACGCTTCAGTGCTTTCATGAGAGACATTTTCCACATTCTTATTGAGTTTGATTTCAGTTTTTTGAAATGTCACATTCATGTAGATGTCTCCTTTCAGGACAGGGTTCTTTCAAGTGAGAGGGACTTTTCTCTGCAGTGTGGGAAAGGAAGCGGTGCCATTGAGCCCTGGCACTTTTACAAGCTGCTCCCTCTGGACATGGTCCGAGAATGGGAGGCCTCCTTGGTCTCTTTCTCTCATTCAATGGCTTTTTTTTTTTTTTTTTCTTTCTCGAGCACAGTGCTTAGCGTGCCTGTCTAATTAAACTGTTGTGGTTTTCAGGGAGCCTGCTTTGCCTGCACACACAGGGTGCCAGATGTTCTGCTCAGACCTCTCGGGATTCAGCACACGAATGGTGTAAAAAACCTTGTTAAATTTGACAGTGTTTGGTCATCAATAGGTTGAGCCTGTTGATTTCATCAGTACATTCTTGTGTGTGTGTGCGTGTGTGTGTGTGTATCTGTGCACATGCTAACATGGGTAGAATTCATGAGAAAAGAAAAGTATTTGCATGTACCTTATGAGATTATCATTAAACATTTCAAAAAATAAAGGAACAATAAAAAAACTATAGGAACTGAAACGAAGCAACAGTGGAAAACCATGCTATACAACCCCTCTCACCATCCAGTATTTAAGTGGTGCTTTGACTTAAAGGTTGTTATAATTGGTGTTCAACAAGCAGTGATGTTAATATGACTAGAAATGGCTTTGGGGAGTAGCTAAGCAATTATATCATTTGCATTTGAGTTTTCTGATGAATGTGATGATACTGGATATCGTTACAGACCCTTTGAGATTTGTTGCTAAATTGCCAAAATTCCCACAATGCAATACTGTCAGAGAAGTTTTCTTTTGGTCAGACCACAACGATCTCTTTTCTCTTAGATCTATTGCATGAATCAACAGACTAAAAAAATGGGCTAAATCTTTTTTGCAAATGTCCATGCCTTTTGTTCCTCCCCCATGGGCAGTTTGAGGAGACTCAGTTGCTACTCTAATTAATAACAATCTGGACATTGAGAGCGCCTTAAATCCCAGAGACCGTCTTCAGGTCACTTTCCTCAGCTCAGCTGTGCGAGCTGGTGCCTGAGAAAGATGACAGATTGCGTATGCATGCTGCGCTGCAGTATGGTGGCATCACAGCTTGACAATACCTTCTGCGGAATTATAGCTTGGTGCTTCGTAGGATCTGATGTGACATGGAGCAGTTTGCCTGGGTCTCCAGGGATGAAGTTTTATCAGACTGGAAGTGATTGTGGTTGTATCATTCCCTCTCTGTCCTGCCATGGTCTGAACACCATTTCAGATCTGTGTCTCTTGAGGTTGTGAGGGAAGGACAATAGATGGGCGATAAAGATAAACACCGACAAGATGTGTCTTTAAAAAAGACCTAATAAAAAATGTATTTTTACAGAAGGTTTTACAGATTCATATTTTTCTCAAAAATGCTATTAATTAATACAAAGAATACAACTCATAGTTCTTGGGAAATCTGAGTCTGACCAGAAATTCTGGAATTAGTGTTGAAAGGTATGTGTACATAGTGAACTGTATAAATGCCTTGTAATACAGGTATATACACTGCCTGGCCAAAACAAAGTCGCACACTCTAATATTTCGTTGGACCGCCTTTAGCTTTGATTAATGCGCGCATTCGTCGTGGCATTGTTTCGACAACCTTATGCAACTTCACAACATTTATTTCCGTCCAGATCTGCATTATCTTGTATTGATGACGGGAGAGTCGAACCACTCCGTAAAGTCTTCTCCAGCACATCCCAAAGACTTTCAATGGGGTTAAGGTCAGGACTCTGTGGTGGCCAATTCATGTGTGAAAATGATTCCTCATGCTCCCAGAACCACTCTTTCACAATTTGAGCCTGATGAATCTTGGAATTGTCGTCCTGGAATATGCCCGTGCCGTCAGGGAAGAAAAAATCCATTGATGGCATAACCTGGTCATTCAGTACATTCAGGTACTCAGCTGACTTCATTTTATTGCCGCATAACGTTGCTGAGCCTAGACCTGTCCAATTGCAGAAACCCCAGATCATAACAATGCCTCCAGAGGCTTGTACAGTGGGCACTGTCCAAAAAAATCCAAATGGTGACTTTTTTTTTGGCCAGGCAGTGTACAAGGCATTTTAAAGCCATTATTTGATTGCCATCCCAAACATAATAAGCCAAGGAGAATACACAAACATCAACATCAGAAACAGTTCCTTATTGCAACATTTATCACATTATGCATACAGCTAAGCTGTTGAATTCTTAGTACTTGTAATGGGTTACTGATTAACAAAATGATAGTCTTAGGCTAATGTAGTCTAATTTAACAGTACGCTGTGTGGCCTGAACAAAACATTTAGCACTTTAAGTTACAGCTAAATATTTGGATATTCCCCTTACAAAACAACCGGGCAAAATGGCCTAGACAAATTAGGTTATCACATATTTCACACCCAAGTAGTGTTTTCTCTCTTATTATTGATCCAGTGCATGAGGGAACAGTGAGTTGTTGCTTTACTCGTTCCTTTTTGATAAGTCTGACAAGTAAAGTATTGCCCCTGTATGCATCTACTCATCCCTTAGGATGGACTGTGGTAGTCAGTCATTCATTGCAATGGCACTGATTGCAAACCTGTCTAATGTAGCATTTGTTTGCGTGATTTTGTGGCCGCTATAGATACCTACGCATTGTTCTCACTCTTTTTGTCAGTGTCTACATGTTTGTTCATACTCTTTCCCCTGGTTTTTTTGGAAGTATTGCTTTGCAAGTCAATAATGTACAGAGGCTCACTGCCCAGGGTTCACATTGCACTGGTTTGGGAGAGCTGGGAGAGCTGGCAGCAATGGGGCAGACCTGTAATTGTGATTTTCCAAATTTCTGGAGAAAATGGGGCACAATGTTTCCAGTAAGCTAATTATGAATGTAAGCTAATTATGTAGTATTAAAGTAAGTACCAAATCTAATGAAAAAAAGGACAGATTGATAACACTGCTTTTTTTATACATCAGTCATACATACGTAGTGTGTAATGTAATGTACTTAACTGATTTATAACATATATGACATAAATAAGCCATTGAATAAAAACTTGACCCATATTTCTATACCTGTTATATGCAGTTTAATAAAAGAGCCTCCTTGCTGTAGAGTGTGTATATATAGCAGGTTCATGTTTTCAGATGGTGAATGTCACAAAGTAGTCATCTTGCCTCAGTGGTATTCTGTAATTAGTAAGCAATTAACCTCTGGCAACCCAACTCAAATTTACAATGACCTAACATGATGGCAACCTACAATTGCATTTAATGAAACTAAATGCTAATTAATCTTGATTATAAATGGTATTAATGTCAGTGGTCTTCCATTTTTAGCATACCATGGAAATTGAAACAGCTATAAAAGCGAGCAAGTTGACAGTACTTATTCATGAATACTCATTCAGTAACATGCAGCACATCATATTGGATGATATCAAAGTGGTATTATCTGAGCAATAGTAAAAGGATTTGAAATGTGATTTCAAATCACAATATGAAATGTCAAACAAAATTCTGTGCACAAGAGGAATTCAGTGTGCAAAGATTCTTTTCTTCCTGAGAGATCAGGATAATGTTGTAGAAGGGTAGTGACTTCACCATGTTTTATCACAGGTTCTGAAATTATAGTGGTGCTTCTTGAGTGTTTTTTATTTTTTACATGTGATGAGAAAGAACACTCTGGCCTTCCATTAGACCTATTAGCCATAGCTGCTTTATTCTGAAAGCAGAATTGCTCATATTTATTTTATTTTTATCTTTTCTTTGACAAAGAGAGTATTTTATCTAAAAAAGCAAGGGCTGTGCTCATAGTATATGGCTGCTTCTCTGCATTGATTTCCAAAATTTTGTGTTATGTTGCTGATTTACACTGACCCAATACCGCAGAGCTGGCCACTGGCATAAACACTCCCCAGTCATTCAGGGCCACCACCACCCCTGGGCCACATAAATCAAATTTTATTCTTCTTTGTGTGATTTACTTATGGTCAAGCACTGTGGGGCCACATCAACATTTCTTTCAGTCACATACTCTGGTATGACTATTAAGAACATGAACAAAATGTACACAATATCAAGCTGTATTAGTCCACTGTATGGATTCATCTTGCTTTTGGTAGTCTTTTACAATGTTCCTTCCTGTCTTATATTGTAAAATGAAGATATCCTAAAATTACCAGTTGTGATGATTTTATAATGGCATACAGATGATGAAATATTTTTATTTATTTTCATTAGCCATAATTAAAATTAAGCTACAAAAATTATTTTTTATTATTATTTTTGTTTGCATCAGGTGTCAACTAGTAGCCAACCGACAGTGTGTCACTTCATTATTAATGCTCAAATAAGGATATTCCAGACACACATATATATCCATCCTTGCCAATAGTAACACATGACTGGTCACACCGGTGCATCTGTATGCGCCATAGGCTTAAAGAGGGTATGAAAAGGTATTTTTCATTACCTTTGACAGGCACAGGAATTACATGTCATTACATATCAATTGGGATTAAATGGACCGTATGATGAGGCCTATTTGATGCTTTTACAATGACCGAGTCAGAAACCAGAGCATATGTTTGACTTGTAATGGTACACGCACATCTGTGGTATGGCAGAATTCTGGTGATACATGAAGAAATTTCTTCACTGTAAAGCCTTCAGGGACTTCCTTTCATAATGGGAACATAATTCTGAAGAAAAGCCCCAATGGCAACTGCACCAGATGAGCTGATTTCTCCGGGACATCATGTTACCAAGTTTAATGTGTGAACAGTATTAATTGTTGGTCTCTGTGGGGGAAAAGAGTCATTGTTAAGTGCTTAATAAATATATGTAAATAAAATGGAAATGCAGAACACATGATTTTTGATGTACTGATTATGCAAATGTTAGCTACATTTTTGAGGATATATGTCACAATAGGGTTATACCTGGAGGTGCTTTGCATGTGTTTATATTTTTTGAGACATTCCAATTTTAAAGCATTCACATTTCCCCCTCCGATACAAGATAGATAATTCTGACAATTATTTATTAATTTTATGGAATGACCCATGCAGCAGGAGTATTATTGAAAAGTATGTGAGCATTTACACACATACACAAGTGTTTATATAGCATAATCATGAAGCGGTTAAATTATATTGCAACATCCTTCTTATTCATGAAGTCACCTGTTACATACATTTCTTAATGGCAACTTGATTTTAACACTAATTTCCCATATATCAGAATGAGTGAATGAAGTATATAAAGTGTTGCATTGATGGCATGTGGATGATCTGATACGAGTCACAACTTGCTGCAATGTCATCTGTTCTGAATGTTTGTTTTCTGTACCTTCCTCAGTGGATTACTTCAAGTCCCTTGAATTCTTTCATAACATATGGAATCCTGAGGGATAAAATGCTTTGCTGTTGCAACTTTTTTAATCTGCAGTCAAGTCACACTTGAATGCAATCTTCTAAAATGACCTCTAAAAATTCATATACCACGATATTGTTTCTCAAACGATGAGAGTGTGCTTGTTAGTTCACACCATGCGGATATAAAATAGTTTTTCTTCCAGGATTAACAAGCTCAGAAATGCAGAGATCAAGATGTATGAGACTTTGACTCGAGTCAAATGCAAATGCAGCATGGGGAATGATTTGAAAGGTTACACATTGCAGGAAGGAACACCATGCCTTCACTGTATCCTGTTATTTTTCTTCATATACTGTATGAGCTCATCAATGGGTTGACAATCAGAGGCCAGTTCAATCACACCCCTGGAGAGAAGATGAGGATGAGCCTCAGGGGAGGTATCTACTCATACCTGGATGCCACACTTTCATCCCCGGTCATCAGGTGAGGACACCTGGTTCACCGAGTCTGGAACCATCCTGGAAGAACCCCTCATGAGTCCTCTGTGCAAAGCAGGCTAACCTGTCCCCAAGGTAAACAGGATGGTGGTAAGATGGCCAGTGTGAGTATACAATCAATACACTACTATACAGGCAGCATTTAACCTGGAGATTCATGGGCCACCCACTTAAAAGTCAACCAGTGCTATCAATAAAAGCAAAGAAATGCCTTATCAACAGCAGTGATAATGGAGTACATTACATTACATTGCATTCATTTGGCAGGCACTCTTATCCAGAGTGAATAACAATGTGGGAGAAACCAGACCAGAAAGTACAGATTATAGAGAGTTGGGAACATATTCAATTCTTTAAAAGGTGCCAATAAAAATTGGGGAGATAACAGGTGGGAAAGGCCACCCCCAAATAATAAAAAACTATCAGCACTCAAAAGCCTCACTGGTTTCATGAAGATAAGGTAGATTTTAAAGAGAGGGATTCCTCCTGTCTCACTCTGCCTTTGTGGCTGACATTAAGATTCCATGAAGGGAAAGTATTACCTGATACCACTGAAGAACTGCAGGAAACTATGACCTTTAACAACTCACATTTTTGTTCACTGCTGACATACAAACTTGAAACTCTCATTTTTAAAAATGTTTTTCCCCTATTTGGAATGCCAAATCATATACAACCGACCCAATCATGCAGCAATCGGTGTTGGCAAAACAGAAGAGGGTATGCAAGAAGAGGGTCTCTGCAAAAAGATATGTCATCAGCTGCTTCTTTAGCCCATGAGCTAAACATGCACACACACAAGCTGGAGGAAGACACTTCATGTGCAGATTTCACAAGCAAATCACAAGTACCAAATCAACCAGTGGGTTTGCTCGAAAGCAATGTGGTGCAGAGCCAGCCCCACTTCTAGCTGACTTTTGTTGGGGGGGGGGGGGGGGGGGCAACGAGATACTTCGGAGGGACAAACAAATGTTGGCCAGAAATATTCACTTTTCACTATGACGCAACGCATACTGATTTTAGCAGCAACACCTAAAAATTCAATTAACAAAAAAACATCACTTTTGTTTACTTCCATTATACAAACCTGGCCCCTCAATCAAAAAGGTCAGGATGGATGTATCGTGCTGGAATACTGCCGCAGTATGCCGCAGAAAACTATTGAGTTGCCTTATCGATAATTGTAAATAAGCAACAACAAAAAAAAAAAACTGATGTGAAGCTACCTAACTGGCTGCTATGTTTCATTCGCCCCCGCTATCCACTGGACCATGCGTGCTATCCATTGGGCCTCTCTTGTAAGCCACTTTCAGTCGCTCTCTCTGTCCACTGGACCATGCACGTTGTTCATTGGACCTCTCTTGCAAGCTACTTTCAATCGCTCTCTCTGTCCACTGGACCGTGCACGTTGTTCATTGGACCTCTCTTGCAAGCTACTTTTATTCACACGCGCTGTTCATTGGACCCATCGATTGGACCTCGCTTGTGGGATTTTAACCTATTTCACAGGGTTTCAATTGCTGCCACTGGTTAACTGAATCCCTCTCGCACAAAAATAGTTTGTTTCCCCTCACATTTTTTCAACCAACTTTTGTCCACAGGGGCGCCTCGTAACATAATGTATGCAAGCCTGCATGCAGGGAGAAAAGATTAAAGCATAAAAAGAAAAGCATACCTAAAAATAGATTTTAATTTTTAAAATCTTGTAATCTTTTTAACATTTAATCTTTTTGCAGTGTGTGCTACTTGCATACCGCTTATATCAATACCCTGAATTGGCTATATTTCCTTGGCTAGATGGGCAATACTTGCTAGGGTGAATTCATTGCCGGTTTCAGTCTTTTCAGAGAGCTCCTAGGTCATAAGAAAAATTACGCCTTGTCCTTTAACAACCTGGATTGTGGAAAGAAAATAGCTGCTGTGCTCTACTAGATTTTGGACATGAATCTCTGCAACACAGTTGATAGAACACAGTGGAAAGAACTGATAGTGAATTCACTTTTTTGAGACTAACAAAGGAGAAATCCACTATAGGGTCAGACAGTGAGAAGGAAGAAAATGAGGATTATTCTTCATTACTCTTCTGTTGAATATCTAGATCATGCATTCTCATGTTTACATTCACTCTCACTCTCATATCTATCTTCCACTCTCTACATCTCTCTTCAGTGCAATAATGTTCATAATATTTTTTACTTTGTGTGACTGCTGAATTTGTACCACTAACTGCTATATTTATACCACTAGCTGCTGTATTTATTCTGTATTTAATGTGGAAAGAGTGATTAGGGTGTTCACTTGTTTGTGTATGCACCTTTTTGAGAATTTCATGAAAAAGTTTTATTCTTCTAAACAGAGACTATGGATGAACAGGGCATTTGCATAAAAACTATTTGAACTAGTAATAGAGACAGAGAAAAAATAAGAAACAATCAAATGCTTTGCTACTGTACTGCCCAAACTAGGTTAAAAAAATGATCCAAGTGAGCACATCTGATTCTGAATAGGCCCACAATTAGCCTGGAAACATTACAATAAAGTAGCTGCAAGATGCTCCATGTACACATTCTGTTTATGAAAATGGTCAACAAAACTAAAATATACAAAATAAATAAATAAATAAATAAATAAAACTTGCTGCACATAACCACAATTTTTTTAACATTACAGCAATCTCTGCACAATAAAGGCTACTCCTTCACTCCTTCAAGTTTCTGCCCCCCCCCCCCCCCCCAGAGTCAGTCAACTAAACTTCTAAAGGCTCCCTAATTAGACTAAAGTTCTAAAGGCTCCTTGTTAAATGAACTGAAAATTCAGAAAAAGTTGTAGCTGTGTTACCTCAGCTGGAGGCTGAGCTTATTTAAAGTGAGCTTTTATCCAAAGAACCCATTAGCCTCGCTCAGGCCCACTGATTTAATATATCAATAATATATAACATACTTCAAAAAATGTTAAAATAAGGAAATGCATGAATATTTACAATATATAGTGTTGAGGCAGTGAGGATTGAGTAAAGAAATCTTCATATTCTGGATCCAGCGGTTTTAACAGCTAACACCTTTGGTTAACATTCAGCACTCTGAATACCGAATACAAGTGCATCAACAGTTAAAACTTCTCACTTTTACAACATATAAAATATATTTATTTAATTTTAAAGATATTAAATATTGACTAAATTGCCAAATTTGTTGACAGGCAGAGCAACCTATTGGGTCAACATTTATCAATGTACAGCTCACAACCAGATTGAAATGGAGACATGTAGTAAGTCACAAGAGATTATCCAAAGTCTTGTCTAAAGATGAAGGTCAACTACCTGAGGATGAAAATGTAAAAATGGCAGATGAGCTGTAATATGAAAACATCAGACCCTGTGCATACGAAACACCAAGTACCACCAGGCCCAGATCTAAGGTTCAGATTCCCCAGATGGCAACAGCAGATATCAACCCCCAAATGTCCACTGCAACACATGTCAATAGGCTGATGCTAAGCACCATAAATAAATAAAAATGTCTGCATTTTATGTTGTGCTAGAGGGTGTAGGGGATGTTTGAGAGAGAGGTGGAAGCAAAGTTGCGCTGATTTGGTTAGTTGTGGAAGGGTGGAGGTATAGGAGCAGGGTCAATCAAGGACTGTCTTATTTGAAAGCTGACAAATTTACAAATTCAATTTGCCTGGTTTTAGCCTCTTTATAATGAGATGAAACATGAATATGTTAAGCGATAATTTAGCTCAGCTATTCAATACTTCTAAGAAAGAAAAACAATGGAAAAAACAGTTTCCATTCTTTTGACATACAGCCTATTACATACAGTTGTATATTTACTGAAGCAATTCCCATTAAATTGTTCAAAAGTACAAAGGCATTCCAACCTTGGAATCAATCCTATAACCTCTGAATTACAGGTCTAGTTGTCAAACCATTACTCTGCACTGCCACCCCAACTATAATACAAGTCATTAATCAATATGAAGCTATATGAAGATGGCTCATTTTTAATATTTTTATATTTTCATTTCTACATTTTTAAGGTCTTTACATACAATACAATGTATCATATTGAATGAAGAATAAATTGTTAACAAACACAGCTATGCTCAGTTTTCATTATGTATAATAACCCAAATTGTAAGTAAATAAAACATTGTAGTTATTGCTGAAAGCCTGTTGCTAGGTGAACCACAATAACTTTTACTTTTTTATATAATAAATAATTATTATATGTATTACCCCTTCACACTTGTCAAGTATTCACCTCATCAATTTAGCAAATTTATTTTTTTTACCAAGAATTTATGATCCACATATTCAACTTTTGGTAATTCAAAATTCAAATGTGTGGAAAGTATTTCTCAGTCACTTAAGAATGACCGTCTCTCTTCTTTAATTAAGAAAACGCATCTAGTACCGATGACCACAGATGATTAAGGTTTTACTTGCAGCCTGCAAACACAGTAATGCACAGTTGCTCATGTTTAATTATTGAGGTAGGTTAACTAAAGGTCTTTAAAATAAGGTAATTCGACCTAAATTGTATGTGCATTAAAAAGGGGAATAAAACAAAAGACTGCTATTTCATGTACAATATTGTTTAAAAGGGGTACATATAGGGTGTTTTGTCCTGGTTGAGAATGAAATTCCCTCAAGCAAATGGAAATTGTTCTCAGTGAAGGGAAAATAATGATGAAACTGCAGATGCAAAGCGAAATAATGAAAATTATGCAGTGTTGGCATACACCTCCAAGGCTATCTCCAGTGTGTTATGTTATACAAATATTTACAACACAAAAGGTGAGCAGTCTGTACTTATAATCTCACTGTGTGAATATCCTCTAGTGAGTTTGATTGCAAGAAACAAATGAAATTGCGATTACTGTGTTAAGTCTACTGAAGATGTCCTACAGCTATGTAAGTTTGTAAAATGGAGAGTATGGAGAATATATGTTCAGGCAAGCATTTCATTCTAAACTCTCCAGATTTTGCATACAGTCTACTAGGGATGTATCTGAAACCAAATACCAGAAATACACAGGTAATGCTTTGTATCCAGTTATTATTTTCTTCCCAAAGTTGACCAATGATATTTAGATTAGCAGAAAGAGAGGAAAATTAAATGAAAGTAATGTTTAGTGCACAACAAAACACATTTAATGCACTTCTGGTCACACCGACAGATGCATTTATTAAGTAACAGTGCTGGACAGGGCTGTTGGATGGCTCTTTTCATTAAGGCACCACACTGTGGTGCAGTGAGGAGCTTTTTGGCCTTGGATCAAATCCGGACTGTGTCAGTGCCAACAATGGCCAGTAGCTCCATAGGGTGACTTGCAACTGCCAATTGTGTTGCCCAGGGCATGGGAGGGTTTGGTAAAGTTTTTCCTCCAACTCTGTTCTGTCTGAGATCGGCTGTAATCCGAGGTGTAAAAAATAAGTAGCTGGTGGTGCATTGGGCTTTGCACATAAACTGTAGGAATTGGATATATGCAGGCCCATGTTAGGTGCCAAATTTGTAAAATAAATAAATAACAGTGCTGGACAACCCAGGTTGAGAGTTCATCAGCAAACCCCCTTCCAAATACAGATAATTATGTTGGTTCAACAGTCTCTGCATACCCCGAAAGCCTAGTGTAGGTTGACTATGAGAATTCTAGTTGTCAGTTTGACAGCCATATTGTGTATGATGAGTGCACATGAGCATGCTTGCAGCCATTCTTCTGACCTGTCACTCGCATAACATTCACAGCTTTTGTAATTTATTATTCTTTTGATATATTTATTATTCTTTCATATATGCATCACAACTGGCACAGTTTAACTGGCATGGCTGACAGACTGCTTATGGCAAGTCTATGTACTTGGGTCTCTTAAACTTTCCCTTGTATGATCATCAAATTCTGCACTGACACTTCACTAACTTCAAGTCCTGTGCACTGCATGTGGTGCATTGTGTCATGATAGGAAAAAAAATTGGTTACATATCCAACATACATCTTAACTTGGAAACCTATTAGGATGCTCCTAGCATCTAGTTTCTATCCACTTGCTCCTTGCAGAAATTAGTCATACAAATTGGTATTAAACTTTGTTGAATAGATTAATTAATTGTTCAGTAAAATGCTTAAGGACTTCGGAAGGTTCATTGAAAAGCTGATTAAGCTTCATTGAGACAGCTGCCCTTGATTAGATTACCAGAAGAAAAAAAATGTTAAATAATTGTCTCGCTGTAGCTGTTAAAAGCAAAAATGAACCTCGAGCTTTAGATTATTTTCGTAATCAGTTTAAAGTGAATTCCCTGCCATAAGTAGGTCTCAAATGAATTCCTCAAAATGCAGTTTGAGAGGCTTGCGACTGTTGTTTGAGTTCTTATCCTGAATAGCTGTATTTTCCCAGCTGCACTAATGGCAGGTGAGCTAGTGAGCTGTGCCTGTGCTTTTTCCTGTTCCACCACCACTTCCTGACTTCACTGGTGCTTCAGGCACACTGTCTCACTCCCGAAAGCCCATGCTTAGTGCTTCCAATCCCCTTGGTCCTCATTGAGTCAGTTGAGGTGAAAGTGGTGCAGTTACAATCAAGGGCGGGGCTATCACTGACTGTCTGTAGAAAATAAAAGTTAGTGGTTATCTTGTTATAGGAGTATGATCTTAACACCAAGAAGGCCCAACAGTGGACACACAAATGGACCAGTCTTTGTTGTGAAGCTTTGGGTAAGAACACTCTGATGGTGGGTATGTAGCTACTGCTTCACTGCATGCATTCTGATCTTTTTAATTATGTTAATCATTTTATTCATTAATTATAATTTAATTACTACATAAACATCAGAGGCGTGCAACTAATTATACAACCATAGATCACTTGGAAGTCTGTCAGCAAAAGTGAAATGGCAATGCAGCCTATACATCTTTCCTTTGCAAGGATGACACTACTGAGTGATTTCTATTGAGTTTTATAAGCTTGGAGAACATATTGTTGGGGGGGATCTTTGGATATTTCTTCATAGAGAATGAATCCTTCAAATCCTTTGGTATGCCCTTGTGGACTGCCATCTTCAATTTTAACAAATTTCAGTCAGGTTCAAGTCTTTAGACTGAAATGGCTATCTCTTTTCTACACTAATTAAAGAATTACAATTTTTTAACCAGTCAAATGATTTGCAATGAATGCATTGCATTAACTACGTGGGGGTGGCTCAGTGGTAGAGCTCCTGCCTGCCACGCCAGCGGCCCGGGTTCGTATCCCGGCCAATGCCCCAAAACCCAGCCACTGGGGATCCGGCGTCAAAACATATGCCAAAAATATGCGGATCTGACCCCTAACGGGAACAGATGAAAGAAGAAGAATTGCATTAACTACACAAATCACGAAATTTTTCTAGAGGTTCAAGATAAAAAGTGTGCCTATTTTGATATAAAATATTTGCTGCTTTCAAACTGTTACAGTATTTAGATTGACTCGCCTGGTATGCCCATTTCAAGCAATGATGAAATGGTTTCTCTTGCAGCAAACTGATAGTTGTCCATATATAATGCACTTTCCGTGTTAAGCGTCTCTAATGTGGCAGCATTAACACTACATGGCAACCTAAAAAGATTGTGTGGGTCTTAATGTGCTGCCTCAACGAATGTTAAATTATTTACTGTAACTGTGACACCGTACACTGTTTGCAAGTGTGTGGGCTTTTTCAGGAAGAATCTTAAAAGGCGATCAGTGACAAAACCCTCTGTTTTACAGTTCTGTGCAAGTGCGTGTCATGGTTTGCCTTCCAGTGCTGTTCACTCGACCGCAACTAAACAGAAGAGAACTTTAACTGAGAGCATCAACCATGGAAGGAAAGTTCTGACAAGACTGAAAGCTCACTGTAGCAAGAGAACTGTGAGGCTTCTGCTGTGACATGCGACGCAGTCGCACTGAAGTGGCACGTGAAATGTATCAGCAGATCTGTTTCCATTTTCATTTTGACTTTCCTCAGTAATTTCTTTAAGCCACAGACTGTAAGTTATGATGAGGGCTGGGAGGTGAATCTTGCTGTGCCAGGGACTGCATTAATGCCTTCAGTCGAAAAATATTATGGTAAAAGAAGATCGCTTCGTAGAATACTAAATACATAGCTGCGAATTTTAATGAAATTGAAAATATGGGAAATTTGAAAGATCAATGGCCATTTAGTTTAGAGCGCGAATGGCAATGCTGCAGTCTGCACATAATAGATGCAGGATTAACTATTTCCTTTTTGTAGTACGTAATGATGCATAATTGCCCAGAATTAGAGCATCTTCTTAATATGGTTTTAGTAAAGAATAGACAATGAGACTTCAACCCTGCTGCTTATGTTTGAGGGTTGACCAAAGTGGCAAATACCACAGATGAACATATTATATTGACAGATCTGTTTGGACAAAGCTCATAAAGCTTTAAAAAATTAGAGGTTTGAAAAAGAAAAAAACTGCTGCTGCAGACCTGGCTAACGCACACAGATTTACCAGTATGTACCATTTCCTTCAAATAACATTTATATTCCTTAAATATGCATACTCTTTAAGACAAAAGTTCTGATTGTGCACTCAAATCTTTAAGGACTTATGAATACCTCCCACTTCTTCTGAGTCCATGCCACATGTGTATGCAACACACACATTTCACTCCCAAAGGATGTGTTCACGATAACCCCACGGTCTGTTGCACAAAGAGAAGGGTGATAGTACAGGGGGTGCCAACCGCACTGGCATGTCCTTTGAAAGCTCGCAGCAGGCATTCTCACAAAGGGTATACACAATCCCTTGAGATCTATGTCATTCAACACTTGCACAATGTGCTCTTGTGCAGCTTGTCCTGCTAAGCATAATCAACCAAGGGGCTTGGTTCATTCCTTTGTCCTTGGCTGTTTGCTGAGGGAAAAGTCCATTGATCAGCCGTCAAAATATGCCATTGTTTTGCATGAGGTCCGTCGCTGAGGACAGAGAAGGAGGCCGCACTCGGAGTTCAGTGTGGCTCAAAAGCACGGGCTGGGAAAGCGAGAGAGAAAAAGACCGTATTTAACAGGAGGGGGAGTGCAGCAACGATTCACTTTCGAGATAATGTGATTCCCTCCCACTCTATTGGAGTCTAGGCAGTCCGACTAGGGATAACTATTAGATTAGCAGCTGGCCACGGAGCCTTGTGTGGTGGGCTCAGGGAAGCCTCTGGGCATGCCATCTTTGATTACCCAGTGGTGCTCATTGACACTGCAAGCTATGCAGAACACTGATTTTATGTGTTCTCTACATGTTTATTTATTTCCTTTTTCACCACAAAACTGCATTGCACTTTTGGACCCAGAGAGTGAAAGAACCAAAGGAAGGCACATGCAAACGAGCAGACTTATAAATCTGAATCAGCGTGTTGCTTCTTTTCCTGATTATTAAACAAACTAGTTAACCTGAAACTCAGGTACAGCTCATGACATTCTTCTGCGATGATTCCTTTAGGATATACCTCACACCTTTTTGCAGAATGAATTTTCACTTGGCAAGCAATCAATATACCTGAGGAATGTAGCTATGGAGCTTTTCACATCTATTTTATTATTTGTTCTCTTCTATGATTGCATTAATGGTAAGGTTTTCATGTGTACATGTGCTTTTTTTTACCACTGTTCTGTGCGCTTGCCACCTGCAGAAATCATGTTGATGCTGCAGTGCATGCGGGGAAAGCCACTTCATCAGCACCTAAGGATGTGTGGCTTAGTGGGCTGGCAGTGCAGAGCTGTGGTTAAAGAACAGAATTTGTGGACTTAATTTACACATACAATGCACTGCCATTGTACCCTTGAGCAAAGTACATAACCTGAATTGCTTCAATAAATAACTTGCTATATAAATGGATAGAATGTAATGTAAAAGGGAAATATGTTTGCTTTGGACAATTTGTCAGCCTAGATAAGGATGTCTGCCAAATAAATAATAATGCACAAAGTGAATGCAAGCTGCTGTAGGACTGAATGTGACTGTAGAAGGGGAAGGGAAGACCTGTCATTTGCTTGTTGTGGATGACTTATAAATCAACCCAATGAGCTCCTGTAGATGTGGACAGTGGAGGGAGACAGACCTGTCTATTAGCAGATCTAGGGAGAGGGAACTAATTTCAGGTAGGCAAGGTAGCTGACTTGTTCTTGTTTGCTGTGTGGGCCATGGAAAGGCTTTGAGGAGTGTCTGTGCTTGTGTTGCCTTTTATGTTTGTATTGCTTTTTGTATTTGTGTGCTGTCTCATGCTAGGTGTTTGTTTTGTATTTATGTGTTTAATGTTGTCTTATGCTATGGGTTTATGTGGTATTATGTAAATATAATTGTGTAAATATTATGTTTATATTGTATTATGTCTGTGTTGGGTCATGCTATGCGTTTGTATTGTATTATCTGTTTGTGTTGTCTCATGCTATGTGCTTGTGTTGTATTATACGTTTGTGTTGTCCCATGTACTGTGTTTGTGTGTCCTCAAGCTACGTATTTGTGTTGTATTGTGTGTTTGAGCCCCGTTTTAACAGTCAAGGCGCAATTGTCAAATGCTAGCCTTAACTTAAAGCGTGTGTCCAACTATGCATTCACTGAATACATGCTTTCCTGGGTAGTTCCTTGTGAAGAGCTGAGGTATAACTCTCAAATTTAAAAACAAAACAAACAAAAAACAGCTAGCAACTGTGACAGGACATCTGCAGCCTATAATTCTGACTGGATACAAAGTTGCAACTCATTTTCAGAACTTGTCTCATGCAGAATAATGATGTACTTCTGCAACCCCAGCACATTAGGGTAACATAGAGTCCATGTAACTCCCCTGCTATCAACTTTTGAATGAATGCTAGACCAGTCTTGCATATGTTTCATATGTGATAAATTACGCAACTGCAACACAGCAAAGATGCATGAGCGTTTGTAATGCATAGTGGGTCTACTATGTTATAAATGTAAAAGCAGATGGTTGTATAAAGCATGCATCAGGGGAGGAAAACCAAGTAGTTTAGGCAAAAAGGTTTTCAGCAGTGTAATTCATAGCACGGCATCCTTCAAATACTCTGGATGTATCATTGGAGCCAAATGTAATCTGTAAAGACATATCAAAGTGAGATAATGTTACTAAGCCTACTGAGACCGGGGTTGGAAAGTGCCAGTGCAAATGCCTTTAAAGGTCTTTGGTCATAATGTGCTTCTGCGGGCTGCTGCTTTTTGTTGGGGGAGCAGCACGAAGGGAAAGGGCTGTGACTCACATGAACATCCTGCCTCTTAGGCCAACGCTGGTGTACAGTTAAAGGGCATTCACATGATAATGCTTCATAAAATTATGAAAATAGCTGAATAGCAGATGTTTTGGTGTTAGTAATTATAAGGGTCTCAACGTCCAATTGAAATAGGGGGTGGGGGGTGCCATTGGTTGTTTGCAACGTCTACCCATTATGGTAATGTGTTTTCATTAGGGGACGGAGATCTCAGAGTGGGTCTCAAAAAGTCACAATATAAACGTCGTTAGTTGGGTATTTTAGGAAAAATGTAAATTGATTCTTTGAAATTTGCTACTGAAAGGTTTGATCTTTGCTCCTGCCACCCCTGCTGATTATCAGTCTCATTTTCTGGGTCTCTCTCAACCCCTGGCAAAGCTGCTCTTGTGGGATATAGAAGATCACGTTCCCACATTCATAAAGTAAGCTCTTTGCTCCTCTGAAAAATAACTTTTTACCGCAGTATTTACAACAAATATTTTGAGAAACCATATTCATATCCATTATCATATTCATAGTTTTTAGGAAGGACTTCACATCAGTATTGGTAGATAATACTTTAGAACTCAAGTAGTACATGAACTTGTGAGGTTTGTGCTATTTGTTCTATGTATCCAGTTCAGTATTGCCACTAACAGACCATCAGGGCCATCAGGGTATCCTCTGCTAGCCAGCTTATGTTTTACTACTTCAATGAAAGAAAAAAAGCATTTACAGAACGTTATAAAAATTATTCCCTGCTTAGTTGCTCTTTCTTTAATTCAGTTCTATTGTAAGTTTTGCCATGTCTAGTTTACTGAAGAATATGTCAGACAAGAGAGTCACACCCTACCTAAGTATTCAACATTCTCTGGATCTCTCTTGTTGCTGCATCCCCATGGAAGAAGCTTGTCTGTCCCTACAGACCTTTTTATTCCAAAGATTGGTGCTGCCTGTAGTGATGTGATAGAAATGAAGAAAACGTCATTTCTTTTTAACAGTAACAATAGAAACACACTGACTATGCCATGCAACACTGACAAAAATTGATATAAAGGAAACAAACAAAATGTAGTGTGGCCTTAATATGAAAAATTGTTGGAAAGTGTGTAGATGTTGGTTCCCAACTGCATTATACTATCCAGTAAATGCTTTTTTTGTAAGGTATAATGAAGAAGCCAAATAATAAGACAAAGTCAGACAAAGCTGTGTTATCACACAGAAAAGAAAACATATACACTGGAATGTTGTGTTGTGATTTATTGAAAATTAGTATTAATTGTAGAAATAAAAATGTTTCAATGTAATTAACATGGCTGGTACTATTTGCAGTTCCTTACAAGAGATACGAGATGGTGATGTCATGATGTCCATCTGGTCCAGCTATTCAAAAGAGATCTGTGTTCACTCGTTTGTAATCTACTTGACATTTACCAGCACAACATTATCTCTGCTTGACCTCCAAAGGCTGAATGATAATAACAATTGATGGATATTGTTCAAAGGGGACTGAACAATGAACACTAAAAAATGGTACTTTCAATTTTAAAGTTTTCATTCCTGATGCTGTCTCAACCTTATTGAGCCAAAAAAGTTCCGATGCACATTTTGACCTGAACAACAGCCATTTTGCACTCCAGTAATGAAGCACCTGAGATCAGTGTGAATACTTCTCTTTCTGCAGGTGCTCAACTTTTTCTACATTATTGTGCAGTAAAATATATTAATTGATATGGATATGAGGCAAATTAATCAAAATGAATGTGAAAATTAACCACATGCACCTCACCATGACTCATATTTTATTCTTATTATTGCATGTCAGAGATTTATTGGTATTGATGAAAAAACCTGCAAAAAAATCTCCAGAAATAAATTGAGTATTGACCAGCAGATGGCAATATTACAAGTGTTTGAGTGTGTATAACTGCAAATTAATAAATTACTTAATTTCCTCAATCTCTCCAGGCATCAGGAGGCATCGTTTTTATCATCGCTACTGATGGAGCACACTGTATGTACACTAAGTCCTGCCCAAGAATGTACCAACCCTATTTAGGGCAGCAGTGTAGTGTAATGGGTAAGGAGCTGGTCTTGTAACCTAAAGGTCACAGGTTCGATTTCCGGTACTTAACCTGCAAGGTACTTAACCTGCATTGCTTCTGTATATATCCAGCTGTATAAATGGATGCAATGTAAATGCTATGTAAAAGTTGTGTAAGTTGCTGTGGATAAGACCTTCTGCTAAATGCCTGTAATGTAATGTAATGTACAAAGAGGGAAGTAACGAAAGACAGTTAATGACTGGCTGTAGTACATTGGAGATAAGAGAGGATAAAACCCTTCATGCAATGTCAGTTTACCAATCAGTCGGGGAAATAGGGATTCAAAACACGAATTTGCCGAGTTGTGATGTACTCGCTCTTGCCAACATGGTCCAATAAAGCACAGAATTGAACTGAACTGTTAGAAATTTCATGCAATGACACCATAAGTGAATCACAGCTACAAATTTAAAACACACAAACATTCTTGATAACTATAGTACCGCAGCATTCAATTCACTGTGGAATGTGCATTCTTAAACCCCTGAAATTGCAGAAGATTGCTTGAAATAACTAGCTGGTCGATTGCTAATGTGCCGCCACGTGTAAGGCATAAAACCAATCACCTCCATCTTCCTTTCAATTGTCCAACCATAATGCAAGGTAACACAAACAAGTTAGATGGCCGAGTAGTGACGTATTCGACTCAGGGAAAACTAACAACCCAACATCACTTGAAAGCAGGGTTAGAGCCACCAGCCATGATAAATCAACTATAGCCGGTTATATGCTTAAATTTCCATTTTCTCCACCCATATTTTTGCAGTCTACCATCAGAACGCCCTAAATTACACATGCATTAACCTAAACAAGCAAATTGTAGGGATGCCATATTTCCCTCGTTTTACCAACACAAACCTCCGGCACCTTAAATATGGAAAAACGCTATTTGTCTCATTAAGGTCTATGAAACCCCCACAAATCCTTAGTAAATATAGCCCTATGCTGCAAATTACCATCAGTGCCACAAAATTCTACGTCACCGCACATTTTCAATTTAGTTGGGTATTTCTTAAGCCTGGTTATATAAATGAGCACAGCCGCAGCAAGTTCATTTAAATCAACTGCGTGTAGAATCAGTCTTGGCAGGAAAGCAACATTATTGTACTGCTCCATCTCTGGGGAAGTGGGATTTTGGACAGGTGTCAGGATCCATGTATGCAATGGATAGGCACTGTTAACTTTAAATGTTGACACATCATAGTAAAAACTTAAGAACAGTGTTTATATTTCAAGTTGTTTCATTTTGTACCCAATCACCAACCATCTCCAGAGTCAACATCTCTCAAATTCTTGAACAGGAAACCTAAAGATGAAGGAGTCAAGTGTTTTAAAAAGATGCAAAAAAAATTCTCTCCTTTCACAAACGTAAGGGAGAGTCGCCATATACGCAACGCTTGATAAATAGGACAAGGTCAATAACTTAATACAGCTACTGTTGCCATTTTAGGTAGATGTCCATGTCTATATAAATTTAACAGCTGTTACAGTTACCGCCTCTCAGAAGCTATAACAAACAATGTGCTTTTTTGCCGTTATATGTTTTCAGAATGCCATCTAAAGGGAAAACAAGAGGGTTGGTAACCAGGGTGGCCCTGGTGAGGGCTTCAGATTTGGAGATTATGTACACTTGGTGGTGTTGAAAAGCATTTTTAAATGGTTTTTAGTATTTATTAAAGAAATTAATTTGAATTTTTGACTTTTTAAGTTAGGTCTGTGTTCAATGTTAATTGTGTTCTGATAATTTGCTTACTATGTTGACAAAGCCTTATCTTCTGGATGCTCCTTCATAATCTGAGGATGTGGCTTTTCAAGGACAGATCACATCCTGGGGCATTACAACTACCTACTATTTCAAAATCAAAGTAAAAATGAAACTGAAATGAATGGTGTTGAATTAGTGGCACTCCCAGATTCCTGCTAATATGGCATAGTTTTACACAAGGCAGATGCATGCTGGGATTGCGTGACATCAACTACCGAACTTAACTTCTCAAAACTTGAAGCAAACGAGAAAAAAAATAAATAGATTGGAATTATTTTTTGTTATTATTTTTGGTGGTCATATTTCTTTTTTTTTTTTAATTTACCTGTAAATACTTTAAAGCCAAGGTTTTTCGTGTGTGTTGTTGTTAACAAATGTGTTGGCAATTATCTACTTTTTTTTACTAACTGGTATGGGTGTTTACTTGAGAAGCATTTATCCAGTGACTAGCCTGGAGTATCTCACAAGTAAGCTGGATCAGAAGATAATAGTATTTGATTTCCTCTGCCTTTTTGCACGGCTCGCCCACGGTGTTACAGGATCCGAGAAGTGGCAAGCCAGCCAGGAGAAATAAGAATTAGAGATAATTACAAATCATATTGCTGTTTTTTTTTTCTCACAGAAGCGATTTGCGCTTCTCATGACTGTAATATCTTGTTTTTCATGAGGGAAATGGATACTGCACAGAGGGTTGACTTTATTACACAATTAGGTATATTGGGTGTAACCATATTTGATACAGATGATGCCATCTTTTATGCTTTTGAGAAATATGGGACCATAGCAAGAGTAGTGAGGGCTGATAACACTGAACCAGAGAGAGAAAATACAACCGAAGTAGTGAAGTTCGACGCTGAAAGGCCAATAGAACTGCTTATGCCCAATTTCCCCTTTGATATCCGAAAAAGCTTCATAAGCTAATGTTGTGTGGCAAGCTGATAGACTATAGGTCTAATGTCCAAGTCTGCTGACAAAACACCAGTCTCACATGGGACTACTGCTTAGTCCTCCAATAGTGAAAGCTCTTCAGATGGCAGTATTTGCTCATCTCATCTCATCTCATAGCACCTTTACTGCACAGCTCTTCGTTTAAGAAAAACCCATGCAAATCCTCAGCAGACAGTCTTCATCAAAGCCATTTATCATGTGAAGGTACAGAAATCTGCATACTGTGTTGTTGAGGATGGTGGTGAAGTGTTTGCCAGGTTCCTGAATACTCACCAAAATCCAGACAAGAAGGCATTTGAATACTAACAGAGGCAGCAGGTACTCCTTAGCACTGTTGTGAAGAGAAAAGGAGTGAACCCAGCCAATTACAAACAATTCAAGTGTGACTGTTCAATTCAATTCACACTTTTTCAATTCAAGTGGTTTCGTATAGACACCTGAAAATCATTAGAGCCAGGCAAAAGTTCCATTGGATTCCACCGACAGACACTGTTGTTTTGACATAAATTTAAAAATTATATTGACATTAGCCAAAACCAATTGTTTTTATTTGTTTCAGGGAGTGGCTAAAAACAAAAACAACACTTCATATCACACTGATCAATGAACAGAGGAATCAAATACTGAAGATGCATTTCAGACAACAGAAGAAGAAAGAATCACATTTATATTATAACTTGTCATCGCAGAGACCGACAAAGTATAATCTCCATCTGTAAAACAATACCAATGAGGAACATGTTGAAACATACAAAAGTTTTGTTTCGGACTCCATTATTACGGTCAAGAAATTCCTTACATATGTCGAATGCTGAAGTACCAACTAGTTCCAATACTATTTAAAAATCACATATTTATGCAACAATTTGCATTTTAAAATCTAGGTGAATGGTAGATTTGATCTTCAGGAATGTAATTCTGTTATAAATTAAATTTTTACTGGACAGTGATTTCTCTCCTGTGAAACGATGTCAGACGCATCTCAAGCTTGTAAAACGCAACTGCGTTTCCTAACAAACACGTGTCAGTTCGCAAATAGTTCACTTCAGTTAATGAAGGTGTCAGCGGCTATTTGTAAATCACCATCTAGTCTTTTGATACAAAAGACTGGTTCATTTAATACCCTAAATTGGCTTTTTTCATGCTGCAATTGGTTGGCTATGGACTACATCCAGTTGGACTACATGAGTACCTTGTAAATCTCAAAAGTTACAAAAGACTGAATCATTGCTCCCGTAATATCCAAAGAAGTGAAAGAGTCGAGATTTACTAGATCCTGTCTACTCCATAAACAATCTCTTTCTGACAGGAGCAGAGATTTTACAGTAAATTCAGTCTACTATCTGATGGTATATTTTATGAAACCGGAGGCATGCTACAAGGTCTACTATCTGCCTCCGACATCAGGCCATTAACCCTGGCCATCGGAACATGCATGCCACCAAATAATTAAAGGTAGTTTAAGAATCATTATCAGAATTCAGTTTTTTGTACAATGTATGCTTTTAACTGCAATGTTAAAACAATGCATTGTGTGTGAGTTTGAAATTTTATTTAGTTTTTTAATCACTGCAAACATAGGTCATGACATTAGCTGCTGAATGCACAACATATTGGGAAGTATGTGATAAAATTGCTAAATTACTCAAAATTTTGGACAAAGTGCACTGCAATTAGATTGAATATAGCCCAAAGTAGTTTCATTCTATTAATATTACTGTAGCACACAACACTCGGTTTGTTGAAATGTACAGATGGGTCATTCCTCTTGACTAAGTATTTCCTTGCTAGGAGCTGATTATAAACTTGGATGAACCAGGAGTATCACCGCACTCTTTATTACAGGTGGCTTAAACACTAAGGAAAGGCAGAAAATAATGTTTTACAGTAAGTAAAATGGTGACAGTCTGGTGGTGCTTGGTACTGAAGAGGACATTACCTGTTAATTATCATCTCAATCACTCAGACACCTAATCTAATTGAAACCTCAAATCCTCCAACAGTTCAGGTAATTCAATGTAATTAATTTGTTCAGTACAGATGGTAAGGCAATATATTTTAAGGGTCCTCATGGTACTGTCTCAAGGATTTCACAACAGCAGCTGAAATTATTAGAAACAATGTGTTCTAGAGTGCAATTTATTTTGTTAGTACGCAGTATGACAGATACTGCATTTCAATCTTATACTGTGTTGTTTGTATTGTATTGAGTGTGGTTAAAGCTATCGCAGAATCAGAATTTGGCTCAACAAATGTGGCAGAAGAGGCCCTATGATGGGATAGGATCCAGAACCTCCCGTGATAAGTGGGAATAGATAATTGATGGATGGGTGTGGCGGGAGCATTTTAGCACAAAGTGTAAATGTTGACATGATTTGGATTTTCAAAAACAGGCTTCTTTTAAGAATCATACAATGGCAACTGTAATGAATGCTGCCCACTTACTGATACTATCACATAAAAGACTTCTTTTTTTCTTTTATTTTTCTGCAGCTGAGAATATGATATCTGACTTTTTTCAAACTGACAGTGTTGTGGCAGCTGGCATTGTTCATAGAGAAAATATGGAATTTAAAAAGAAGAAAACAACCAGGGAGCCTTTGTAAGTATTGTATTACTTTCCACCTTAGATCAGGGTCAACCATTGAAATGGCATCTACAGCTGAGCATGAAGGATAATACCTGAGGCCTTGCAAATGACACTTACATTATATTATGAGTAAAAGTATTTGTAAGTGGAAAATAAAACAGAATCAAATGAAACCTTTTTATTTCCTACATTGAATATGTAATTAAACCTTACCACGTGTTGTTCCTGAAAGGCAAGTTGGGAAGCAAACAAGTATATGGATATATTTCTTTATTTATTACTTTACCAAGCAGCTGTGACAGAGCAAGAGGCGTGGCCTTGGAAGGCAGATACTACCCTACAGCTTTGCTCCAGGCATCCTCGTGGACAGCCCGCCCCTCGTTGTGAACACCTGAGCAGTGTTACTAATCAGCAGGGGTGGGTATAAAAGAGGGCACAGTAGACATAGTGGGAGAGGGAAAACTGTGTGAGTGCTGTCAGAGTGTGTGAAGACAAACTGTGTGAGTGCTGTCAGAGCGTGTGAAGACAAACTGTGAGTGCTGTCACAGTGGGCGAAGCACTGCCACCTGACCTCGTTTCCTGCTAATGCGGTTGAACGGAAGGAAACTATGAATTGGTTTGTTTGAGGATTCAACTTTAGTATTTTTGGGCTCTTTGTGTAACCTTGGTTGTGGCTGGCAAGCAGCTCACCTGCCCAGTGTAGATAGAAACTTCAAGGCTGTCCAGTGAGAAGAAAAAGGCTTCACTTGGAGCTAGGCTTTTGTTTTCTTTGTCTCTGCTGGCTAATATATTCAAAATAAAAGTCTCTGCATTTCTGTGTCGGAACCACACCTACTCTGAGAGTGATCTGTTGCACCGTTCACATCCTCCTGGGTGACTGACACAGTGTAGGGTCACACAGCATATATTCAAATGTCATTTTATTCAGTTGTAGTTGCTGTACTTACTTTACAAAAATACTTTTTAGATTAAATATGATCTAGCTCGGTGGTGTTCCACTCAGATGTGCCTTACCATAATGTTTTGTATGACACTTTGCTATGCTATAGCATTAGGAACAACTAATAATGGTGTCCACACAGTTAATGTCAATTCAGGCCAGAGTCAGAGAGAACTTGTAGCTATTGTGACCATTTCTTCCTGTCGTAAAAGAAAATGTGTTTGGATGAGTACAAATTCAGCACGTCTTTCTGTAGCAAGTAATGTAATTATATTGTCATTTTTAATGTTCTACCTTTCTGCAGATTGACTCAAAATAACTGAGAAATATAGCTCCTTTCAACATGTAAAAACAGTTTCTATAGTAGGAACGGGAGTTTCCGCGTACCATCAAGCCTGAAATTCACTTGGTACAGATGAGTTGGGGTAGCAAACAACACCGCAAGAGACTCCCTGAAATGACATATTGGCATGGCATATTACAAGCTGACTTAAAAGTGAAAGTAAATTAGCTCAACCATTTACCACAATTTCATGCTTGAATATGAACAATATGGCTAACGATTCATGTTCCACTGATAATAGAATAATACAATAATACTACTGAGGAATAATACTTTGCACAATAACATATGCTCATTTTACTCTAGTTTCAACAAAGATATTCTGAGCCGAATTACCCGTTTGCTTCAAAGCATAACTTAAAAAATTCAAGAAGCATAAATTCAGCAGTGGTGTCACTATGTGTACAAATTTTGTATTACTTCTGGCTATTAACATCTTTCCACTGTAGGGAGATGACCATGGCCCTGAACCCAAATTAGCTTCCAGGAATACATTTGTTAGCATGTGAGAATTATAGGTGTTTTCTGCCAAAAGTAGCATTGATAAACGTATTGATACGTATCGATATCGATAAAATCCTAAGGATACACATCCCTAGTGATCATACTACATTGCACATTAGAGGTTTATTATGGATGCATAATCTGGTCATATTTCAAATTAAAATGCAAATCTGCAATTAAATTTAGTTTTTGTTAAATGTGCACAAAAACTATGACAATTCAAAGTCCAGTTTGCGCTTACATTTTCGTTTGCATTTTATCTGACAATCTGAAAACCTAATTCTCAGTACAAGGCTCACTTCCGTGTTGTCACAAATCTACGCTGAAAAAATTCAATAATAATGCAAACCCCCATTTACATTTTTATTTTAAGAACAGTCAAAAGACCTGTCAGTCAAAGAACAGGGGTGTTAGCCTACATGGGGCAGTTTAAACCCTACCACGAAGTCCCCCTTACAGACCAAAGACAGATTTGGATTTGTGACCTGTCCAGGGTGTGTTTCTGCCTCTCGCCCAATGCATGCTGGGATTGGCCCCAGCCCCCCTGTCACCCTGACCAGGAATAAATGGGTAAGATAATGAATGGGTATAAATGGTACATCTGCCAGCAATTTACTGTAAAAGGTAACTTGTAAAATTGGACTAAAATTTACAGTGACTGGCTGGTAGCAATTAGCTTACAAGTAGCTTTACTACATTTCACAGTATGTCTCCTGCAAATACAATTACAGTACCCATCTAGGTATTTTAATTGTTATTACAGTAATAAAATGCAATGTATTAAAGCATCTTCCTAGCTCATTTCTGCTAGCAAGTTACTGTAAATTGCACAATGAGGAAAATGGAGTAGTCTGTAGTTGTCTCCTCTGGATTTTTGAGTGCAAAAGAACAGTTCCACTGCCACAGGCCATAGGACTGACAGGCATAGTAAGGTCAAGGCTTTTGTAACAATTTGACCTTGTCTCTTCTAAGTGTCAGCATTTTTTTTTTTCTTGTCAGCAACAACCTCCAATATATTTTGCATACACAGCTAAGATCATATTCAGGGGCACCATAGCAACAGCACGTGTTCATTGTAAAATTTGTCATTTATAAAATTATCATAAATTCAGTTCATTGTTACAAACATTTGTCAAATAAAAGCAATTGTCTGTTTTTTTTTTCCTGTAATTATAATTCAGTGCAAAGTGTTTCCAAGCTACACAAAGTAAGAGCATTACTTTGTGTAGGATGCTGAGAAGAGAGTTCTGTTTGGCATGAATATTTAAAGCTCTAAATCATGGATCTGCAAGGGTCCCCCTGTGTACAGTTCATGCATTATACTCCTATTAAATATTTGCCAATGACATCATGTTTAATGAGTACTTGTAAATAGAAAATGGTATAAAATATATTAGATCACCGTATTGGATCATAAATGGGTATTGCATGTTGTAAATCTGTCATGTTTGCATGTGTTACCATTTTAAATTCTGACAGTCTGGTTATATAAATACAAGACAAAAATACAAGAACTGAATTAAATTAGCCACTTTACCAACTTTAGCTTGTTTGACCAATTTCCATGGGCACTGTTCACATAATATTAAGTAAATATTACAAAGTTAATAAAAATTAATCCTTGTAGTGGTTTAATAGTCTTAAAGCATATTGTATGTTCTAGTCTGTCATGTGGTAGGGCCTATCCCTTAATAAATACAACAACTTGTGTTACTGTTGTATGCAGGCCCTCTACATTTCCACACAAAGCACAGGATGTCAGCCATAGCTCTGAGTCCACTACCTGGACAGCATCACCACTGAGTATGCATGTGAATCCACTGACCCACACACCTGTCTCCTTTTCCAAAAGTAAGTAACAATTTTAAATGTAGTAATATCTGTAAAATGTAATGTAATTTACTGGGTAGTGGTGTATCTAAATTCAATAGCTTTTTTGAAGCAATCTGAGTGCCTGCCTTCTAATACTGTATGTAGGTAGGTAGCCAAACAACTGGGTAACAGAACATAATCATGTAGTCCTCTAGAATCAGGAAATGCGTCTTTTTTTCACCTAGGATGACAAAATGACGATGTTGTATAGTTTGAGCACAATCACCACAATAACCCCCCTCCCCCATCTGTTCCGAGGGTGGAATGTCCTCTGCACTGGATTACTGGGATCCCTAGGGGTACCAGGTCACCACGAGATGGGATGGCTATGTCAGAACCATCAATTCATCACTTGCAGCAGTAAGCCGGCCACAGGTCATCGCTCACAGCCTCCTGTGTGCCGGTCAGCACTTCTGCGCGTACAATGGTCCAATCCATCAGCCTGTGGCGAGGTGGTCTTCTGCAGTTATGTGTGAGCTGGCCATTGTTTCAGGCCTGCTATGGGATTTATATTAAAATGCAGGCCTTTAAAGTGAAACCCATGTCACCTCTTCCTGTGTCGGGTTCATTATCTAAACATATGATGTTCCATGGAACTGAGCAAAAATGGCTTTAACCTTAGGCAACAGCTATAGCAGTTTTTTTTTTTTTTTTTTTTCTTCTCCATAAAGGGTTTGTTCTATGAATGCCGACTTAACCTTTACATAACTTTTTGGCTTGACACAATCCCATCGCTTTGACCCTCTTTGTTCAGAGACTAAGATCTAAAATACTGTATGTTGTGTATCCAACTAAAAGCAGTGCTCCCTTACAAAAGGCCCAGGCCTTACACCCAACATCAGTGCCCAACCTCTCTAATGCCCTTGAGGCTGAATGGAAGCGGATCCCTGCAGTCATGTTCCAAAAACTACTGGAAAGCCTTCCCAGAACAGTGCAGGCTGTTACAGCAGCAAAGGGGAGTTCAACTTCATATTAATGCCCATGGGTTTGGAATGAGATGTTCTACAAGAACATATGGGTGTGACGTTCAGTTGTCCACATACTTTTGGAAACGTAGTGTATATTGATTGACGTTGGAGGCGATTATATTGTGGATTATTATTTTAGCATTTTGAGTGATATTGGTTAAAAATAGTATTTTCCCCCTTTTTGATTTGCACTATTGTTGCTTATTTGTCACAGAATGGTTTCAGATTGTTAAAATTAAATTATTACACCTATATCACTCATGTGAAAAAGTAATTGCCCCTTAGTTACTCAATTAAGCCGCGTTTCCACCAAAATTACCCGGAACTTTCAGTCCCAGGAACGACTTTACCAGGAACTAAAAGGTTCCTTCAGCCAATGGTTGTCTGCGTTTCCACCGGGGTCTAAAGTACCGCGAAGATTAGGCAAATTAGCCCACTGACGTTGTCGTCGGTCCATCTGTCATATGATTTCTTCTGTAACCCCATACTACCACCGAAGTAGCCTACATTATTTTCTAATAACCGGGACAGCCCGGAGGGGTTTATTCCACTTATATACAACGGGTTACCAACAATGACTATATATGGTTACTTTTGTATTTATTGATTTTCATATATCCTCTCAAACACATTCATTAACAGCAGAAAACATGCACACGTTGTAAACAATTTGCTGTTTTATTACTTTCTCGTCGTCAATTCCATATAGGCTAATTGCAAAATGACAAGAATAGAACGAAAACTCGGACTTGCGTGAAAATGTAAATTAGTAGTGGTACAGCCACCGTTTGCTTTCCTTCGAAGTTACTGCTAGCCGAGCAGCGAAGTGTGCCCTCCAGATGCGAACCATGCACCATAAATGAGTCCATAGTCTTCCTGGTCTTTTCGTGGAATTGAAAAATGGCAGTAAAATTGAGTAAAATTACGGCAGTCTGAAAAAGCTAAAGGGAAGATTACTAGAATTAACCTGTTATTTTACCCGGATAAAAAGTGCGGAAGGTGATTTCCAGTTTGCTTGTACTGTATCACCAATGTTAATTATGCAGAACTACCGCATACCTCACATAACTGTATCAAACGTTTTGAGTCATTTACAACGGGCTAACAAAGAAAATCCGGAAGAAAATATTCAGCAACCGAATTAATCCGTTTGAATGTTTTGGTAGCCTACGTAATATGCTGTCCCAGCACGAATGCTTAGCATTTTATAAAACGAATACTAAAGCAAGAAAAGAACAGAAGAGCACACGTTATAATTCCAAGACGTTGACAGGCTATAACCAAAAGTAGGCTACTGCGCCGCATAACATACAAGTTTGATTTGAAGTTATTATTAAAATAAATTGGTTTGCCGCTGCATATTTTCAAACATGGCGGGTAATGGCGGAAAATAAATACAACACAAATGCTACGAGTACTCGACCAATCAGAAATGTTCAGCGCTGCAAGCTCCACCCAAAAGGTTCCTGTACTTTCGGAAAGTACTACCCCCCGAGCAGGAACGTTTTGGGGGGTAAAACAAAGCCCCCAGAACTAAATTTAGACCCTAGTTCCTGCGGTGGAAACGCACTGAGTTCCTCAAAAGGTTCCTAGTTCCGGGGTATAGTTCCTGCGGTGGAAACGCGGCTTTATTTGCCAAATTTATTCCAAGAATTGAATTGATAATTAGATTCAGCTGATTGAACACAGCCATGCTTGATTGCTACCAGCCCTGTCGAATGTAAAACTCCCTCCTATTTAACCATCAGAGAGGAGTCACCACAGTTTCTACAAGCAAACTATGCAACAATAAAAGGATTCCAGAAGAAATTAGAAAAAAAGTTTGGGAAATATATCAGTCTGGAAAGGGTTACAAAGCCAATTCTAAGGCTCTGGAACCACAGTGAGAGCCATAGTGTGATGGTGTGAGGCTTTGCTGCCCTTGGACCTGGACAGCTTGCCATTGTTGCAGGAACCATGAATTCTGCTCCGTACCAGAAAATTCTGAAAGAGAATTTCCGGTCATCTATCCATGAGCTGAAGTTGAAGATTAATTGGATTATGCAGCAAGACAATTATCCAAAACACAAAAGCGAGTCCACATCTAAATGGCTGAAAAGAAACAAAATTTAAGTTTCGGAGTGGCCTAGTCAATATCATGGCTTGGAACCAATAGACATGCTGTGGCAGGACCTGAGATAAGCAGTTCATGCTCTAAAACCTACTAATTTGTCTGAATGAAAGCAGTTCTACAAAGAAGAGTGGGCTAACATTCCTCCACAGCAATGTGAAAGACTGATATTAAATTATAGGAAGCGTTTGATTGTATATTATTGCTGCTAAAGGTGGTGTAACCAGTTATAAAGTTTAAAGGGGAATTGCACTTTATAACACTTCTGCTTCTCATGACTGATATTGTCCTTCTAATGAATGTGTCGCCATTCATTTTTCGATCAGTTATTTCATTATGTTAATATTATGTACGCTGTTTTGTTGTTTTCCTTTACAAATGCAGGAAGTAGACCCAGGTAGTTTAGTGTCGAACTCCAGGATGCATATCATTGCGCGACTTCTGATGTGGCCGTACCTGCAGACAATAACATTAGATTGGTCGTAGAAATAGTGTTGTATTACTACTAGCTAGCGAAATGTCTGAGGACGAATAAAATGGATGGTGGCAACCTTATAACACAGCCAGCAAGCTGTCTAATTGTTACCGTAGACATCCTATGTATCACAGACAGACGCGATAGCGTTAGCCAGCCCGCTTAGTACCTACCTCGAGCGGTTCGACCAACAATGGGAAAACGGTGGGTACAGCTCCAGGCTTCAGACGGTCGCCTTAGTAGTCGGTGGCTTCATGTGGTCGCTGCATAATTAGTCCTCGTTTGCGAACTTCTTTGGCTGTTATGTTGGCTACATCCAACCATGTCTGGCACAAAGTTGCATCGCGTGGAAAACTATGAAAATGTGCTTTCAAGGCAAGTTTAACAGGGGCATTATAGCCTAACAACCGGGTACAATGCACCTCATTATTACACCGATATCGCATCAAACAAAAGAGCGTTAGTTTGTTCGATTTCAACGCTAAGTTAACGGAATGTTTTGCTTCGCTTCTAGATTTTGCCGCGAAACGAAATTGAAGAAGAAGAAAAAACCGGAAACCGTACTACTATGTGGACTTGCGCAAAAAAAAAAAAATAGGTCTTTCTGTCTAACGTTAGACATTTAAAATGAAATAACTAATCGAAAAATGAAGGGTGACACATTCATTAGAAGGACAATATCAGGGAAGCAGAAGTGCAATTCCCCTTTAAGGAGGCAATTGCTTTTCCACATGGGTGATATGGGTGTTTGATAGCGTTTTTCATTAAACAAATGAAATAGAATGTTTGCTCAGATTCCCTTTGTGTAATATTACATTTTTGTCTAAAGATCTGAAACCATTCAGTGTGACAAATATGCAATAATAGAAGAAATCAGGAAGGGGGCAAATTACTTTTTCATGGCTCTGTATTTGGTGTCATATAGCTGGGTTGGCATCAGATATCAGCAAAACAAAACAAAATTAATACATAAATAAAAATCATACATGGGTCCTAGAAGTTTATCAACGATTTCCACTATATAAGAGGTATATTATAAGGGACTAATATACATTTTAATATTTTTTTGAGAAATCTCTATTTGTGGATACTTTTTTTTTGACAAATTAATCAAATTATCAAAAAATTTCTCAAATTATTAACCATAAACTGTAATGCGCTGTCTGAGGTAAAAAATAAGCTATTGGAATGCACCGGTTGACAACACGTTGATAATGCTTTATTTCCGATGTCAATTTCACAGATTTTTGACCCATTTAGCCTACAATACTAGGAAAGGAGGCAAGGAAAGGATGGATAAAATAAGTGATTCGAATGCACCTATATGTGGGTGGGCACAAGGGTACTTTTAGTGTGACGTGATGAAAATCCACCATATATTGAAACATTGTTTGATGTTCGATACCAATAAAATATTTATATGGAGTTCTGGTGTGCAGGGTGTACTTCAGCTCTAACCACGCAGTAGGCCTATATGCCTTGCACCCTGATCGATGTGTGTACCTCTTTCACGCAATCCCACATATCACCCACTTTTAACAGCTGTCACATCAGCTCAAAAACGTAGACCTTTTTTCTTAACCAAAGGTCTCATCCTTTTCACATGCATGCTGAGCATTCAAACTAAAAGACAGACGGGGTGGTCACAACCTTCATTATCTCACCAGTGACAAGGCTGATTAATGTTTTGTGACTTTTTGTGAAATGCACAATTTTGTGCAAGCTTTTCAGTTTTAAGGTCACCTTTCCAATTCCTAGTCAGATGTTTCCTACAACAGACCTCGATTTTGTTCCTCTTTGTATGAAAACTTAAGTAGGCTATGTGAAAATATTGTTTTACCAACGTGTTTACTTTTGTGAACAATCAGATAATCATGATTAGTTGATTGTATTCGTGTTTTGTCTGTTTTCGTATTTCATTATTTGTATGACCTCGCTTGCACATACATATTCAGCACTTCTTGTTTAGGATTTATCACTGTCCAATTTTAATATTTTATGGGTCATGCGTATATCCGTGAAAAACAATATTTGTTTATAGTCACCATTTTTTCACATGATAATGATTCTACTATACATTCCAGGAATGCAATCGACTTGGCTGTTTTTAGAGGGATTGGCCATAGTGATAACCATAACATCAGTAACAGGATGTAGGCTTTATTAGCGTGTGGTTTTTGTGCATAAAGTATCGTAACGATTCAGATAGGACACAATAATAAGGTCCCCACCAGCCGTTCAATTCGCGTGACGTAGTGTTCTCAAGTCAGGGCCGTGGGAGGGCGCAGCCTCAAAATCCAAACTAAGCGCAAACAGCTCGCTCTTCTGAGGTGAGTGCACAAGCGTGGAGATCATCGCAGCTTGCGTCAAGTCTTTTCCATTATTACTTCTAATTCTTTTTCATCCCGTACTGCAAGTCTGTGCTTCAAGTCAAGGAAAGCTGAGGATTTCGGAACAGTCAGTTTCGATTTGATAAAGGATGAGAAACACTGGGATCAGGAGGAGACATTTAGTTCCGTTTTGTCTCTCAGTGAGTATCTTGCAGTTACTTGTGTTGTCTTGGGAAATACTTAAAACTTCTGCATGAATGATCATCGTGGGGACTGCAGCCTTTTGTAAAGGCATCCCCTGAAAAATGAAACTATTCCCTGTCGAGTACACCCCAGAATGTATCTGATTGCACTCTTCGTTTCATTTGCGTTTTGGATTTAAAACACGTCTGGTGGAAAAGCGTGTGTGCATATTGAGCTGTGCTCAATTTTGTCTACCGGTTGTATCCTGGGTTTGCATGTTTTTTGTTTGCATTTTTGTTTTTTAATCTTTTTTTTTGTTAAATTTACCATTTTGATTTAACGACGTTGATGCTGGAGTTTTCAGCAACACTGTTATAAAAATGCTGAACAGCGTTTTGTTGCTAAGCGTTTTAACAGTGACAGTTTTATCCTCGAAGACTGAAAGCCGAAAAACTTCGAAAGACATTTGTAAGAGTCGTTGCTTTTGCGAGGAAAGGGAGAACATTTTGAACATCAACTGCGAAAACAAAGGATTTACCGCAGTCAGTCAATATCAACCACCCCAAAATAAAATATGCCAACTCTTTCTTAATGGGAACTTTCTGTCTCGACTCAACCCCAACGAGTTTGTGAATTACGGCAATGTTACAAGCCTTCATTTGGGGAACAATGGTTTACAAGAGATTAAAACGGGGGCTTTCACTGGACTTAAAATTTTAAAGCGACTTCATCTCAACAACAATATCTTGGAAAGTATTAAAGAAGACACTTTCGCCGGTTTAGAAAGTTTGGAGTATTTACAAGCAGATTACAACTACATCAGCTCAATTGAGGCAGGTTCGTTCAACAAATTGAATAAATTAAAAGTACTAATACTTAACGACAACCTGCTGCCTTCGCTTCCGAACAATGTGTTCCGCTTTGTTATGCTAACGCATCTGGATTTGAGAGGGAACAGGCTGAAAACATTGCCGTTTGCTGGTGTATTGGAACACATAGGAGGTATTATGGAAATCCAACTGGAGGAGAACCCCTGGAATTGTACATGCGATCTGATCCCTTTGAAAGCCTGGCTGGACACAATTTCCGTTTTTGTGGGTGATATAGTGTGTGAAACTCCTTTCAGATTGCATGGGAAAGACGTTACACAACTGATTAGACAAGACATTTGCCCGAGAAGAAATGCTGGCGATTCAAGTCACCGCGTAATGCAGCCTCCCTCAGATTCTCGGTACGGTCCCTTTCCAACGTTACACACAGGCATCACCCCAACAAGAACACCGAAAGCGTCCCGTGCTCCTAAAATGAGAAATCGGCCCACACCTAGGGTGACGGCATCCAGTAAAGATAAACACATATTTGGACCCATCATGGTTTATCAGACGAGATCTCCCATAACAATTACATGTCCAAATATATGCATCTGCACTCTACAGAATCCGGATAGTGGGCTGAACGTAAATTGTCAAGAAAGGAAACTGCATAATATATCAGATCTTCATCCTAAACCATCTTATCCAAAGAAACTGCACCTCACTGGTAATTATTTACAAGTAATATATAGACCTGACCTTACAGAATATAGTTCTTTGGAGCTCCTCCATCTAGGAAACAACAGAATAGCAGTTATTCAGGATGGGGCATTTGAAAATTTGACTAGTTTACGCAGACTTTACCTTAACGGTAATTACATCGAAAGACTTTCCCCCTCGTTGTTCACAGGGCTGCAGAGCCTTCAGTATTTATACTTGGAGTATAATATTATCAAAGACATTCTGCCGCAAACTTTCAACTCATTACACAATTTGCAGTTACTGTTCCTTAACAACAATTTGTTAAGATCTTTGCCTGATAACGTTTTTGGCGGCACAATGCTTACCAGGCTTAACCTTAGAAACAATCATTTCTCTCATTTACCCGTACGAGGTGTGTTGGACCAGCTCTCTGCATTTATTCAGATTGATCTCCAAGAAAACCCGTGGGATTGTACCTGTGACATTGTCGCACTGAAGAATTGGATGGAACTGTCCAGCACCAGCGTTGTAGTTAACGAAATCACATGTGACTCTCCCTCTAAACAAGCAGGGCGCCTTCTGAGGTCTCTACGAAACGATGCGATTTGCCCAGAAACAGGCGTAGTCACGGAAACCGCAGATCCCTCTGTGAGTACGAGCACTGATACAGCTCCCTCTACAGCTAGTGCAGCATTGGACACTGTGTCAGAAATGCACCCAGAAGTACCCTTGTCTGTTTTAATTTTGGGTCTACTGGTTGTGTTCATCCTGTCCGTCTGCTTCGGTGCAGGTTTATTTGTATTTGTGCTTAAACGTCGCAAAGGGGGTGACAACATCCCTTCAGGTACCAATAATTTGGACTTGAATGCGTTTCAGGTTCAGTATGGCTCCTATAACACAGAGCCAAGCACAGACAAACCGGAGAATAATGTATATAACTACATACCACCGTCTGTAAATCAGATGTGCCAAAACCCTATTTATATGCAAAAGGAAGATGATCAAGTAGCGTTCTACAGAAACCTAAAAGAATTGAACTTTAGTTCCATGGATCCTAAAAAAGATGAGCGGTCAAGAAGTCCTGCATATACTATAAGCACAGTGGGGTTCGGTGAGAAACAGTCGTGTGGAAACCAAGAGTCGGAGCTGCTTTATCAAAACGTTGCCGAACGAGTTAACGCGCTTCCAGCTGCGGGGATACTAAACTATAATTTTTGCACCTTGCCCAAAAGACCTCCTGCGCCCCCATACGATTCGAGGCGCAACAACCAAGACAGGTTAAATAAAGCGGTCTTGTATGGGACCCCGAGGAAGTATGCTGAACAGTGTCAAAACGAATACCCTATGCTTCCAGGGAAACTAAAGACAGTACCAGACTATCTTGAAGTCCTGGAAAAACATACTGCCATTAGCCAATTGTAAACAAATTAGTAGACATAGACTACATCTAGGCATATAGCTAACCTGCAAATAACGAGGACAACATCTCGTAAACGAGATTCAGACTTTATTTTACTTGCAAGCTGTGTAAATGAGAAAATGAAAAATATGTAAAAAGTGATGTTACGTTTTATGTTTTACAGGTTACCTACTTGAAACGTAGGTTATTTTTAAACAGGAATATGTATAGTAGAGGTTTATGCTTGTGAGATGTCTTCGGTTAGAATGATTTTCATTTTCAGAACTTCAACACAACTGAATAATTTTAAATGTCATTCCTGTACATAGGGTCTGATGCTGATACGCAACGCAGTTGTTTAGTGTTCCATTTTTTTTCCAGAAGTGCCTTTGCACTTAAATGTAGGTCTATTTTACCGTTGCTTTCTATTCTAAAATACATTTGAAAATATTTGTTGTATTTTAAGAATCTTGATGTAAAATAGCATTCAATTATATATCCATTATATTACATTATATTTAAAGGGTACACCTTATTTATATGTATTGAGTAATATTTGTAAATAAAGGTGCCTTTTGAATTGTTAAATGTGCACACTTTTAACAGTGTATGGTGTAAATATGACAGAAGTTCTATTTTAACAAAACGTGTTTGTTTATCTTCGATTAGCGTTTCAATAAGTACTTTCAGAAATGCTTGCATGTCAGTGAATGCTCTGTTTGGCTGCCTTTTCATTTAAATATACCATAAGACCTCAGTGAGCTATGCGAAACCCTGGCTGTGGCAGAGTTGTAACAGAGTGCGCAATCCAGTGTACAGACGACAGTTCGTTAATAGAAAAAAATGAGCACAATGTTACAATGACAATTATTATTTCAATTGTTTCCTAATTACAGCGGCACACAATTTGTACCATGTAGCCTAGTTCATTTTGAATAGCTCACACATTACCAAAGACATTGTTAGTTATGATGCTATGTCGTCAAAGGAGCGTTTATTATGATTTAGCGTTCTTCTGCTTGAGCTGGATCCGTTTTTTTTTTACCTGTCAGTTTAGAAACTGAAGTAGAGTAGTATATCCCGTCACTCTGGACACCATATGATTCCTTTAATGGTAGCCTGTGCCTACGTCAATTCCTTTAATAATGTCAATGTTCCTGCTTATGTCGGTGCCCTTTTTTAAAACACGGATTGAGTCCTCAGTACCACAAAATGCTTGTCACCTAAACAAATATGCTATTACAATACTGATTACAATTAACATTAGATGAAGACACTTGGAGTTCAAACATGCATCTGTTTAATTTAAACATGCACTCATAACTGTAAACTGTAGGCATACCATTTGGAAATAGATACTCCAGTAGTTGAAGTTGAGTGACCAGTAGCTATCTCAACCATTGTTAGTTTGCACTTAAAGTGTATTTTCCCCCTTCTCTCAGTGTTGTTCCCCCCCCCTTTGCTATTGAGAATAAGAAAGTTGTACATGTCCTGCATGATAATGTGTCTGGGAATCATGGAACAATGTTTTCTTCTCCCACACTGAGACTGAAAGGGTGCATATGTGGCTTTCTGATGAACATGATCATAAATCAGTGAAAGTCAACTGTGCTCAAAATTGTACCCCAACTTGCAATTTGTTGTATAATCTGCTTTATTGGACTGTCAAATATCAAATATTTGCAGAAAGGGCAGACCTTTACAGTGACAGACATATTGTGAGGTGCTATGAGATTTACCCAATCTGACCTGTATTGCTTCTGTCCCATTTTTGTCTATGGTGTGATTGTATAATTTATACAAGAAAAGAGGTTGGTGCAAGATATGCTGTGATAAGAGATATAGAGACAAGTGGGTGGATTGAGAGCAGGGTTTTCTTCACTTGCAGACGAGGAAGGCTGAAGAGACTGTGACTCACTGTCAGATGTCTGCGACTGGGTGATGATCCTGGAGCGACTCTGGACTCCTTTAAAATCCCCTCAGCCATTTCATGTTTACTGAAAGGAGTTTTAATTTGCTGAGGTTTTAGATGAAACCCTAAGAGAGCTGACACGAGAGGCATAATCACACTGACATTTTTGGAGATGTTAAGCCTGCAGAAGATGCGTGAGCAATCAATGTTCATTCATTTCATCACTGCAGCATTGTTCAGAAGTGCAACAAATTCACTTCCATATAGCTAAAATGGAATCACGCACATTATAGAGGATACATTTTGAAAAAGGGAATTTAACACTGCTCCCAATTTGCCCTTTTGGATAGAAAATCATTTAATTTACAGGCTATAAACAGGGAACCTACTATATCTGCCCTGTTTTAGCACTACAAATAATAAACAATTACAAAACTTTTTTTTCAGTTAGGTTATTTGAAGCTTCTTTTTTTATACTTTTTAAGGTTAATTTAACAATCAGATACCGTTTAAAGCAATCAATATTATATAGAAAGGGTTTGTGCTCTCATTTCAGTCCTTTGGATTAAAACAGAGGTGTGCATATTTGGAACTGAATTAAAATGTATATCACTTTTTGGATTTTCTTCCACAAGTTAACCACTTGTCATTAGCCTACACATAAATAGAGGCTCTTATTGGTAGTTCTCTCTCTAATTATCTTGGACACCTGTGGTGGCACTTTAGAGTTTACTATATAAAACTGCAATCTGCACATAATGCCAAAATATTTCAATCGCTTAGTCTCACCTTGACTAAAAACCATATCTTTTGAGAATGTAGTTAGTCTGACCTCCATAAAATGTTATCCTCCATAGAGATTATAATTTTTTAAAATGTAATTATGTAACACAATTAATTAATACATTGGCCTTCTGTAGTGAGCACTTTATCCAGGAATATGCCCACATATTTGCGTGACAAACTCTATGACAAACTGACCATCTATATCTTTGAGTAAATAAATACATAAATGCATAAATAAAATGAGGGGAGAGCATCAGTATTTTACAATCTATCAGCTAGTGCTGTAACTAACTAAATTTACAGTGCCATGAAAAAGTATTTGTCCCTGCCTGATTTCCACTATTATTGCATATTTTTCACACTGAATAGTTTTGGATATTTAGACAAAATGTAATATTAGACAAAGGGAACTAAAGTAAACCCAAAACAGATTTTAAAAATTATTTCATTTTTTAAGTGAAAGTTATCAAACACTCATATCACTCATGTGAAAAAGTGATTGCCTCATTAAACTTAACTTTGGCTGCACCAACTTTAGCAGCAATAGCTGCAACCAAACGCTTCCTATAATTTGATATCAGTCTTTAACCTTGCTGTGGAGGAATTTTAGCCCACTCACCTCTGCAGAACCGCTTTAATTCAGGTTTTCGAGCATTGGCTGCTCGTTTCAGGTCCGACCACTGCATATCCATTGGGTTCAAGTCAGGACTTGACTTGGCCACTCCAAAACTTTAATTTAGTTTCTTTTCAGTAATTCAGTTGTGGACTTGCTTTTTAGTTTTGAATCGTTGTCTTGTTACATAACTCAATTATGCTTCAGCTCATGAACAGATGACTGGACATTCTCTTTTTTTTTTTGATTTTCTGGTACAGGGCAAAATTCATGGCAACAATGGCAAGTTACCCAGGTCCGGGTAGCATCCCCACACCATCGCACTAGCACCACCATGTTTGACTGTTGATATGACGTTCTAACTGTGACAGGCTGTATTTGTTTTACGCTAGACATAATGGGACCCATGTCATCCAAAGTGTTCAACTTTTGACTCATCAGTCTATAGACCATTATTTCAAAAGACCTGGGGATCATCCAGGTGCAAATGTGAGATGAGCATTGATGTTTCTCTTGGCTAGCTATGTTTTCTGCCTTGCTACTCTTCCACAAATCCCATTTTTCCCAGTCTCTTTCTTATTGTGGTGTCATGAACACTGATCCTAGCTGCAGTTCTTTGGATGTTCATGGATGACTTGCAGCACCCTTGGAGAAATTTGGGCACTGCTGAGGAGATTCTCCACTTTTCCTAGTGTTCTCCATTTGGAGATAATGGCTCTCATTGTGGTTCGAAGCTAATAATCAATTAAATTTTGATAATTAACTACTGGGGCAATTACTTTTTCACATGGGTGTTTAATATATATATATATATATTAAATAAATGAAATAATAATTGAAAAAATGTTTTTTGTATTTACTCAGGTTCCCTTTGTCTAATATAACATTTTGTCTACTAAAAATCTGAAGCCATTCAATGTGACAAATATGCAATAATAGAAGAAATTTTTGGTTTCCCAAAGGTGGATATAACTATTGAATTATGTCAGTTTTGCTGAATTTTCAAATTCAGTGTTTCATATGTTTTGCTCTCAATGCAATGAATCTTCAATATAATTCTAGTAAGAAACATATGATCAACTTGTAAGAAAACAGGGTGCTTGAATGTTTACAGCCATGCACCTTCAATGCTGATATATATATATATATTTGTATTGTGTATATATAGTGTGTTCACTGGTGTTTCCTATGCATTATTTAATATTATTTTCAATTGTGTTATGTACAATGAGTAATTTGAACAACATTTTACTGTGAAGCCATTTGACCTTAAATTCCAAATCACTTTATAGCAAAGTAATTTCTATCCAATGGAGAAACCCTATTAGTTCTGTGATGTACAGTTGGCCTATTAGTATGGTGGTGAGTGTAGAGGTTTAGCATCTATGCTTTTTGTGTCCATATGTATTTTATTGTCAAAACTATTCCTTGTTTTAGTTTATATAGTTTAGGGAAAAATCTGTTTTTAAATCCACAACATTATCCTTTTTTGCATAATTTGTTAGCCAATAACCTATAATGCTGAAATCTGGATTAGAATATCACAGCTGCCACACGCCATACAAGCTACTGGGGTAACTGGAATATCAATCCGTTGGGGTGTCATTGAGTTCACAGGAGCAGGGTCTGCATAGGAATGTGTGTGGTTCTTCTGAGGACAGGGTCACAAGAAATCTATTCTGAAAGCCTGGAATTAGTATGGTGGCCAAGAAGTGCAAAACACAACTGCATTGCACAAACCAAATTATAAAACACAACAACAAATCTGAAAACAAATTCCCAGCTCTTTTTAAAAACACAACGGCATTTCATGAAACAAATTTACAAAACAAAAAACACAATGACATTTCACAAATCAAATAGACCACTCTGAAAACCAAATGCCATTTCAGGAAGCAAACTGGCAAAACCAGAAATAACATTTCACAAAATACGACAGCAAAAGAGAAACTGGAAAAGGTGTAAAGAAAGTGTGACGAGTTCCTTTAAAATCATTGTACTTGCAAGTAGCATTGTGCTGTCCAACAGTGAAAAATAATATTCAGTTTCTGTTTTCTGCAGACTTTGGTCAGTCCCAGCAGTCTTTTGCTTTATTTCCACAACTAGCAGACATACTGTAACCTCAGGCATGGTTCTGCCTTAACAGATTGCAGAGCTTAGGTTAATTCACAAGGAATTTGACCTAGTGGCCCTATCTTCCAGAGCTAAGTCTATTTATTGATAAAAACAAAATAGATAACTGGCCTAAATATTTCCTCAATTGTTCAAATAGCAAACAGGTGAAAGGAAAAAAATGTGGTAGGAAAGGTCATATGAAACAATAGCTGTTCATCATTATGTTGGAATATGAGTCCAACTGAGTTTGAGCAGTCAGTGAAGACATTTTTATTGCATATCTATTTTTAACTGTCCATTTAAGGAAGAAAAGTCCTCAAAGAAATCTGGGGGTTTTAAATCTACTCTGAAACAATATGGGACAACACTGATGCAAACCCTAATACTCAACAAGTTTACATGCGGATCTTATTCAGTAAACTCAAATATTCTGATTATGATACAAGTAAACACATTATTCCAAAAAGAAAAACTCAGTTGAGCCTTTATTTTTAATATGCAAAATATGTATAAGAGAGCTTGAAAATTCCTCTAATAACCTGAAAAAGAAAAGCATGTAAATGCCTTATTCCATTCACAAGATGTCTTGGGTGTTGAAGTCAGCCAGCTAGTTTGCAGTGAAAACACATCACGGTAAGAAAGGAACCCACACTTCTGGACCAATGTGAAGACAGAAGTCTTAATTTCTGTAGTAAAATAATTAAACATTGTACAATACATGGATGGCAGAAAACAGAAATAGTAACTTGTTTAAGGCTGTAGCAAACAAAATGAAAGATGCTGGTTTCAGCCGATCGACAAAACAAATTATACACAGATGGAAGACACTGAATGCAATGTATTTTGTAGGACTGTCAACGTTAAGACATTACCTCATGCGATTAATTTTAATTACAATTATTAATTATAATTATTAAAGATGGAATGCCAGATGGGAAATCTGGTTAGAGATTGGATGGTAGAAGCAAAATCTGCTCATAGATGTGCACTTATGGGACTACCACAGCCTGAATTTAAAAAGTTCTACATGTTAATCATTAAAATTTTTCCCATGAGTTAACGCATTAAAAACAATACCAGTTTTTTCAATCTCAGTGAATTTTCAACACGTCATACACATGGAAGAATTCATAGAAAGCCATTTTTTTAGCACATACTGAATGATGTAAACAGAACATTTAGCTGGGATGTACAGTACTGTGCAAAAGTCTTAAGCACCTGTAAAAATGCTGTACAGCTAAGATGCTTTTAAAAATAATGAAATGAAAGGTTATAAATATATTTAAAAATAATATAAAGAGCAGTAAATAGTTAAAAACTAAATAAAATCAATGTTTGGTGTGACCACCCTTCGCCTTTAAAACTACATCAATTCTCTTAGGTACACTGACCGGCAGTTTTATTAGAAAATTGGCTGGTAGGTTGTTCCAAGCATGTTGGAGAACTTGTCACAGTTCTTCTGCAGATTTTGGCTGTTTTGCTTGCTTCTGGCTGTCCAGGTAATCCCAAAGACCGTTGATCAAGTTTTTATCTGAAAAGTAGTCTATTACTTAAAATATTATATTTTTGTATTCTGTTAAATAAAGTATCTGTAAAATTTCATTTTTTGGAAAATTCATGTTTGGAAATCTCAAATTAGCTCTTTTCTACTGACACACAAATGCAGAAAACAAAAAATAAGCATCTAAGACCAAATATATACTATATATTGTATTTACAAATCTAGGGTGCCTAAGACTTTTGCACAGTACTGTATAAAGGAATGATGCATGTAAATAGCATAATCAAAATATGACCATAACCAGAATAAGGATCAATTTTAAGAATATGATGTGCTGGTAAATGTGCTGATGTATGATGATGTGAAACGAGGCACTGCGGAAAGTGTCTTCAGAATTAAACCTCTCTTCCTAGTTACTGTAACATCTGTAATGCAGAATTCCTTCACAGTGGAACATTCATCAGCAATGAGACACTTGTTTTTCAGACAGGAAGTGAAAGTCCACAATATTACAGACAGCGGCTCAGAAAAGACTATTTTTATGCTTTGAAAAGCACAGGATAATGAGAGCCCTGAGGGCCGAAGACCTGTTTGGTGAAAATGCTTTTGCTTCTGGAATAATTTAGCTTGTGATCAATATAATGCCACACTGGGGAGAGATTCTTAGCTCTAATTGTATCCTTAATGATTTGTTTCATGAACAAATGCTGCTATGGGTTTCTTAGCTAAGTACATACAAAAATCTAGCCTGAATGTGCATAACCATGAACACCCTACAGAATTCTGTTAATGTCCCATTCAAAGAGCTCTTCCTATTGTCCACACAGTGTGGTGAAGTGTCATGCTGTGTATATTTGTATACCCTTCATTAGGAAATACATTTGCTGAGGACTGAGGGTGGCACTCGGGGTTGACAATGGTAGAGCAATATTACAAATATCAATAAATGCTAATACTTCAGATTAGATGAATGGGTTCTATTACAGAGAGTTGTTCAAACAACATCATGCTGCATTACGTTGGGTAATGCTTCAGATTATGACATCACCCCTGAGAATACATGGAGGGAGATTAATTCCCTTGTCTGGGGACCTTGATCTTCAACTGAGAAAATCGTATCTATTTTTTGGCATAACAAAATTCACATATCTGGGTTGCTGTTGGCTAGATGGCTAACCATTTATTGGAAAGCCTTCCCAGAAGAGTGGAGATTACTATAGCAGTGTAATGGACCAGGGTGGACCAGCTCCATAGTAATGCCCATAATTTTGGATGAGATGTTGGACGTCAGGTGTCCACATACTATTGGCCAGTGTATATACAGTTGCAAGAAAATGTCTGTGAACCCATTGGAATTACCTGGATTTCTGCATTCATTACTCATTAAATCTGGTCTGATTATCATCTAAGTCACAATAATAGACTACCACAATCTGCTTAAACTAATAACAAAAAACAATTGTACTTCTTGTCAATATTGAATGTATCATTTGAACATTCACAGTCTAGGTTGGAAAAAGTATGTGAACCTCTAGGCTAATGACTTCTCTAAAAGCTAATTGGAGTCATTGTTCCAGTCAATGCGATGAAATTGGAGGTGTCCTGCTCTATGAAAAGGCACACAAAGTTTGGTTACAGATACTGTAGAATCTTCCCTGCTCATGAAATATCTGTTCATGTGAACCATGCCCTGAATAAAAACATTTTCGGATGACTTTAGAAGAATTATAGAAATGCATAAAAGGCTACAAAGGCATTTCTAAAGGTCTGTGTGTTCTCCAATCCACAATAAGACAAGTTGTCTAAAAATGGAGGACATTCAGTATTGTTGCTACTCTCCCTAGGTGTGGGTATCCTGCAAAGATCACAGCAAGAGTGCAGTGTGCAATGCTGAAGCAAGTCAAAAAGATACAGGGTAACAGTGAAGGACCTGAAGAAATTTCTTGAACTTTATATATTCTCTGTTCATGTGTCCATTATAAGAAAAACGCTAAACTAGGTATTCATGAGAAGATACCATGGAGGAAAACATTGATCTCCAAAAAACATTGCTGCACATCTCAAGTTTGCAAAAAACCACCACAATGCTTCTGCGACAATGTTCAATGGACAGAAGAGACAGAAGTTGAACTTATTGGCATAAATGCACAATTCTATGCTTGTAGGAGAAAAAGCACTGCTCACCAACACCAAAACCTCATCCCAACTGTGAAGCATGGTGGAGGGAGCATCATGCTTTGGTGATGCCTTGCTGCCTCAGGGCGTGAACAGCTTGCAGTCATTGAGGGAACACAGAATTCAAAATTGTATCAATAAATATTGCTGGAAAAGTCAGGGTAACCGTTCATCACCTGACGCGTAAGAGAAGTTGGGTGACGCCACAAGACAGTGACCCAAAACACATGAGTAAATCAACAGCAAATTATGTTCTGGAATGGCCAAGTCTGAGTTCATACATTATCCCAACTGAAATGTTGTGACATGACCTGAAGGGGGCTGTTCATGCAAGAAATCTGACAAATCTCAATGAACTGAAGAAATTCTTTAAAAAGAAATGGTCTAAAATTCCTCCTAACCATTGTACAAGTCTGAGTGGCACCTATAGAAAAAATTTGTTGGAGGTTATTGCTGCTAAAGAGATCCTATCAGTTACTAGATACAAGGGTTCACAGTTTTTTTTTTCCAGCACTATGAATGATTATGCAATGTTTTCAATAAAGACATGGGTTTGCGCATAAAATGTCCAACAGTCAGCATTCATCATCTCATACTCCTGGGATATACAAATCTACAATTGTGGAGTACATAGCCAAATCAAGAAAAAATGTATTTGTCCCAAACCTTATGGAGCTCACTGTGCTGATAAATCTGCAAAAAAATTCTCAGTATATACATATGCATATATTATTGTAAATAAAAATGCATTGATCCGTTGGATATTCAAATACGTTTGCTTCACATCCTGCAGTTTTCGTTTGCTCCAGAGGCATTAGTCACCACGACTAAACACTTGAAGAAATCTCCTTAAAACAATATCCTGTTCAGTTAAAGAATTATTCAATGCAGCATAAACGACTGGAAGGTAAACTGTGTTATTTGAACAAACATGGATATAATTTGTTACTGACTCAATGAGAAATCAAACAGCTTCTTTTGCTTATCGATTTCACTGAGTAATCAATAATGATCAAAAAATTGATAAGTGACCCTAGCTCTAATTGTGACAGTGGACACTGTACATGATGATCCAACTACAACATTCTGTTATTGTAACTAGCCTAATACATAACTGCAGAAGCTGGGTACAATAGGCAATTAATTATCAACAGGACGATATGACTGTTGATGTGCAACACTGTCATAAACATCAGTGAGCTCAGCAGTAGCAGCAGCAACTTGATTTCTGAAGAACTCATTTGGATTTTGACAGTACCTAAAGATGAGTGCATTCCTTTTCTGACTTACAGAAATAGTTACGTGGTGTTTCACACCACAATGGCGTTTCACGTCTGCTTCCCCACCACGGGACACGCTGAACTGCTTTCTGCAGACTTAACAGAAAGCATTTGCGCAGTGGTCATAGAAAGCACAGATCAATGTGTAGTGTTTTTCCCAATAATGTCAGATGGTCTGATAGGGACAAAATCTTTGTTGGTAGCAGGCTAACGAACTTTGTGACTGTATTTTTTTACACTGCGTTCAATTGCCACATAGTGAAAACTTTGCCGGATCAGCACTTTCACGTAATGTATCACATCCATCATAAACTAATGTGTTTACCCATCTCAAAGCCACACGTAGTTTATAGTTTATTTGGTGTATAGCATTAAATCAGTGAACAAAAAAAAGATTTAGTTAAACTCTAAATCTGTTTGTTAGTCCCCACACAGGGATGCACTGCAGCACTGAGGCGGATGTATAGAATAAGTTTCACAACATAGTATTTTTTAAATAGTTTTTATTTTCAGCTATCAAAATGTTACCTACAGTCTAAAGTGACAAATAACATCTGTGATCAGTGTAAGTTGCTCTGGATAAGAGCATCTGATAAATGTCTGAATGTAATACAATGTAATCTGTCAGGGCAGTGGAAAAAACCCTCAGATCACGGCTGTTCCGATTTCATTTGGACTTCTGCACACCCAAGCTTTTAAGGGAATAATGCCCGGCTGGTGCTTCTTCACTACTCACCTGGACTTCATATAGTATATGTTTCATTTCTTCATTTTGCACTACTGCCAAAACATTTAACAGAACTTTGTTCAAAATATTTTGTTTTGACACACTAGAAAGACAATAAACCTACACCCAACACAGCAGTTTATTTTATTTATTTATTTATTTTTTTTGGTACTTGCATCCAAAAACTCAGAGAAAAAGAAGGTCACATTCTGCTTTCATTGTACCCATTTATTTAACCATTTTTACAAAAGTTCAGCCCATGGGTTTTCATCATGTACCAGTCATAGACAGTGCAAGCATTAATTTTATGACAAATCGTTGACATTATTTCCTGATTTTGACATAAATCTCAACTCTTGCATAAGCAAATGCAGGATATTACCACTTCCGTTTTATGTGCTGTTTCTTTTAAAAATTGAAACGGTGCGAATACACTTGTCTAAAAGGTCTCTTTCTTCTGAACAGAACTCAGTTCTTGCTTTTCTATTCGGTGAGGTCCAAGCATGAGCACCCTGTGGATCTAACCTCAATGACAGAGAAGAAATCACATTTGCTTGGTAATGTGACTCATAATGGTCTGCAGTAAAGCGGCCCTCTTTGAGCGAACAAAGATGAAATGTCGTCAAACACCGACGTTATTTTCCAGGTACATGTAGCCTCCAGCTGGCTGCAGCCTTTCACGTTGTTCTCCCCACAGACTATAGAATAGCTAATCACCAAAGCCTGCTTTGTGCCTCCAATTACCATGACATACGTGGCAACAGTGCTCCCAGCATGCCCAACACTCAATATAAATTATCCATAATGGTGCAGGTCTGCAGGGCCCTTCCTGAGCATATGCCCGGAGGTCAGTTCTGTGATTCTGTCTTCACATTTAACTGTCATAAGTGTGCAGGAGACATATGAATGTGCAATCTTATGTTCCTCATTTCCATATAAATGTAATTAAGGACCGCTTTCATCCACTCCTGTGACAGCACAGTTCATTGATTTCAGTAAAAGGAGGAAAGAAATTGGTGCTTGTAATTAAAGTTGGTAGTCAAGTAATTATTAACCTTAATCTGCAGACTTTCTCTAATATAACAGTGTGTCATTGCATTTGAAAAAGATGGGGCAAGAATCTGTTATTATGTAACCCATTTAAGAGACAGTATGCTCTTCTAGTCCTACATGTATGTAGGTACACACAAAAATCATACAATCAAGTTCAAAACATTTTATAATATGATGAATTTCATATTAGCTTGTGTTTCAAGTTATTTACTTTTAAAAACAGTTTTGGATAAGAGCCCATTGTCTAAAAATTGCAACAATCATTTTGTTTGTAGAATGGGCACAAATTACATCAGTCAATGTTGAAATCTAGGCAGGATTTGTCTCATATTCTGCTCCACATGTATAATGCCTGAGGTGTAGTATTTGCATTACATTTGTCTATGCAAATAAAAGTGGCCCTTTAGTCTTTGAAAGCTGCATGGCAGCATATAAAACCACCTGCATTTGCAGTTTGTATAACTTAAAAGGAAATATATTAGCATGTTTATTGTATACTTTTCCCTAAATTGAATTTTCATGAGAGTTATCACTTAAATTAAACATATTGGATAATGGGTGTACATGTTGCATCTCGTCTGCTTACAGAAAATGTGTTCTGTCAACCTGCTCTGTTTTTCCCATGGCGTGCAGGAACTGCCACCGTGGGCTATGCATGGCAAATTGTGGTCACTCACTCACGGACGACCTTTGAGGGAAGTTTTGTGGGACGCATACGCAGGTGGTGCCAGCTAAAATGTGTCTGCGGAAGTGAGTTGCGCCGTGGGTCTGGGCGGTTCTGTGCTTGTTTATATTAGTGTGCACTGTACAAACAAAAAATGGCAGGAGGGGTCTATGGAGCCCTATCTGACTCCCAATCTAGACTTAAAGCGTTAATTGGAGAAATAGTTTTATTATATATACAGATAGTGTGCGAGAAAAGGTTAATACTGTTAAAAATAAAATAAAAAACCTGAAGTAAGAAGTACATCGCCCAACATATGAGTTTACCCTGAAACATGAATATGAGTACAGCCGCAGTGGAGTTACCTTGATTGTGAGTGATCACATATATTCCAAGGTAAAGTATATTTTGAATGCCCCAGACCCTGTCAAAATAAGCCTGAAAAATTGAGTAGTCTTTCAGCCCTGTTTGCTTCACCTGAGACCTGGAGGTACAGCGTTTACCTCTTCTCCTGTCTGATGATATCAGGCCCTGGGGAGCAATGCCATGGAGACGCAGATTTACAGCACAATAGCATACGTTATATTAGAAAGACTGGTAGCATTTTGGCATGCCGTACCTTGTGATTCTCCAATATTCCTCTGTATACCCCTTAACACCCCTAGAGAATGCATTGCGGCTTTTGAGCACACATCTGTGTGGCAGCAGACGTTCACTGAACAGCAGGAAAGGAGGGAAAATAGAGAACCTGAGTTGCAGTTTTGCAAGTTCACCCTGGAGACTGGAGAAATGTGCTGTGATTGTGCTGAAAATACTGTTTTACCTTCAGAAGGTTTTATGAGAATGTATCGCAGTATATCCTAAAAAGATGCAGATTGTTCACACTGCAGACAACGGTGTTAAATTTGCATCACATTACTGGCATTTTTGTCTTTGCCTCTTCATAAGAAGAGGCTGGTAAAGGCAGAGAGGGTTACGTCGTAGTATGGTGCTCATGCAGGAGGTCATTAAATTCTCCATTAGACATGCCTTTAAATATCTTCTAATTTACAATACGCATTACATACATTTTGAAGGTCATGAATGCAGCACACATTGATACAACACATTGGTTTCAGACAAGTCCTTTCATCTGCAGGCGTACTTGCAATTTAGTGCTGGCTGCACTTCAGACACTGTAATTTCAAGATAATTATTACCATTGTGGTATTTGAAATGGAACTGCCAGCTGTTTTGAGGTGCAACGATCAAGAGATAGTAGTTCTGATGAAAGCCAATTAGGGGATGGAGATGGAGTCCACCACAGAAATGGCCCCCCTTTTCATGAAATGCATTTATTGCTCAGTTTATTTTATAAAATAGCTTTCCATTTACCAAAAATTTAGTTTATTATTGTCTTTACTCATTTGAATGCAAAGTTAACCTTACAGAGGTAAGTCCCATAGTGCCCCACACTTAAAAGGTGTCAATTTTAAAAGGTGTCATAATCTGCACTGATGACTAAAAATATGAGAGAAGAGGTTGCAGGAAGAAGACAGAAGGGATGTGCATTTTGCACTGGGGCCAATATTCACCTCACCAATCAGAGATGATTGGTTGTGTGCGAAGAGTACCCTCCCAGATTCTAAGATGTTGGTCAGATTAAATGTGAAGAGATGATGTCACACATGACTGATAGTGAAGCTGTCCTATACTCAAAAGAAAAGGTGTCAGGCATCCACATTCACAGCTCTGAACCAGGAACTTGTTATTAGTTTTGGAACTTGGCTTCTAATTTTTATTTCCAGACGGGATGATGCCATTGTACCTTTGAGCAAGTATTTAACCTGAATTGGTCCAGTACATATCTGGCTATATAAATAGTTTAGATGTTAAATGATGTACGCTGTGTAAGTAACTGTGGATAAGAGCATCTGCTAAATGCAATAAATAAACTAAATAAAAATGGTCAGGTGAGAGTAGCAGATGGAACTGAAGTCAGGAAACTCTTGCTGCAGCCAACCATTGGTCGGCCTCAGCTGCCACATGTTCTTATACTCAACACATCACTGCATGTTCTCATGCTGAGCCTATGACATGCACACATCATTAATGGAGCATCTTTTTTCAACCGACAGTCAGACCTCAGGTCCTTCTTTGCTTTTTGCAGCTCACAGAATTGCGCTCATCCTCCACCACCCCAGCGTCCAACTGTTGTTGATCTGCTTGTAGGTAATGGGGGGTTTTGGTATATTTTCTATTTAGTAGGGGATACGTATCGTGATCCCTATTTGATAAGTTGTTGCATGCGAGTGCACAGACATACCTAAATCAGATACATTTAGGGCTGAAACAAAAATAATTACTTAGCATTTCCATTAATATATATGTGAGCTGTCCCAACTGAAATGTAAAGATTCAAGCATATCCTGCACTACTAATCAAGGGGACACCTTTGAATTCCACTCAGCAACTCACAACTTACAGGATTTGTATGTTTCACCCAACTATTTTTGAAAATATGTATATATGTTTACATAACAGTTTAATTGTGTATTATTCAACAAGATCAATTATCTATGGTATGTAAACTACTAGCTAACAACAATGTTTGATTAAATACTTTAAAAAAGAATAATAATAATGTGCTGCCTGTTGGTAATATGTAATGCTCTCTTATTGCCTGGTCATCTCTTCAGCCCATAAATATTTCTGACTTGATACACCTATTTATTGTATTATGCTTTTTCTCCCAAATTCAGAATGGGAAATCAAATTTATCTAATCTTAATCTTCTTTGCTATTGATTCAGGAGAGTACAGACTAACATGCGCTCCTTCGATGCATACAATGTCACCTACCCCTTCTTATCGCACCACAGATGACAGGAATTGTTTGGGTTCAGCACCAGACTGTGGGGCCCATCCATCCAGTAGAACAGTCTTAATTTGTCACCCAAACTATTTTGGTCTATCTTCCAGTCTTACTCACTGGCTGGATCTCTCCTCTCCACAGCCTTGGGGTCTCTGGCTATCCCCTCCCTGCATGGTGTCTCAGTCACAGTGCCTGTCTGTACTAGCCCCACATTGATTGAATAAACTTCCCACAGAGGTTGGGACAGCAGAATCACTGGCTATAATCCAACAAAGCCTGAAGACCCACCTCTTTAGACTGCATCTTGGCTCCCTTCCTGTTCCCACCCCCTAGCACTCTTTAGTAATGTAATTACTTTACAACTATAATAAAATCATGAAGCAGGTTATAAGGATGTTAGCTTACAAATCTATGATTTTCATTAGTCCTATGTTAGCGTGTGGAAATTTAACTTGCATTTATTGCTTTAGTGATGTTGAATTTACACTGGTTGGTCCTGGAATGTTATGTTGCTGACATACGTGGGTGCACTTATGTTCTTTCATTGAAAGTTGCTCTGGATAAAAGCATCAGCTAATTGAATGAAAGTAATGCAAGGTAAATTGCTATTTCGAGCATTTGAAAAAGAAAGGCTCAATAAACCACCACAGGGAAGAACTGTACACATGACACTTTGTATCTTTGTTTTTATTTGTGCATGCTGTCTCTTCACAATACAACACAGAAGCAGAGCGGATATCTGATTTTTAAAAATCTCCTTTTACAGTTATCACTACCTTCCTGTTTTTTTTTTATTTTTAATTTGCAAATACACTACGTGGCCAAAAGTATGTGGACACCCCTTCTAATTAGTGGGTTCAGCAATTTCAGCCACACCCATTGCTAAGATGTCCATAACATTAAGCATATAGCCGTGCGATCTCCATTGACAAACACTGGCAGTAGAATGGGTCATACTGGAGAGCTCAGTAACTTTCAATGCGGCACTGTCATAGGATGCCCCCTTTCCAACAAGTCAGTTCATCAAATTTCTGCTCTGCTAGAGCTGCCCCATTCAACTGTAAGTACTGCTGGTGTGAAGTGGAAACTTACAGGCGCAACAATAACTCAGTCTGAAGTGTTAGGCTGAAGCATGTAACGTGTAAAAATAGTCTGTCGATTGCAACACTCACTACGGAGTTCCAGACTGCCTCTGGAAACAATGTCAGCAAAAGAACCGTTCATCAAGAGCTTCATGAAGTTGGTTTCCATGCCCAAGCAGCCTTACACAAGCCTAAGATCACCATGTGCAATGCCAAGCATTGGCTGAAGTGATGTAAAGCACACCACCATTGGACTCTGGAGCAGTGCAAACATGTTCTCTGGAGTGATGAATCACGCTTCACTATCTGGCAGTTATGGACACATCTGGGTTTGGCGAAATGCATAGTGCCAGGTGTACTGGCCCAAATAGTGCCAACTGTAAAGTTTGGTGGAGGAGGAATATTGGTCTGGGGCTATTTTTTACGGTTTCTGCCAGGCCCCTTAGATCCAGTGAAGGAAAATATTAATGCTACAGCATACAATGACATTCTAAAGAATTGTGCATGTCTAACTTCGTGGCAACAGTTTAGGGAAGGCCCTTTCCTGTTCCAGCATGACAATGCCCCCATGACAAAGCAAGGGCCATAAAGAAATGATTTGGTGGGGAAGAACTTGACTGGCCTGCACTGTTGATATGATGTTCTTACTGTGAAATGCTGTATTCGCTCTATACCAAACATAATTGGACCTGTATCATCCAAAAAGTCACTTTTCATTCATCTGCCCATAAAACATTATCCCAAAAGGCTTGGGGATCATTCTGGTGCTTCTTCGCAAATGTGAGAAAAGGATTGATGTTTCTCTTGGTTAGTAGAGGTTTCTGCCTTGCTACTCTCCCATGAATCCCATTTTTGCCCAGTCTCTTTCTTATCGTGGAGTCATGAACACTGACTTTAGCTGAGGCTAGAGTGGCCTGCAGTTCATTGGATGTTCTTCTAGGATCTTTTGTGACAATTTACCACCGTTCCAGGTGTTCACCAGTTGGAGATAATGGCTCTTACTGGTGGAATAAACTTGAGTCCTAGAGCCTGAGAAATGGCTTTGTAACCCTTTTTCCCAACTGATATTTTTCAACATTTTTTTCTCATCTCTTCAGTAATTTCCTTTGATTGTGGCATAGTGTACTTGTAGAAACTTTGTGATGTCGACTTCACTCTGATGAACATTAAATATGAGTGAGGTTTATATTGAATAGGGCGGGCTTCAATCAGGCCTGGTTGTGTTCAATCAGTTGAATTTAATTATCAATTAAATTTGGTTAAAAGGTTGATTGAGTAACTTTTCACATGGGTGATATGGGTGTTAGATTTTTTTTTTTCATGAAATAAATGAAAAAATAATTTTAAAATGTATTTTGTGTCTACTCCGTTTCCCTTTGTACATTTTGTTTAAAGATTTGAAACAATTCAGTGACAAATATGCAATAATAAAGAAAATAAAGAAAAGGGGAAATACTTTTTCACAGCACCTTATACAACCAATGTCCTGACTCACTGTGTTCATTAAACATCCCATGCCACTTATGAAGAGGCAAAGAGTATTAACCCCAGTGTCTTAGTAAAATTCCCAAACTGGCTCTCTTCAATCTGGCAACCTAATTGTCCCCTTCACAGTCAATTGGCTGTGCAATCACTTATATTCTCTATGTACCCTATTTCCCCTGGTCCTCACTGTAACAGAGAAATTAGTTTTAAGCTGACCTTTCTGCTTAAATAAATAAGAAGTACTTTGGAGTGCTTACTTGACTTACTTTTTAGTTGCTGGATGGTATCAGTCTGGATAATGCAGTCTGCAAAAATTAGCTGAATTGGTCACAAACGTACAAAAAATACAAAAAGGGAGGAGGAAATATTTTACATATATATATGTTTAAGCTAATCCTCCAGCAAAACAGTTTTTTTGTTTGAGGTATCTTAGCAGTCTTTCATATAAGTCTTAATGTATAACAATATCATTGCCTCCTGTTTAGTCCCCAGCTACAAATGTGTTTCTTTCTTGTTTGTTTTCCTGCTAAAATTGCAGCCCAACAAGTAAAATACTGTTCATTTATATTATGCATCTTAATCCATCAAAATAGTAAAATTACTAGTTTTAATGTGTTGGCCAATTTCATTAGTTCAGTGTTTACTGACAGAACAAAGTGAAAGTGCAAAGCACAAAAGACAAATGATTACAATAAAGGTCTTTGGAGCATTTTGAATCAGTAACGTGTAGGAGAAGAAAGACTTACTGAAGTCATTGTCATCATATCACAGCTTTAGTGGTGTTTTCATGTATAGCCATGAGATCCATGAAAACCACAGGAATCTACAGAAGAGAAACAGCAAACAATATGAAAAAGTAGTTTGATGCAATAGTCCAGTAACCCTATATTTGGAGTATTCTCAGAAACTATTGAAAACCATAACCAAAACTATGGTAATTGCTATCAATTTCCAATGGCGTCCAATTTTAGGCCAGGATTAATAAATCATATTTTTGTATGGCCAGTCATTAGAGACACACATATGTCTCATATTAAAATTAATGTTTGTAAACAAATTTGTTTGAACAGCTTTGATTGACGGAATGGATTGAATACTGCATGCTTCCAAAATAAATCTTCTGTACTAAACATGATCCATTTTGTGAAGTAGGCAAAGCCACAAGCAGTGAATATTAACTATTGGATGAGATAGATGTTTTGTTTTTAATGTCCATTTATTGAATATTTATATGCCAGAATTAGGTGCTTGAATTATAGTATCCTTGAGTGTCATATTATAGTATGCTATGCCCAAGCCAGCCATCCTTTTTTCCACAGACATTGACTGAGTTGTAGAGGCTGTAACAGAGACTACTAGGAAAGTTAATAACTTGTGGCCTTTTCCTTTTCAACGAGACATGAATGACACATGTAGGTTAATATGCACAATAAACCCTGGATTCCCTCAAAACAAGATTGTTTCATTACTGTATGTATTGACGACATTCAATTTAACACAGTTCACTGACAGAGGGCAGTTTTTGGTTTATACCAACAATGAATACTATGTGTATTCATAAATGTTGTGGGTCAGGATTTATTATATTGATAATTAGGTCAAAAATTGTGATCTTTAGTGACAGAAAGCAAGTTTGACTGAAACGTTGCAGCAGCTGTACTTGTTAATAGTACATGATGAAATTATCCTGAGTATGAATATTTGTATTCACATCAACAGAGGAATATGGATAAGAGAACAGTTCTCGGTTTAATGTTTTATTTGTGACTTGCTTTCCAGTTCAATAATTCAGTGAAAATCCTTAATTAATAAATATGGAGGTGGTATAACAAGGGTACTTGCAGTTTGATCCGAGCTGCTGCATATGATTCTGTTTGGTGTTGAGCTTTAGTATAGCTGATCGATTGTTCATATAACTGAATGGATCCACCTAGAATCAGCAACAATTCTAAGTGGGAGGTTTCACAATTTATGTATGGGAAGAGAGGCCATGTTTGAAATATATATGTTGAAAAACAATGCCATACATTCCAATAAAACTGTAGTGTATTCTTGTATGGTTTGCATTGGTTTTATAATTGGTTCTGTTCAACCTGACAGTCCTAAACGTCTCTCTCTCACACACACACGCACACACACACATAAACAGACCCGTGTGAGTCTTTGTCTTAATTGCTGTAAGTCTGCTATCTTGGAATGCCTCGACACACAAATAAGCAATGCAAATTTCCTTCACGCATGCTTTATTCCTTTGGCATCCATGACTAATTGTAGCAGGGAATGTAATAGAGTACTGCTTACATTTGCAGCCTAACCCCCCAACATAATAACTTGAATAAATAAATAAATAAGCTCAAGTGTAAGACTTATTTGCACACTTTACTTGTGTAAAGGCAATCAGCTACTATATTACTGCTGATAAATTATTTGCTCTTGCCTTATCGCTACGCAATTAGAAATGGACTTCATGAAATGGACTTCATGTCTTGAAATGTCCCTCTAAGCTAAAATTCTACAATTAGCTTTCATTCAAGTGCCCATTTACCCAAAATATTGATGTCACTCTAGTAAGGTTGACTGAGTGAAGTGGGTATCTCTTTTCTGAGCTAACCTATATCATATATTCCCCTTAGTATTTTGACTTATGACTAAACCAGTCTTTACCGGAATGCATTTGCTATGAATTAAGAAGTATGTAACATTTGAATGCATTGTTTTTCACATTTTAAATATTTTTGCTAAGGCAAACTTCTTTCTTTTACCATTCTCAGGTGATTGTCAAGATATTGCAAATAATTTCTTCATTTTTGTTTTTGTAGTAGAGTAAACATGGCACTTGCATGAATTCAAAATTATTGAACAGTAGGATAAAAGTGCCAGTGAAAGCCTTTCTGCCATACTAAAAATGCAAGAAATGCCCATGTGTGTTAGTCTCTTTAAACAATTTGAACCCTTTCTTTTACACCGCTATTCCTATTCTTCATACATTCCTATTCATTATTCTTCAAAATTGAAGTTGTTTGGCCTGCGATGTCAGTCCCCAGAGCCCAGTCTTTTCAAGAATGAAGTATGTTTCTAATGCATGTTGGTCTATCCAATTATTAGGTAACTACATCAGGTTGCATTTTTCTCCTTTAATATAATCACTTATAGCTGTCTATTCATTTTACTGACTGGAATGCAAGCTATTTTCCTCTTGGTCATCTTGTTCCCTTTTAGGCACAGCCTTGATGCAATGTCAGGTTTAGTTTGGGCAGCAGATGAGACACGCGCAAACGAATTACTCACGAGAAAATGTCATTGAAACGACTTAAGATGTAAAAAGTCATGTTCTAGGCATGCTCTGCTCCCTTGCCATACGTTGGGTATTCTTATCTCAGAGATTGTGTAAACCACCATGCAGTGCCAAGGTTTCGGTGCCAGCCTTGGCCTGTGTCCCCCTCCATATGGAGCTCTCAGGGTCATCTCTTACAATAGACAGATGGTACATGCCACTGAGCCATTCCCTCAGCCAAAGGGAAAAAATATCACACACTCACAGCCTAATCTTGTATTACTCCTTACCCAATGTGCATGCTTCCGAACCAGAAAAGCAGTCCATACCTTTACTGGAAATATATTTTAAAGTCTTCAGTTCAAACCTTTGAGTGAGTTTGAGAAACTCAAACTCTGACTGCAAGGGTATGAGTTGCAAAATAATATAATTTCAAAAAGTTGTGGTGCGATTATAAATGCCCATGAACCCCAAAACACACGCACATATATACAATCTGCTACCCACATTTGTCTTGTAACAATCTGAAACTACCAAAACAAAATATCCACAGTTTTGTTTAAATGAAGTGCTAGGCATGTCTGGAAGATACAATTTCTTTATTTTGCCATTTGCTGCTTTATTTTTAATGCTGTCAGTTTTCATGGTAGAAAATATTACAGAACACACCAACTAAGCCAGAGCTGTTTTGATAATCCCTGAAAATGAAGTCATTCCATCTCCCTACACCTCAGCAGGCAACCATCTTCCCTGCTGAGAAGCTGTGGAGATACGTACGCAAGTGACTATGCATTTCATCATGTGATAAAGATTACTCGGTAATGACAGTAATCAATGTCTTCAAGGTGCTCGAGGAGCATCTGGTACTGTCACGAGCAACGCTCACTGGCTCCTCTCCTGCAGAGCCTGCATTGCTTCGCCTTCAATTCACATTTATGTCACTGCTATCCCTCTCTAAGAATGGAACATTGCCACTGTTTGGGAGCCAGAATTACCTGCTATGCCCATAATGAGCTAGCTCACTCTTGGCTTTGTGTCAATCAGTCAAACAGGTGCATAGAGTATATAGCCTCTGCTCCTCCTTAGCCATTTTAAAAGTCTATATTCCTGAAATGAGCAACATACAGTCACAGTTTATCTAATCAAACACCTACTCTAGCTTGTTTTGTGCTATGTTAAATTGACATGTGGCTAGTGGATGGCCTGTTAAAGCATTGTTCTAATACATGGATGTTCCTCCAGCCTAGTCAAACCCGGACCATGCCAGTGGCCAGCAGCCCCACAGGGTAACATACGACTGGCTGTAGCATCAGGCAGTGAAGCATCAGGCCAGTTGGCTGGAATGATAAAATCTTATAGTGTTCCAGGGACCCCCGCTGATTGATCAGTGCCACACAATTCCACCTGTTAGACGGCACATAAGGTGTCGTCCTTGGACTCATATCTGTGAGAGACCAGCATGACGGGAAGCAGAGCTTGCCACTTCAGAGTACAACACATGCTTGTCTGTGTTCAACCAAATGGATGGCAGAGGTTGCAGCAATGAGCGCAAGCAGCATGGCCAAAAAAATGCATTTTCACTCACACTATGGATTTTGAAATGTAAGGACATGCATCATTTCCTTAAATAGCAAAGGGTATTCTCAGTCATAACAGGACACTCAAGTCTTAAAGTAGATTTAATTACCAAAAGGATTGTCTGCACAAGAATGGTACAGATATAATTTTATATACGAAGTGACAGGGCATATGCACTATGTCTCATTGCAGCTAATGATTCAGACTCATCATGGATGTATTGGTATATTTATTTGTTGCTGTGGCAGATGCAAATTCTTGGCAGCCTTTGCTTTTCATTTTCACCGAAACCAATTCAGCCACCCGAGAAGGTATGTTGCTGGCGTGCTTGTGACAACAAGCAAGTATGAGCTGTGCTTAATTTGAGCTCAGGTTGGGAAAATGATCCAAGGTAGTATAGACAGGAAGCCATCCTGCCGTGATATAAGCTGTGGACAGGCTCTAGTGGTTACAAAACAGGAAACTGGCAGGAATTCCACAGCTGCATTTTGATCGTTCAAAATATCCTCAATCCTAAACAGAATTTCAGCTGAAGTCTTACAGCAGTGAATACTTTCATGTGATCTCAATTACGTAATGATGTGTCCCAAGAGCAGCATGCTTCATACTGGATTAGAGCACATCTAAAATTCAAAACATTCAAGGTGCTCTACTGGGTTTTTCTTCCTCAAATGAAGATAAAAAATACATTTTAATGGTCAAGAGGGGTGGTTCCTTGAGCACTGTGCACCTTTGTAGTACATAATTGAGCTCTGCAGCTCATGGTTCTTGCATTAGCACAGATTATAATTAATGCAAACAAGAAGCGAACTGGCCAAATGGGAACACTGGGGACATTATTTCGGCTATGAACCAGACCTGTGATCTTGAAGTTTACATAATACTGAATACTGAATACATTGCTGAATGTGCTGTCATAATTCGGCATGCATATTATGTAAGTTACTGCTCCACAAAGATTACATATGTGTACATGGCATCCATCTTGACATGATACATGACAGATTGTAACTCCTGAATTAATAAATGTAATAGCTTGCACTGGCGATAGATTGATCTGAGCTCACTGCTAAAAGATGTCTCAAGCCCTCATGGATTATCTCCTATTTAATGCACCTGCGGCTATATATGAAGTCATCAAACACAGACCTACTACCAGATGCTCTCTGTCAGATGTCTACTCCCAAGATGCCAGACCCTTCTTTCTCATTGTAATTAAATGTGATTGGAAAAGTGGAAGTTGCCATTTCATCCATCCCACACCGCACCTGTCGCTGTGGGCCGTGGCTTTGTGAAGATACGTGGCTTTGTGGCAACCATGCTTTCAAACTGCGAACAGTGAACATTCAGCAGCCTCTCAGGATATGGAACTCGGCTATGATTCGATCATCAGAAACCTCTGGATCAGACAGGCCTTAGAAGCTCTCCTCAGCCAATCACAGAAAATGGTAAAATGTTCCAGTTCTTTCAGAAAAATAAATAAATAAATATTGAGGTCACCAAATTATGGGGACTGATGTATACATTTTGTTTGTTTGTTTGTTTTTTCCCCCAGGACTGCGGCACATATTCAAGATTAAAACTAATATAATTCAAGATTAGATAAAGTAGCAAGACCAGCCTGGATGTTGCTAGGTTCCACCTCTAAAATGTGTACATTTACTGATGTGGTGGTGATGGTGGAGGGTAAAATGAGAGATTGCAACACTTGCTGCTGTTTTCATAAGAGAGGAATGAAAATCCAGCTATATAACACCGAAGATCGCTCATAAGCACAGCAGTACAGCATCCTTCAATCTGTATCTCCTCCTGGGAGAAGCACTCCTGTTTGCTGGCAGTAGTAGCAATTCACTGGCACAAGTAGCTTGACAATCTGTTTTGTCATAATGCAGTCACAGCCTTGCCATACCCACAGGTGATATGATCTGTGGACAATCCTTTGCAATTGCCCTTCTTTCAGCACACAGCCCTTCTAAATCATCCATCCATTTGTCCAAATTGCTCTAGAACTATAGCATTTGCATTGCACACATTTACAGTGTGCTTTTCAAAATACATAGCCATGAAATTGTTTTTATACTTTCCAAAACATCAACATATTGTTCCTGTGAGGTCGTTCTTGTTGTTTGCACAATTACCTGTGAGATGGTACATGGAAGAGATTTCAAACTTGGCAGCAACGTTCATAATTATGGAGGGTACCCACGTACGTAATATTTCTCCAATAGCCCAGATGGTGGTGCTATAGTTAAAGGTCAAATTTTCAAGACTTTCAAATGTCATAACCTCCATAACCTTTGTCTAATTCTTGCAAAGCTTTTCACACATAATCTCTTGAGTAGCCTGTATAACCCTGCATCTTTAATTTAAAGCCATATTGCATTTTTTGCTGATTTGCATATAATGCTAAATCGTTTTTCCCCTAAGGCTTTTTTGTATCAGCACCAATTTGAACAGTACATGTAGAATATGTTCAGGTTACTGACATACACTTTGTAACTATAAACCAGCTCATTAGGATAAAAAGTACAGCAGCTATAAACCAATGAACTTGAAACTGGGTGTGGCTTCAAACAAAAATGGCCATATCTCAGTTAATGTTCATGTACTGGTCAATAGAGGGCACTACAAATGCCATAATAAACTGTTCTTTAAACAGGCAATTTGCTTTTTATAGTTTTTTTAACAAACAATGACCTATATATCATATAGCCATATAGCTTTTATAACACTGAGGGAAACAAACAGTCAAGTTTCAAACATAGACAAAATGTTTTTATAAATAAAAAATAGTTACTCATCTTTACTCTGAACTGCATAGTATGAACTGCATGAACCCCATACAAAGTGCTATATTTTTTAAAAAGTAATTTCTTTGGTCATAACAAATTCAACACATTTCTCTCTCTCTTCTCCTTGGAGTGAACTTTAACATAGCCTACGCACCGTCATTCTCCTCTTATCAATTTCACAGACAACATGCTGCATGCTAATTAAGAAATGCAGTTAAGAATATGTGCTTTTCATACATTGTTTTAAAAGGGTAGAAATTTTGGGTTGAATTTTCCATAACAGGTTTCCAATGCAAAAAGGGCTATTGTTTCTTTCAGTAATCAACATTTTGGCAGAAAAATAACAGGCTTTTTTTGTTTGAAATTACAATGCCCATTCATTGATAGGCTGTGTAGCTGTGGAAGGGAAATCATGGGAAACCGTGTATGTATATATGTACACACACACACACACACACACACACTTATACATACAGTATAGTCAGTAAGAATTTGGACACTGAGACCATTTTTGTTTTGCCTCTGTACTCTAGCACATTGGATTTGAAATGTGTTCAGTCTTGTCTTCAGAAAATTAAACGCATATTAAATTGGATTCAGGTTTGGCAATTGATATAGCCAGTCAAGAACATTCCACTTTTTGGCCCTGAAAAACTCTTTGGTTGTTTTTCCATTTTTTGGGCTCAGTGTCCTGCTGCAAGGTGAAGTGCCATCCAATGATTATTGAGGCATTTTGGTGCATCTAAGCAGATGTGATGTTTCTGTACTCTTTGGAATTCATCCATTCATCAATAAAGAGAAGATGAATGGCTTCCAATGGAAGCCATTCATGCCCAAGCCATAACATTACCTCCACCATGTTTCACAGATGGAGTAGGGGGTGCTTTGGATCACGAGCACTTCCTTTATTTCCCCAGACTTTCCCCCTCCCATCACTTTGCTAGAGGTTAATACTCACCTGCTCTTTTCATAAGACTTTTGTTCCAGGACACCACATCTTTTTTAATATACTTTTTAAATACTTAATATTCTAGTATACTAGACTCTTCTACTCGAAATAACTACAGACCAATCTCAAATGTGATGTTTTCCAGCTAAATCCTGGAAAACCTTGAAACTGACAGACCATGTAAACTCGTACAGCATATTAAAAAAATAACAATCTGGTTTTAATCCCATGCAGCACTGGACAAGGTCTAATAAATGAGGTCGGAATTAATCTTGACTCAATATTTCCACCTTAGTACTTCTTGATCTCAGCACAGCATTTGACACAGTTGATCATGACACCCTCCTCGACAGGCTGGAAAAATAGGTAGGCCTCTCAGGTTCTGTGCTAAATTGGTTTAGAATGTATCACACACAGAGACTTTTTTTGTCACTGTAGGTGACTATTCAATAAGAGTTAATATTTCATGTGGTGTGCCTCAAGGGTCAATCCTCGAGTCCTTTACTTTTTTGTCTTCACATGCTTCCATTGGGAGCCATTATTTGCAAACACAATATCAATTTTCACTCCTATGCAGAGGATAACCAATGATATGACCATCAGCCAGTTGACTCTCTTATAAATTGTATTTTTGATATCAATATTTGGATGGGGCAAAATTTTATCCAACAAGGATAAAACAGAGATTTTGGTGATTGTTGGCAAGACTAAAAGGGAAAGATTGACCTCTCACCTAAAGACGCTCTCTCTAAATATTAAGCCTAGAATGTGCCTACAGTATCTAAATGTTAAGGCTAGAAACCTCTATAATCTTAGCATTCTATCATTTAAAAATATTGCAAAAGTCAGACCGTTTTTTCTCCACAAGACACTGAAAGAATCATGCATGCCATTGTAACCAGTAGACTGGACTACTGCAATGCACCATTCTCAGGCCTAAAAAGGTAATAGGATTGGTCCAGCATGTCCAAAATGCAGCAACCAGAGGTCTAACTGGAACCAAAAAGAGAGAGCACATCACACCAGTTTTAAAATCCCTTCATTGGCTGCCGGTTAAATTCATAATTCATTTTAAGATCCTGTTGCTTGTTTTCAAATATGTCAGTGGTTTATCCCCTGAGTACATTGATGACATGCTGCCTAATTATTTCCCAGGTTGAACTCTCAGATCCACTGACTCTAATCTACTAACAGTCCCAAAAACTGAATAAATAACATTTGTAGACCCTGTTTTGGCTAACCAAAGCCAAATGTTCGTAGCATTATTATGAAGAAAGAGAGCACTGGCGAGCTCAGAAAACACAGAGATGTTCCAAACAGTTGGTTTTGGTTAGCCTAAGGTTTGGCCTATCGCCTCTGAATGTTTTTCTTCTTATTTGTCTGTCTCATAATGGCTTCCTTGACTTTCATTGACACAACTCTACTCCTCATGTTGACAAACACCAATAACAGACTGCAAAGGGAATCCAAAAGGCTAGAATCAAAACTAGATGTTGAAAGCACTCTTATACCTGCTCTAAGGAAGCAACTGAACACACCTGACAGAAACCAGCTTGAATAATGAAACTAAATATATTGACAGTAGATTCCATTTCTGTTAGGGCTGAATATTTATTTTCTTCTCATCTGCCATCAGTTGTATAGATTGTTCTACAATTTGTGTCTTGCCATTGTACTGCAGATCACCATTTCCACAGCCTACCATGCACATGATGCATCCTTTTTCTATGATAAATCTGACACATTTGTTCCAGAGCGTGAAACAGAGTCAGCCATGCCTGATATTGATAAAATGTGTCATGTACTATATTGATTAAAGTTTGTTTTATAGTACCAGTGCATAGTAGCACAGTCTCTCTCTCCCACTCTCCCTCCCTCCCTCCCACTCTAAATGCTACGTTGTATGAATGAATTTGATTACGTTGTGCGGATGTCACTGTGACAAATTCATACTTACTGGGATGGAGATTGGGAGAGAGAGACTGTGGTACTATGCATAGGTACTATGAACTTTAAATCAGTGGTGCACAATCTATCTGTGAGTCAGGAGATTTCTGTTGGGTCATTAAATCATTTTGAACAACCTCATATTTACACCAAACACAGCAGTCCCGAGGCCCACTTGCCAAAAGCCATTTATTTTCAATGAAGAGGGTGACCCAGGTAATTCCTACTGCACTCTACTAGACTGTACTGGTGCCAATTAACCAAACTGCTCATAATAATTGCCCTTGATGCTTTCGGAATAAGCTAAAAGTTGCTTCTGACAGAAGACAGTAATTACTCAGCATTGTATTATTTTGTTTCAAGTACCCAATCAACTGACGATCAAAATAATTCCTATTGCTCGAAAGAGCCATGCACTGATCAAATTGGACCAGAGATATCAATTGGCCCATTTTAATGATAAATTGTTCAGTAACTTTTTCCTTTAGATTTTAAGTATTAAAAATATGACCTTAGCTTAGCCATTTAACCTTAGCTATTAGTTTTAGGAATCAACTGTTATAACCTGATGCTGTAGGTTACGTTTCCTTGATATGGATAGGTCCTCACCCACAGGTTTGGACCAGTAGTCTGCATAACACATTGGGCCTCGTTCACCAAACGTGTATGATCACATTTTATCGTAGACTGTGTGTAAGAATGTTTCCGAGAACCTTTTGGCATTCATAATTTTTTCTTATCTGTATTTGTTCATGGCTGTTTCCTTATGCAAATCACATGAACAGGATTGCACATAAAATTTACAATCACTTATCATTCATCATCTCATACACCTGGGATATGCAGAAAAACAAAGGACTGCAAGTGTCATGAAACTAAATTTTATTTTTTATTTTTTTATTTTTGGTAGGACCATTTTTAAGAACAAAGGTAAGACTATTTTATGAGCCCCATTATGTTTTTGAGCAACCTGATGTTAGAGGTGTTGTAATTTTCCTTAAACATTTATGTATTCATAAATTACCCATTTTTAATTACTTAGTCTGGGCAATTTTTCAATGCATAAATCATTGGCCAATGTTAAGCTTAAGTGGATTTTTGAGCAGGGTGGACATTTTGTGACTGTTGTAATGGAGTCTGGAGGATGCTTCCTGTGAGTGTACTTTTTCTCAAAACTAACAAACATTTGTCAGTGTGACAAAATCTCTCCATAACGACGCTGTTTGGTCTATGTTGCAGCACAGAGACCAGATCCTTCTTGCAGATATTACATTGGCCTTTTCTTTTTCTGTTGCACCATCAATGCCAGGAATGTTTCTTCCGTATTTATGGTGTAATCAGTCAGGTTGACAGAGCTCATTGTGAGTGGTTCTGCGCAGACACGCTCTTAGTGGGGGAATATGCTCTATGAATGTTCCTATTGTCCTTTTCAAAATACAGAGTAATAGGCTTGAAAGTCAGCTTTGGTCAATTCAGACAACAGCCCAGCACTCAGAGTTTATGCTGCTTCCAGTGAAACAATTATTTTCTCTTTACTGAAGGCTGGGGGGCTGTCTTGAATTTTCATCTGAACCTCAGTCCAAAAACTGAAGTTGTAAAAATATTTGTAGAACGTAATTGAACATATCCATATTTAATCAGCGTTGTGTCCTTAACCTTGACTGATTTAAGTTAAATATCTTTTCATCTTCATAACTAGTCTGGCAAGAAAGCCAAAATGTGAAGAAACTATTTGATTTTTAAATCAAGGTTATGGTGTGTTGGTTGACTCCAGCCCACACCATCACATTTATGGGTTAGGGTAGGCTACTGTATACTATGAATGCATAGATAGCATACATGAAATATTCCCACCACTTAAATAACACTGAATTTCTAATGATAGTTGCAAAAACTGGTCAGGGGTAACACACTGTCCCATATAAAGCCTCAGATTTAGACCGTTTGTGTTTGTAAAAATTTTCCACAGTGAAGAGGAATTCTTCTGCCTTGCTGAAGCTTTCCTAATTGCTTCATCTATTAGGCGTGCACTTCTAAATTCTGCCAGTCAATTAAAGCTGATTGCCCTGCATTGCATGCTAACACTCTGTTTAAGATTTAGTTTCAGAAACGCAAGTACTGTATACTGATAATATCAGATCCAATGTTCATTGAGGGATGAAATGACGATTTGACAGAAATGTAATTGGCATTTAATTGGCATGTCCTCTTCAATACTGTGTTGAGGAAACACCAGACTGAGGATAGCAGCATGCCGATCCCCAGCAAATTAGTTTACGCTGAGAATCTTCACAATATCTAGATGATGAGACAGCTTCTGCAAATAGCATATCACATTAAATCCACTTGAAGAGCTCAGAATGTTATGGTGCATTAGATAAAAATTCTATTTCCCTTATTTAAGTATGGAGTGGGTCTTGCCTCACCCCTAATTAGACTAATATTTTTTTCTTCAATGCAGAAGATTAGAAGTGTCCTCCTGATTTGTGATACACACAAGCTAACGCACAATCATGTAAAATTTATAGATGTACAGGTCTCCTTATGAATATTTTCACATCCTGCATACTCCACATTAATGCCAGCTTCTTCCAAGCCCCCCTCCTCACCTCTACCTTCTGGCTTCTTAGCACTGTCCTCATAACACTGATTCTGGATAACTGCACAGCGACAACACACCATCATACTTTGAACTCTGCCCAGTCTCCAGCTCTTCATCTGCTCTGCCACCATTGGCCTTTTATTTATCCTTTTTCTCTGTAAAGTCTTTACAGAATCCCAGCCCCTCAGCAGGGATTCAAGACAACATTTGAGACTTTCCCATGTCTGAAAACATTCATGTAAACCAAATACTAATTTGACTATCATGTTGTAACCTAAATGGTTAACTATTATTTTACATTTTTATAGCAAATAATTATTTGAAAATTCTAACTACCCCAAGAACAGAAGTAGAAACTTTTTACTTGCAAATCTCTGCTCTCTGCTGGTATAATTACTTAATGATGATTCTACATTAAGCAACAGAGGAGAGTCTGGCTAGCTGCCCTTACAGCAGCAAAGAAATTACATAATCACCTTACTCCCTTCTCTGGTCACAATGGATGCTGACTTTTTTAGACGTCATATATATGGAATGGTCTACTGCGTGAATGTGTGGTGCGAAAGGGAAGACCCTAGAGGCATGGAGCAAGGCTGCTGTTTCCTTTCCAACCCTGAAGTCAATTCTCACTGTTTTATGTTCACTTTCTTTGAGTATATTTGTTATTACTGTGTCATCTATTTATGTATGTATCAGTCTAATCTGTCTTACTACCACCAAGGGTCCTTGGGTGAGTGAGGGTTAGGGTATTTGGGTTCATTTAATCAGTCTGACATTCTTAATTTGTATATGCACAAATAAAAAAAACATTTGATGACAAAAAAACATCAAACCAGCATAACTGTTCATATATTTATTTATTTTGTAACTTCACAGTGAAAGGTGCAATGCAACCAAGAATGCAATGAGCTTCCATTATGTTAAGTATATAACAATTTAGTTTTAGTGGGTCAAGACAAGTGGCAGCATATAGTTAAAGCCGAGACATTATTGCAACAGCAGTCATTTCAAAGGGGTAAGACATTTATGCCATATGTTCTTTTGAATCCTCAGTACATTGCATCTCTGCACTGCATTCTCTGTACTCATATCCAGCAATGCACCAATAAAAAAATATGTTTAATTAGAAGGTTGAATGGAAATCACGAGGAAAAGCTTCACAGATATGATTATTTTAAAGAATGAAGCTGTGCAGGGTCCCCTTAAGTACATCAAAGCTGATGCTGCAGTACAGTTTCAGCAGATTGTGATTAACACACAGTATTAAACCATTCAAAGCATAAATCCTAATGTACTTACAACTCTAGGCAGTTACTGAAAAGCATCACTGAACAGAACACACAGTACATTACCTGGCCCAATTCAGAAGAGTATGTTTCAGGAGGAGGCCATTACACTGACAAAATGTAAAATTTATGAATTATAAAGGCCAATAAACTTTGAATTCAATAATTCATAAAACAATGTCGCTCTGCTTTACAAAAGAAACCGCTTAAATGAAAATAGTAGGAGAGTCAGATGTGCATTGATGGGGAAAAAAAGTATTACTGTAAAAGGGCAGGGAAATAATGGGGATATAATATTAAAAGTCTTGCAAAAGCATTTTGAATAGAGCTGCATGTGCATACAGGTGCAATAAGAAATAATATGCTGAAATTCTGATATTACATATCTTGCTAATTAATCCTAATTAGCTAACACTTCTTTTTAAAAGTGATTGTATAGTGGCTGAAAATAGTTTAAATAACCATAAATTCACCGAGGGATTTATCCACTACACATCCACCAAATATCAATTCAATAACTATAATAAAATACCGTTCAAATCAGGCATAAAATCTGTATTGAATGGCCGTGGTCACCCTGCCAACCCAACTCCCCACTGAACTCCACGCAAACGGTCCCACCCACAAGTAAACAAACACATATAGTTAAACAAACACTATATGTGTCAGACATAAGCAAATGGTATTGCCAATGCTCAACAATTTATTTTCCCCAGTCACCCTGTTTCTGAAACTGAGTAAATATCCATTTCCAAAAGAGATTTTTCAAATATCTATTCTTTGTATCTCTATTGATTCAAAAATACAGGCTTTTCACTGCTATGCCCCTCATAAGTAGCATACAAGGAAGCAGAGTATCCTTCTCTTTTATTGTATCAAGCTAGATGCAGTCACAGACCAGCAGGCATTGCTGGTTCCAGTGATTGTCTGCCAGATGACATGAGGAGTGAATCTGGGAACTTTCTGGGCGTTGGCAGCTCATCCAATAGATCATAATACAATCGCCGTGGCAGAGAGAACAGAAGCCATCCAGAGGTGAGTGGTGTTGAAGATTTCATTCTCAGGAGAGTGTCGGGACCTTGCAAATAAATGTATCATTCAGAGGCATGCAACCACCCATACAAAAGAAAAAAACCTGGAGGCATATTAGCTGGTATGCTTGTTTATCTGCCCTTGAAAGCACTAGGGTCCATGTGAGAGTCTGTCACAAACACGATGGATGGCACCTTTTCTTGGGCACTCTTACATGGCAAATTGCCAAAATGCTTCTGGATTTTTAAAAGTAATTTGAGTTTAATTGAAAAATACAGCAAAGGAATTCAAGGGTGTGACAGCCTAATACGTGTAAATCTGCATCTATTATTTATTTTACTTATTAAAGTCCAAGAAAAATGATTGCGTATGTTCAAGAAACAAGATGAATGGTGTGCATCCACAAAGGAAATTAATAATAGACTTTTTTTTTCTTTTTTTTAAATTTAGTCAAATATATAACACAGACAATCTACTGTATATATTTTTAGAATATATATTTCAGAATAAGGTATTGACTTACTGGTTTTTCATGGTAAATTAATGATTGTACCACACAATTACTACAAAGGAAGCAAAATGCATTAACAGATGGGCATTTTATATATGGCAATGATAACCACCTCCTGGTTTTTGAGTGTTGTAAATTGGTTCACTCATAGCTGAAGTTCATAAATAAATCAACATATTGCATGCAGTTCTCGAGATACATTGGATAACAATGGCATTTTAATCAGAGTATTATATGCTCAACAAACTCACAGGAAGTCAGCAGCAGTTCATTAAAATGTATTGCATAAAAACAAATGTCATGATACAGAATGTCAGCTTAAGTGACACCACCACACTGAGCACAGCTGTCATCTTTTACATTTTAACTGGCCTTCCAAGTTTGACATTAAAAATAGTACCTTCCTGCCAAACCCTGGTTTTTCAGTTCTATAGAAAAAAAGCAAAGTATGAGGTTTGGATGGATTTGCTGGAAGTCATTACTGCGACATAACAGGAGGCACAAGTGTTTCCCAGCAAACATGTTTCAGTTCCCCCAACCCTGACTTTGGCCAAAACAAATGCCTTTGCACTATTTTTAGCTCTCTTCGTGGAAAAGTGAAATTCCCTCACTGTGTTAATTAGTGGAAGTATTTTCATGACACCAACAATATGCAAAGCCTCAAGGCTGCAAACTCATTAGCATGCACCGGCTCGAGGCTTGTCCTTTGTTTTTACATGGATTTCCCTTTCCACCGTTTGGGTTCAAACAGCATGAAATTGAGTTCCAGAGGAAGACAGTAACAGCAGGAAGTTACTGTTTATATCCTCTGAGCTTTGTATTTACCATATGAGGTGTACATCATAACACATGCTTCGGTTCTATGGGAATACACCCAGTGTGGTACATTTCAGAGAGAACTGAACAGCTGTTATACCGCAGCTACTACTGGTAAGAAATGAACATGCAGGCTGTTAGGCAGAGTAATATTACACTTATCCAAGTACCAGGCCAACATCATGCGATACACTTGATAGGTTTATTTCATCATACTCACACTGGAATGTTCTACACTGCACAGAAAGTAAGAGACACACCAAAGCTAAATGTATAGGGTCTATATGGCCTTTTGTAAGAAATCTATTAGATTATACTTCTTAATACATGCACAATCATAATACTGTAATTGTATCTTCATTTGTAACTTGAGTTGAGAGATTGCTACTGGCTGATTGAGAATCTTCATTTTTTATGGTAAATGCTCGTAACATGAGGGCAGAGGTTAGGAATGCAGCCACCCAACATTAAACAAGAAAAATACAATATTACAGTAATTTGAGTCCAGAGTACAAACAGGCATTATCTCTCAGAGTCACAGACAAGTAAGACTTGGATTCAATCAACATACTTAAGTCTGACTGATAGATAAATCAATATTACTTTCTTCTTCACTAAGACAGTCTGGCAATTACATTTTGATGTTTTCTGAACTTTATAAACTCTAATCTGTAGTTATGTAGGTCATCTTATGCGGTACAGATCAGCCAGCTACAGTATATTTATGAAACAAATCAATTCACATTTGTAAATCGGTGTTTATTAGTTCTCAGAGAGGAACTCTAGGGGGAAAAGCATATTGTTATGATTAATTATATACCTGGATTCCTACCTATGTTGGAAAATCAAGCTACGTTAAATGCTGTTGTCCATTGTTCAGACTGTAGACAAAACTATTTGGTTCTAATATATCAAATGCATTAGAGGTGCAGATCTGTTTTTTATTTTTTAAATGAATCTTTTGACCCTTTCGTCTTTATTGGCTGATGTCACAAAGCAAAATAAAAGCACTTTCCCAAAGGTTTTCTGTAAGCCTACTGTAAGTACTCTGCCATACATTATACTTTAGACAGGCTTTATTACGGGAGGTTTAAGCGAAGTGTTACTGTTGCTATTTTAAACACAAAAAAAATACTTGTAATCTGTTATAGTTTATTATTAAACAGAAAACAAAGAGTGTCATCTGATTCTGAAACAAGGTGATAAAGGAAACTGACCTAGTCTTCATAAATTCAGTATTTTCTGATGCAATGAAATCATACTCAGTTTTGCCAGCTCCTGTTTGCTCATCCATGAATGTGCCACACTGCCCTTTAACATCTAAAGTATATGTGTTTTTTTTTTAAGCGAATAGCTGTTCAAAAAAGGTTGCTGACTTTGAAGGTCATATGAAAGTGCATTTAAAAGAGAGATCTGTAGGCCTTACAGTAGGCTGTTTCAGAATGCTTAATAAGCAGTGTTAATACAACACCACCACCTACCTGCTCTCCCAGTTTCAACCGAACCAGGTGCTGAGATAGATAGTTTTCTTAATGAGTGCATTCTTGCATCTAAGCAACACGTTCGAGCAAACGGCATTCTACAATGCCAAAAATATCCTGCTGTTTGACCTTCGTTCAAAATCACAACAGGGGACCACTGTGGCCCTGCAATCTCCTCCAAACACCTGGTTTCTGCAGTATTTCTGAAAATGGAACAAAGATGTTTATAAAATAGAAGTCTATAAACCTGATTAGTGTTGCATCTTATTTTTTGTGAACTTTGTGTGAGTCACCAAAGTTTGGTTTGTCTTTCACCTCAGCAGATTAGATAACTTCATGCACATGCTCACTTAGCCTGGCTAAGAGAAATAAAGTGTGCTGTTGAAATTGAAATTGAACTGCACCATGTTATCACCATGATGCCGGACCCTGATAATTGCACACCAACAATTTGGAAGAATAATCACAAGATAGCACTGATTGATTGTTCCAGAGACTATGAAATTGCATGTAGACATGTAATGTTGTACCTGTAGCCATCCTATCGTATATCAATTCATGTGTCCAATGTGTCAATGGGCCTTGGGGTGAGACAAGAAAAAGGATATAGGCTGAAGAGCTGGGCACTGTTTCATATCCAAACAAAACTAGGACATAGACTCCGTGTAGTCATGGTGCTTGGAGGAAGGATAGAGAGAACACTGGATTTTGGCTGTCAGGTCCTGAGGTGGAACAAGGAATAGACTTGCAGTGGGAGGCTGCCGCAAGATTTCCACAATCTGAGGGACAGGGCACTGTCTGGGAGGCTGCGAGCCATAGAGGTGCTATAAATAAATGGCACAGAGGCAATGACGCAGAGATATCGGGTGCACACAGCATCCAGATTCACCACCTTAATGACATTTCTTCCATGTCCCCATGTCTGCTCAAAGATGCCGTCAATGACTAAAAATTGGGCTATAGGGTACAATCATTTAATCAAGTGGTCTGAGGGTAAAACAAAAAAAAGGAGAGGGGAATTAGCATTTTGTCATGTTCCATTAAGTAATCACTGAGACACGTGTAAGTCCACCAGCTCCCTGACACAGGTTTTTTGACAACCTGTCTTTTAGGCTGCTTGATATGACCCAGCATGTTGTTGCCAAGAGAGGCTGAGATTGAGTCAGACAGCAGCTTTATTAAACTTCAAATGAAATTCAATGATCAATCGAGCTTTTATTTTTTTTGTGTAGTGTGACAGTGTACGTAATACTGGTTTCTATTAAAATAAGTAGTTGAAATAAGAGCTTTAATGTTACCCAAGCAATCAGCTGTAGTTTTATGCTAAAAGTTTATCTTATTGCCTACTTGGATCAAGTGTTTTTGTAAAAAGGAAAACATATTGAAAAAGTAATTTGTATTTACTTATATAGTTATAATTGTGCAATATGTCAATTTACCACAAAAGCCCCAAAAAGTGCAGAATATAACTGAAGAGTGAAGATGTCATCCTGCCTGCAATATTTGCCGAGCACCTTTCTTGATTTTAATATTTAACAGCTTGTAGATGCCCTTGACAGCATTTTGAAACTAGTAAAACAAGATATTAAGAGAACTTTAATTATTGAAGATATTATTAATATTTGATCACATGTTCTTTGTTTCATTACATAGCATTATTTTGCATCTTGTAGAATCCTCTTGTGTAAAGACTGCAGAGGACCCCACTCCGTAATAAAAATATCCGAAGGCTTCCAATGTGATGAATGCCTAATAAAAGTATATTTGCTGTACTTCTATGCTTTGATCAAGCCTATCACTTATTGGTAACAGATACTTATAGCTGCAGCCTGGTCAGTACACTGTTCGGTACTGGTGCATATGTTGGCAGTTGTCACCATCAGAGAGAAACTTCAACCAACAGATTGTTGGTTGTCCTATAATCAACTTAGCTAACAGCTAAGCTTAATCCAGCAATACCACACTTAATTGCCCTCCCAAGATTCAAAATTCTAATTTAAAATGCTGGTCATTGGTTTGCAAGTATGACAAATGAAGAATGTCAATTTTCTGAATGCCCATTTCAATCATATATCTGAGTATACATGTTTTATATCAATATGAGTGCCCTGTCACAAAACCACTCTTCTCACTTTGTTTCAACTGCTTTGATAGGCCATTGTGACTGCTCCATATTTTAGGGTTGTCAAATCAAGTGCTTTATTTCATTGAGTGAGACATTGCAGCATTAAAACATTTGCAAAATCAAAAAGATTGAGGTAGGCCAAAATTCAAACATACACAAGTCTGAATCAGAAGGTAATTACTAATAAGAATAACTCTAAGAGAAATCATAGAAATACGTTTTTTTTTTAAATATATATATATATGGATGTAAAACATGCATGTTGTTTAGTTTCACCTTATTCCCTCAGTATAGATTTTTCAACTGAAAAAGAATTATTAATTTGGAGTATTGAGTGCTTGAAGTGAAAATGTTCAGTAATCATATACACATGCAGCATACACAGCTGAAGCAGGATTTAGGTCATGAGGAAGGCCCTTATTTGATTGTAACTTATATCTTGTTCCAGAGTTTGCTTACCATGTTAAATTCACTTTTGTAAGTCACTTTGGCTAAAAGCATTCACCAAATGACTCAACTGTAAATTGTAATTGTAAATGCATTACGCTCACACCATTCTTGAGCTATTTTGTAAGCTGTGTTAATGGTTATGTTAGCTTTTCCATGACACTGCTGTATGTGCTTGAGTACACAAAAATGGAATGAGTTTCTAGGCAACTTGCTCGGACAGTTCAGTCATTCATTACACGATAATGCTTTGTTTGCTTTGATATCTAAGTCATGATAGGATGACAGAGAATACAGGAAATATGGCAATGCTCTCTTCAGTCACTTCCTGTTTCCATCTCTCATGGAAAAAAAATGTGCTGGGAGCACTGATGTTTCCATTTCATATAAATCATTTCAAAAAATTATAAGCAGGCTGGTAAAATGAAAGCTGAAAGGATCCAGCTCTTAGGATATATGTATGCCAGATAGAAAGATGTCCAAAATGACCCTCCTGGCAGAGTTAATATCACTTTAAGAACATCTACATTGTGCAGGCAGTAGCAGGACATTTCCCTGCACATTTCTCTTTTCCTTATCAAGACTGTGGTCTTGTGAGGAAGGATGTACAGCCTCTTCCAGGACATGAATAATGACCTATGTTAATCAGCGCAATTAATGTGACCTTTCAGAAAATGCATATCCAACATTATGATGCAGAATGCCTTTGCATCAAAAGCAAATGGCTATAAATCACAGATAATAAGGGGAATGAAAACATGTGACTGTTGCCCATGTGTCCTATCTATTAAAAGATGGAAGAAAATGAAACACATTCTCACAAAGCAATGTATGTGAGCAAAGTGCTTTCATGCTAGATATCTAAAGGAAAGTAATAGTATAGGAAATAGCATAGTTGTGACCCTGTTAAAAAAACTGGTATTGAACATCAGTTAATCTCAAACCACTGTGGATCAGAAAGTAAAATTTAAGCTTGAGGAACACAGAAGCCAGGCAGCCAGTCGTTGTTATTGAAGAATTCCCACAGGGAAATAAGGGGATCATTGATCTTCAAAGACCTCTGAGCAAGGGGAGGCGGCAGGCTAGACATGCCAGGCAGACACGGTCTCTTGAGAGATGGCCGAATAAACAGTCACTCTGAAACGTGGTCAGTGCCTTCAGTGACATACTCAACAAGGACAAAGTATGACTGGCGCTGTGGCGAGATAGTGATGCCTCGACTGCACCTGAACAATCTGTCTGATCTGACAGGGCGCTCTGGATGAAAGAGAAGCATAATGGAATAAGGGGCAGACATGGAATTAAGAGATGGAAAAGGTGACACTGAGCTGTCTGTACCCTCTGTTGTGTGGAATCACATAACATCAGGGGCAGAACTATGTTAACCTTTTGTAACACTTGCTTTCCTTCTCGGACGGCCATGAACACAGGCAAGCAATGCGCTTACAGCACTGGCTTCTCAGTTGACCCCATTTTCACCGTCATTGATTCTTTACTTAATTTTAACTTTACATGAGTAACATATGGTTTAACTGATTCCATTTCCCTCAAATTACTTATCCAATGTGCTCCTTATGTGCACATATGATCAAGTAAAGCAGCTGGCCTTAATGAGCTTTCACAGAACTCATTAAAATCCAGTATCTCTATGCCTGATAACGGCTGAAAAAACAGGAGGTTCTCTCAAATCAAGATATTACAGACTTAAGTTGGAATCTACCAATAAAAAACCTCCTAAGAGGGATTAGCCCATTGCATTCAGAGCAGAAAAAATCTAAATGCTGTCATCAAAATGCACAATTACTGTCTAACATTCACTATTCAGTTTAAGCAAATAGCATAATGTGTTGCATGACCATTGAAATACTCTGACATCCTTTCCTCAGAAGCTTGTGTGTAACCATATCGTGGTGTCTCTTGAAATAAATTAAGAAAGAAAACTACAAACAGTTTAAATAGTTATGTGTCTGGTGGTCTACAGATCCTACGGTTTTTGCCACTATTTAACACTTTTTAAATTCTCACAAATGCTTTTTGATCAGACAATTAAACCTTAAAATATAAAAACTGTTCATAAAATGAAAAAACGTTGACATTGATATTTTTAATGAACAGTTTTTATATAGTTCATGAACTGCTGGAAGTGAACCAAAGGACCACTGTTCAGACAAAATGTGACAGACAAGTTAACATTTAAGTTTTGTAATAAGATTCAGCATTTAGCCTATTCACCATGAAAAGAACAGTTCTCAGAAGGTCCGGTATGAAAAGGAGTTCATGGTAGATATAATCCTTCTTTAGCTCATGGAAGTGATGTTGTCTGTTAATCAATCAATCAATAATTTTATTCATTAATATAAGCAATAAATACAAATTTATGAGAAAAATACCAATACCTTTAATTAGTTTGTTTTATTTGTTGAGTCCCCTTTTTAGAGTACACTTATTTAAATAAAAACAAAACACTATTTGAAAGTGTTATTTAAAAATACAAAAGGGAAAGTTTAAAGAATTAATTGTTCGACAATTTGAATTTTTTTTTACAGTATTTTGAGTTGCTTGCCGAAGACCCAGCTGGACCATTGCCATTGTAGTGCTTTGTTCCTATGTGGAACAGCTGGTCCCATGGCTGGATGATGTCCTTTGGCTGTGCACTGGACTGATCTGAGGGAACTCATCGCTTGACCCTGTTCCGGGACTTCTCCACAGCAAAGGCCTGCTGGTTTGCTTTCATCGACTCAGGCTTCCTTGGTCTTTAGTCCTGTGTGATGGAGGAACGTTTCACCTTGTTGCAAAGGCAAATTCCAGCCTACGGGCTGAAGTCTCTTATGATGCAAGGTACATCGCAAGGGTGAGGCTTGGCTTTTTCCAGGGCCTTGTGTTCTGCTCAGGAGCAGAGACGAGGCAAGAAGCAAAGAACAGAACTTTAGTAACTATGACAACATTGCAATTCCAGTGTGCCAGGTCCTTTTCACTGGCGAATCTCATCCCACATTCAAAGCAGGTGGTTTAGTTCTGGTTTCCTCAGATTGCCAGGGGGTTGTTTGGTTCATTGGTAAGGGTGAGATGTGTTAGTTATTTTTTTTGAAAGGGGAAAAGTTCATTCAACAATGAGTGCATGGAGAATGTTACACATGTTACCACACTCTAGGCTTCACTTTTTTATGTTACAGTAGCAAACCTGAAGCAACAAATTTCCCACAAGCTTTTTTTGGAAGCCGTCCCCTGTTGTTTTGTATATATTGTTTTGACATTACAGCTATTGTTGAAATTACATTGTTTTTTTGTTTTTGTAATTCACTCCATTGCACTTTGTGGCCAAACCGTGAAGATAACATAGTTACAGGCTTTAAGGAAAGAGCACACATTTGAATCTGGGCGTGTCTAATGCGAGAGCTGTGGACAGCTGTCACGATGGTAAGTGGTTGTTGTCTTTGCAAGGAGACCACAGTGCACAGTAACTGACTATAAATCAAATCTGGTTATAAATCATTATATGTGCAAAGATGTTTTATGAAAGCGGGATCCTTATTTCTGCCTAAAGGAATAAAGGAATTTCATTTTTTGAGAGGTGTTACACATGTGCGCATGAAGAATTAACAGCCATTCAGGTGTTCATAAACTGGATTTTTATGAATATTTTATGCTGCACCAATATAATTGCTTATGTAATACTTCTTTGCTCTTTGTATTTCACTCTAAATTTATTGAGATTAGGCTTAGGACATGTTTGCAAATGTGCTCATTTAATTTCATCATCAGAGTTGTCCTGCGATTGGAAGCAGGCAGGCAACTTATTTTCTGTCAGTTTGACAGCACTATATGCCAGCTGGTAATGGAACGGGCAGGCACTTCTGTCTGACTCACAAGAGGATCTGCATCAATCCATATCCAGCACCTGTTATTTCCTCTTGATGAAAGTATGCTCAGGTTTTCAAGCGATCAAATTTCAAGTCTCACAAAGATAAAGAAGTTGTTCCTATTAAAACTGACTCATTGACACAATTTCCATTTTTTAAGTTTATTTTATTTATTTAACCTTTATTTAACTAGGTAAAAGTGATTGAGAACAAATTCTCATTTACAACACTGACCTTGAAGTGTGTATGTGTACAAATGTGTAAATACATTCCTCATCACTGCCTCCATTGTACTTAACTCAAATAAAGTCAGGGGCATACTGCATCTTGGCACAGGTTGACTATACCCAATTACAGACTTTAGTTCAAGTAGATGCAATCAATTTAACTTCCCCCAGTCATACTTCATAATCAAACTGTGAATACTGTTGATCAGTGGGAGGGTGCAAGAGCACTGATCCAATGTAAATAATCCAGCTGTACATATATACTGAATCTAATTTAAGACTGCCTGGAATCGAATTATGGAATGTATCTTCCACAGTCATCATAATTTTATGTTTTTATGTATTAATATTTGATCTGCGCTTCATAAATCATCTGATTTTCAACAGCAGTTAGAAAAAGACAAAGTTAATTAACCCCTGAGCTTATCTTTAATACACTGTAGCATTCGGTCCACCGGAGAAGCGGATTGGTTTCAGCTGCGCCGGCTGGTGGAGAGAGCGCACACACCTGGGCTGCGTTAGCTAATCAGCCCAGGTGCTTAAAGATGTGCTGCTCTCCACAGTTTGCGGCAGAGATTGGGAGCTAACACCAAGAGCGAGGTTCTTTATTTGAGTTGCATTTAATTTCAGTTTTGTTTCTTTTAACAAGAAGGGGAAAAAGCAAACCGCACACATAAAAGTGGCCAGCTACGAGCGGGTAACTGAAAAGTTGCCGCTCGGTTTTGCTTTCTTTTGTCTTTGTTATTTTAGTTTATTATATTAGTTTATTGTTTTTGCCTGGAACCTGTGAGGGGGAAGATAGCATTTATTTTCTTTCATGTTTGTGTGGGTGCGCTCTCTCTCTCCATGCAACAGAAAACGAGTGTTCCCCGGCACTGCCGCATCTCCCTCCCAGGGGTGTCACACTGGCGTGTGACATACACGATTTAACCAGAGATTATATCTTTTTATATAATATAGAACAATTATCTGGATTTATGGTATAAGCACAAGAATACTAACAACTGTATCATAGCTAAAAATAAGCAGGAAAGTCAAGAAATGTGTTAACTAGCATTTTAGCAGCAGGAATTTGACATAGCAGTCATATAGCCTTGTATGCATTTCCTTATAACTTTGATGGGCTGTTTTGTGCAGAACATGGTTGTCATTTAACTTGAATTATTCTCATTTAAAAATGTTAAAATGTTTTCATTCAAGGCATTCATAGATTCTAGCACTAAAACATTTTAATGAATTTGAGAAAGCAATAAGGAATCCTCTTCTCAATATTTTTTTCTACCCAGTGTCCGAAAAGGTGTCTTATACAAATGAACTGTTATTGGAAAACTGAAATGGGTTTTATAGAAGTATGGTGGCTGTAATGTATCATCATTGTTATACCCACATATTAATTTGGTATCTATTTCACTACGGTTTGTCAAACAGTAGGCAATATGTTTTGTTCATTATATGAAACATTATTTAATTTGGGGGGTGGGGGTAATGTTGTACAAGCTCCATCTATATTTCTACTGTAACTGTGTAGATGTATTAAAGATAAAAGTATGTTTTTTAATGTGAAATTGTAAATGGCTACACATACATCCAGATGGGGCAGAAGCCTTACGATATCATACACATCTGTTTAGCACTGAAAAGTGAAACATCAAAACCAGCCAACGGTGAAAGATGTTCACTTTTCACTTTGCTACCATGCCTCTGCAGTGGATTTTGACACCACCCTCCACTACCATTATGTAACAAGACATACTTCTGGCAGTTATACAACAAAAAACTGTTGATTCAGTATACTGGAAAGTTCTTCATAAAAGTCTTTCAAAGTTTTTTAGATGGTATAGATAGTGCTGCAATAAATCATACAACATCATACATATTTCTTTTTCCTTGCCACAATCCATGTCACTGAAAACATGTCATTTAATTTAGTTGAGATGTTTAAATTGAAACCCATCTGTAAGTAATTTTTTTGTCAAATGTTTGTACAGTCAGTGTAAAACTACCTTTGTTCATCAAGGTTTGGAAAGAGAAAATCGGAAATGAATCACCTCCTGTCTGTCTCCTTTTGTGTCCCTGGTAATAACAAAAGATTGCTAAACGTTGGTTTTTGTTTACTTTCTCTCAGCAAAATATAGCATTATCTTACATCCACATCATCAGGATAACAGCCCGGAAAGTTCAACATGAATATTGTACAAGTCAATTTCATATTTTCAGCATGTGACCCGCTACAGGCTGACAAGTCAAGTTCCTCACGATATGGCTGAGCGGGAGGCCAAAACTAGTAGCTTTCAAAAGCGTTCAGATGAACATTAATAAATAACCCTTCTCTCCCTCGGTCTCCCAGGTCTTGAGACATGTACCTTGATGGTGGCACTGATATTATTATATAGAAAAGACTGGAACATGCTGAAAGTTTTCGGCATGGCCGAAACTTCAACACTCAGGCAAGCACACAGCTAGCAGTAATGAAGGGCTGCAATTAAACTGCCTTCACTGTGACAGCTTTCATAATGTACATGACTTTACTTTCTCCATGATGTCCCAAAATGCATTCCTGACACGCTGGCAGGCGTAATCATCCTTCGTGATGTATTGTGTTGGTAAATCTGAACACATGGAATTAATTCATGGATGGTAAATGGACTGCATTTACAGTATATAGCTCTTTTATCCAAAGCGCTTTATAATTGATGCCTCTCATTCACCTATTCACACACACACACACACCAACAGTGAAAGGCTGCCATGCAAGGTACCAATCATCTCGTTGGGAGCAATTAGGGGTAGGTGTCTTGCTCAGGGACACTTCGACATGCCCAGGGATCGAACCGGCAACCCTCCGACTGCCTGACAACCGATCTTACCTCCTGAGCTATGTCGCCCTATTTCAGTACTGAAACATGCCCAGTATGTGTTACTGAACTGTGAAAAAACAACTTGGCTACATGAACATAGACATATTGCAAATGGTTGAAATTGGAATACTCCTTAATGCCCGTAAGAGCCCAATTATAATTTCAAACATTCAGGAGATGTTCTTCTGTATACCAACATGCAAATTTAAGTAAATGAGTGCTTTTATATAGGATTAAAGAGCAGCAGTATAAAAAGATGGGAAATTGACACACGCTTGATTAAATCTAAGAGTTCGCATTTGCCTGAAAAAAGACAGAGCTATCAAACTGTTAGCAAAGTCTTAGCAAGTCTGAATGTACTGTCCAAGTCAAAATTAAACATTGTCAATAATACAAATAAATAAATTGCAAGCACACAATTATACAACAAAACAATGGCTGGACAGGGCAAATGAAAAATTTCAGTTCTAAATGAAATTATAATCTGCTCCTTCACAGCATAAATGGAAAGATTCTTAGACTATCTGTGGGCGATAGGACTAGCCAAAAAAGCAATATCAGGGTATGACCATAAAAAGGAACATACAGATTTTTGGTATACAAAAATATGGTTGTGGAAAATACCACCCATCTTTCATACACATTCCAAATCTACCGAGTATTACAAATGTAGGACTTTTTTTCTTTTCTTTTTTTTTTAAAGAGAAGAATTGAAAATAACCCCCCAGCAGTTCAAAGTCCTGCCAAAGCATTCATTCTCTGTTGAAGCAAGGTGCACAGATTGAGCCATTTTTGACAAGATGCCATCTCTAACCAGATGTTGCTGCCTATTACGTTAATTGTGATGGCTTCTATGCTTGTCAGTCCCTGAGTCCATCATGTACAGCACTTCCTGTGCTGAAATGTCCTTTCATGTCTCATCACTTATGTAAGGGCTGGAATAAATTGAGGTGTGAAGGTAACCTAATCAAGGGTTGAGGGTTTAGCTGAGTTGTGAGGTTGAAAGGTCACCTTTCCATGACAGAATTTAACAAATGGGAATTAGGAAAGTAAGAGATTTAATATCCATATAGTAAATTTTAATATTTGGAAAGGAACGTAAAATATGTGCATTTTCCCTATGATATGTTTTCAAGCATGTAACAAACCAATAATGACACTAGAATTGGCTTATTCCTGCCATTATAAAGAAAGGTTTGAGTTTACTGCAGCAGATTGCAGCAAAAATTACCAAAATAATGAGTGAAATAGACTATTTCTAGCAAGGTAACCATTTTTTATTGATAAACCTGAAAGCTTGAAATGTACATGCTAACCACTAGAATGGGGAATATCTGTGATAATTACAACAGATCAAACTATTCCATTTTTTGATTTATGTTGTTTGACAAAAACAAAAACATAAAAATACTTAGCTTGCCATTTTGCCATGCAGGCTTCACTATTGATATCAGAATATATAGTATTTCTTCACACAGAGAGTTGTTGCTGTGTGGAATAGCTCACCAGGTTTTCAAGGCCAGGCTTGATATGGTACTAGATACTATCTAGTTTGTAGGTAAACAATGAGCACTGGGTACCCTTTAGTGGTAGGAAAATGGCAAGCATTGTAGGGCTGAATGGCCAGTTCTCATCATTATGTGATGTTGTGTTATGCAATGATACAAAATAATAAAATGATGCTGGTAGGGTTGTGGAGGAAGTGAACATACATCACCAGAATGCACTTCCTTCAACGTCAGAGTAAAACAATATCCTTCTTCTACACTGCATTTCAACAGATTTACCAAATGACAAAGATGATATTATAGTATTATATTATAATAGACTGACACAGAATCAAAACATGGGGAAAAATTGAGTTGGACAGAAGTGAGGGGAAATGGCAACCAAAAGTCATAAGGGTGAAGAGGTGTCATGATTTAATTTATGATTTAATGAAGGTATTGCTCAGTATTCCTCTTGAAAAAGTAGATCTCCAAAAATCACTTCTACACAAATGTATGGTAAACATGGTAACATATTGACCAAGCATGTAAAAAAGATATACATAGCACCTGAGAGATGTAATTACATGGAATGCTTGTTCTCTGCTGAGGTACGCAAAACCAAATGGGGAAGATGATATTGTGCTGCAGAGTACAATTTTTGAAAACTGGGTTTTAGCTAAGATTCAGAAATGGAAGTTACATCAATGGAGGCGCGTTTGGCATCATAGAAAGAGTATTAACAGTCTGGTGATACAGCTCTCTTTTTACACAACATGGCAAGAGACGGATTGACTTCATCCGATGGTTTTCAAAGTTAGGATGGTGGAATTCACAAAACCTTCAGTGAATTTGACCAGGTAAGGAATAAACTTTGAAAGCTGGCATAACAGGTTCACAGCATAGACATAAACTGTGACCTTGTATTAAAATAACCAACAAAATGGAAAGTTCAAACTATTTTAGTGTTCTCATTTTTTTCATCAGATGGTTTTACTTATTGATAAAAAATCCAGTAAACTGAATTCATGACCAAATTTATTTTCTCTCCCACTCCCTTTATTACAGAAATCCATGTTTTTAATTCACTACTACCAGTTTTATTGCAGGACATTGGATTTTACTTCTTAAATCTGAGTAGGAATTTGCATAGACACCTCATTTTGCCAGTGCAGTTATTTTCGTTTTCATTATGCAACTCTATCATTTAGAAGATTAAAAGAATAAAACATTATGTTCTCTATTACAGAGTAGCAGTCATCACAAACCAGAGACAGTAAACAATGTGTGTCATTAAAAGTGTGTTAGGTATCTTTTTAATTTACTTAGTAATTTGTACACCTTTTCAATTAGCATATTTAAACCAGCAGTTGTGGATGCACATTGAAAGAGGTACAGTCTTAATCCATGAAATTCACACTGTGTGCTTGTCATACTGGATTGAAAAGCACATATTGCACACAACAGACTTTGTAAACTAAAAGGAAACTTAACTATAATTACAACATGCCGTATGTGTTGTTGGATGTTGTTCATTTCTGCCTTCAGAAGAACTCCAACTAGGCCAAAACATTGCAAATTTAATGCTAATAAAAGAAAAAAAATTTGTAGAATACCTACAGTTATTTTTTAAATTATGAAACTGCGTGTATAAGAAGCATTTCAACGTGGTCGGTAGAGTGAAACATTTTCCCCATGCATAAATAGAATAAATGTAGGTTTAAAATATTGAACCACATCATGATTGACTGCTGGAGGGGAAAAAGGAATTTGTTTATTGGGTTATAACCTCAAATTTGATTATTTTTCATGTATTTTGTCCTTATGTGTTGAGGGGGCCAATCTAACTGGATTTCACTAAGGTACCTTATGCTATTTTATTTGAATGGGGAAAATGTCTAATTGTACCTCATTTTCCAAAAAATGAAAATCAGTATTGAACGTAATTATGAGGCGCATTGTGAGATATAATCAGAGGACACAGACACAGACTTTTTTGGTGTGGAAAACTGATACAATTGCAGCCTCTATAAAATTGCTCCTGCCTTTTGAATGACAGAAAATGGCATTAATTCCGAACAGTCTAGTTTGTAAGATTATCACCTTTCAGAAAGACAACATAATTTGTGTGATCATAGGAAGGTTTTCTCTCCATTCCCTCTCCCTGCTCTTTGCTCCTCAAACATGACAGGTACATCCTTGTGGCAATTTGTCATGCTGACGGGTCTGTTTTTCTCCCCATGCTCGCCACATAGAAACTTACATGTCCTGGAGGATTTTCTCTCTTTTGAAAGTTGTATTGCTTTATCACTTGAAGACAGCACACCATACTGGGGTCAGAAACCCAGACGGCTACAGACGCACAAAGATCATGTTCCTTTTGGTTAAGTTTGAATGCAATCTGTGACATGTAATTGTGATCACTGATTGCATATCTATATAGAATGTCTATATGTCTGTATAGGCAATGGCTGTTGACTCCTGGTAGCTGAAATCTACAAATGGTTCCAGTTTCAAGCAGAAACCTATGTAGTGTAATTTGGTGTTGTTACATGAAAAGGTGGAGATTACAGTTTACAGGGGCGACATAGCTCAGGAGGTAAGACTGATTGTCTGGCAGTCGGAGGGTTGCCAGTTCAAACCCCGCCCTGGGCGTGTCGAAGTGTCCTTGAGCAAGACACCTAACCCCTAACTGCTCTGGCGAATGAGAGGCATCAATTGTAAAGCGCTTTGGATAAAAGCGCTATATAAATGCAGTCCATTTACCATTTACCACAGCTGGCTGGATTTGACAATAATTTGTCTATAAAATATTACCCTGTTTGTAAGAAGCAGAAGTAAATTTCCATTTTTAAAGAAGAAATTCCATAGTTGAGCTGGATTACTTCCGAACATATTTATGTTTGGTCTCATTATATAGACAGTAATACACTGAATCTTTTGATAATAGTGTCAACGTGTTTAGACCTGTTTCCAGAAACAGCAATTTTATACATAAATTGCTAGTTTTCAGATAAGTTGATCCTGTTGATCCTCCTGATCCCCCTCCCATGCCCCCACACTCCACAACTTATTCAATCAGTGCAGCCACTGGCTCCCCTCTTTTCTTTTGTTTTTTGGACTTTGATCTTGGGTTTTCTGGGGTCTATTTCGGGGAGAAACAAGCTGTGGCATGAATTTCTTTTGTGACTGTAACTTGTCCGTCAGTAACATTGTTATTAAAAAAAAGAAAATGTAGACAACCTTTGTTTTTAGATTAGACGTTGCATATTTGTTTTAATTTAATACATCTCTTCATTTTAATCTGGTTGAGTTGTACATTTTAATAAATGTTGATCCAACAGGTTGTTATGCCTATCAATGCATTTGGTGATTTAATAAATAATCGGATATCTTTGGTAATAATTTACAAAGTGAGTGCTGGATGTCAAATGAGGGTGTTATTGGTTAAAACTCCTGAATTCAGAAAATTAAACATATTTTACATAATCCTCACTCCCCCGACAAGGGATACATCAAAGGCCAATAGATTGTACAATTAAAAGGTTCTCTCCATAATTCAAGCAAAAAATAAATAAATAAAACACTGGTGACCTAATTTAATATTAGGCCGAAGGGTTCACAGATATTGCCATGAGATGTTTTCTGCTTTATTCTTTGATAACCAGAGCATATGTGATGACTTGTGAGCACATTATCTTTTCAGGGGAAAACGTGTCAAGCAATGAATTTATTTTGGAGCAGACTTTCCATGCATCACATTTCCTTTAATCTCCTTTTTCTGAAAACAATAACTTTTTATCATTCTGTAGTAACAGCATATTGCTTCTCAGCAGATAATATTGTGTTTATTTATTCATTAAATAATTTATTGCCGTTCACAGTAAATATCCTCAATTCGTTGATACACATGCTTCAAATAAGTCAATGCTGACCTCAATACTGGAGGCATCAGTAGTTAATCTTTCACAAATTAGTATTTGTCATAAATTTGATGAATTAAGAATGCTATTTTCTTGCACTGGGGATTTGTAATGTCTTGAGAGCACAGTGCAACTGGATAAGATCTGAAGGCTATATTAACATAGGAGCAGTGATTTATAAAAGCCACCAGGGACAGAAATTCTGTGAGTGCATAATGTACAGCTGTTAGATTCATCAACATTGGCTACTAGGAGTTAATTTCTCTCAACCATGACCACATACATTGGCATCTGTTCTTGTAGTATACTTTTTTGCAGCACTTATATTCGATGCTATTTATTAATAATTGGCTTGTTGAAGGAGGCACACATAAAATAAATGTAAGTGGAGACTAAGGGTTCAGAGTGCTCTGAGAATATAAAGGGTTTGAAGGTGCTTTTCACATTGCCTACAGGGGTGCCACCAGCAGTTTTGGTCCCCAAGAAAAGATCTCACATTAGCGCTCTCCAGCACTCCAGGTCTGGCCACCTCATTCCCAAAAACTGTCACTGTAACCACACCAAGTTTTTGAGGGCCCTGTCAGGCATCCTAAACCCCACCCCCGGGTTGCATACAAGAGACAAATCTACAGAGTCCCCTCAGATTAATTATTAATGCACATGAATTACTAACTGGAACCCTCACCTGAATTAGTAATTTGAGTGTGCAAATTATTACTGACTCGAGCCCTCTTTTGAATTCGTAATTTATGGGTACAGATGATTAAATTGAGGGCTGTAATTATCAAACTGACAGCAATAATTACAACATTGAGGGGCTGAAACAATGCAATGCGGGTACATGATACATTGGGGGGATTCTTTTAATTCCAACAGTATCGTATTAAAGGCTTTATGAAAAAGTAATGTTTGAGAAATCGTGTGACTGTTGGGGTATTTTCGCTGAACTATGAGGCCCTATTTTGGGGAGCTGAACACTGCAAGCAGCTAGATCAGCACAGATCAAATACAGAGTCCAATTGAACTGAAGTCTATGATGCTAGTGCATGTATACATGTTTGCATCTGTACACTTATTATACTTCCATTTTAAACAGACTTGCATGCACAGTTTTTTTTCTTTTGTCAAAGTTAAATGTAAACTACATCAAAAATCACACAATTCACAAATATTGCAGTTTTGAATAGAATTGATGAATTCAGTGCTGTTTTTAGTGTCCAGTGCACAGGGAAACTTTCATTTTTTCACTTATGATTCATCAAAGTATATGGTCTGATTGATATTCTTTTCTTGATCGTTTCTGAATTTCCATTGTAATCCCTTCTGTTTGGACAGATAAGATGACCAAATTTGCTGTTCATGAATTCCAAATAAACCATTTACTTCAATTAAAAGCCAGTCAGACTGAATTATAATACGCAACCTTTCATTTTTTAAGTAAAGCAGACAGTCCTCATTAAAATCCACATCTATACACTATCACTGATGTTTTTTGTCCATTTTAAAACATCTATAAATCACTGTTGCTGTATTAATGGATGTTTATTTTATTTATTTTTTTGTTTTTTTAGCTGGAAGTTTTTGGTACCCTACTATTGCAGTTTAAGGCTGAAAGGGTTTAGCCTTGGAAGCAGCCTTGGGGAACACTGAAATCCATTTAATGAAAAATGGCAGTTAATTATCTTGCCTAGGCAGAGATACGATATTGCATTGATTAAAGAGGAAGATATTCAAAGTGACTTAATTTTTTACAACCTTTCCCCTTTTAGTGATTTTTTCTTATACATATTTCATATTTTCCCTCAACTCATCTTGAATAGAATACTTTTGAATCTGTGTAATTAGTGGACCATGTAATTCATTTGTCACCATACTCCGTAGATTTTATTAGCTGACCATATTTATCGTGCTAATGCAAGTCATGACTCCGTAGATATGGTTGAATGTGGCCACACTGCCTTTAATGTGGTGGGAAACAAAATATGTATTGACATATAACATAACAACAATGCATGACTTTACAATAAGCTCTAACAAATTATGATAATGACAGTTGTGGTTGTCTAATATCTTGTACTGGTTTTGCATAATTTTACTTTTTTTTTCTTTTTTTTTTCCAAAAATGCCAGTGCAGGTTCTGTTGAATGATGATTGCCTGCAAAACCACCATGTCTTTTGGGTAGAATAACATTGTAGCAATAAAATATGAATCCTTTCTGACAGGCTCTGAAATTTTATGATATAAATGCTAATTAGTCATCAACACACACAAGGAAAAAAAATTTCAGTGCAAAATTAAGTCAAAACCTCTGACTAATCAGCTGTCAAATATTTATCCAATAAAACATAAGAATATAAGAGCCCCATCATCATCTTGGTCACTAAAAATAGGCCCACAGAGGCTAAAGGAGAAAAATAAATTAAGAGGGATCAAATTTAAGTTGGTCTAGTCAATACCAACACTCATTGTGCAGAGACAATTCTAACATTTTGCAGAGGAGTATGTTAGACAAAGACAATCTGCTGGGAAAGAAACAGTGAGAGACAAAATCATTCCAAATGAATAATTTTCTTCTGTCTTCATAGGGTGTTCTAAAATATTGAACTACTACAGTGTAAAATGGTTTACAAAAAAGAGTTTCACATATCAGTTTCCTTTCTGAGATCCTCTGATGTAACAGCATTACTTCTTATTGCATTTTGCAATTAACGTCATTCTACTTTACACTTATCTACTGTGCCATGGTCTGACAAGCTTTTTAATAACATACTGGGTAGGAGCTTTTATCTGATGGGCTTCATCAGTTTAAACTGAATTAACATTAGGTTTGCAACTTGAGAGGATGTGCAGATGTATCCCAGTGGATTTTGTTTCTATTCAATGTGCAAAATGTTTTCACCATAAACTAAAAGCATAAGTTCATTTTCTCTCCTCAAGCCGTGATAATGACTTATTGCTCACACATTAGACCAATCACATTTCATCAGGGTCATGAATGCTCCTCACCCCGGCATAACTAACTCTGGTCCAAGCAGTCATGATAATAGTGTGTGAACACCAGTAATTTAATTTTCCAGCGTTGTGGGTGACAGGCTTTCTACAGTTACTTTTAGCACGCATCTGCCGGAGTGGAACTGGCATGGTAATTGTTCCAGCAAAGTGTTTCATGGCTTTAATCCCTTATGTAGCGCCTTCTTTTTTTAACACAAGCCTGAAAATGACATACCCAAAATAAAATGGTTACTATTCTTGAACTTATGGCATAATCCTGATCTCTTCTGAAGTACTGGGAGTTTGTTTTCCAAGAGTCAGGATTACTTTAAATATTGCAACAAAATAAGATTAAACACAGTGGAAGTTTGTTTCTCACCTAAAAGATTTTTTTGAGTGGATACAGATGCCTGTAGCTGTGCTTGGTCAGCATAGAAACACCAGTGGAGCCACAACGCAGGACAAATCCTGGCTCTAATATAACAACAATACCATGAAAAAAATTCTGCACTGTTTTTTTATGGGCTATGTCTTCGCAGGTTTCCAAAAAGGTCATTTGGAAACTCCAAAAGTACACTTGGTAACCAAGTCATATCATGGGTCTTTAGAGATGTAAAATACAATATATTGTATACTATATGCTCATGGATGAAGTGTGCAGAAATTACAGTAGCTTCCTTTCCCCCTGCCTGTCACCCTAACCCTCCCTCTTCTTGCTCTCTCCTTGCCACCTCTGGCAGCAGCCAGTCTGTAAAATTGTAGAAAATAACTACATTAGGTATTTAGTTCATTAATCCATTGCCTGAGGTTCATTTTTATTTTAAGAATTAATTTAGATGCTCACCGATATACAATGGGATCAGGTTTTTTACTGAACATGCCTGCTGCTGTGGAGCTGTTTTCATCGTCCTCCTCAGAAATATTCACTCAGATGAGTGACTCCTTCTAAGGCCTCCAAATACTGAGTCTTCTGTTTAGACTTAGGCATTGCAAAATATTATAGAGCCAATGGAAATTAGCCATTACATTACATTAGATTTATTTAGCGGACGCTTTTATCCAAAGCGATGTACAAAAGTGCATATCAAGATCATTGGTACAACTACAAAACACAGGTTTGATTAGGTACAATACTCATTTTGTACAGACCATGTTGCATTACAACAATGCGAGCCTGTGCATGCTTATCCATAATTTTATCATCCCATAAAGTATCGTTGCAATTGGCATCATTTTGCAGCCATATTTGGTGTGGTCAACCATTTTTGTCAGAAGAAGAAGAATCATCATCATCATCCTCATCATAGCAAAAACAATAGGGGTCCTACACACCCTTGGTGCTTGGCCCCTTAATAACAGCCTATTCTAACATCCCCCTAAGGCTGTATTTAAAAGTGTGATGTCTGATGAGATGAGGGCTAAATTGCAACATCTGGGTTTGAATTAACCGAGGATTTAAATGAGAGGCCTGCTACCTTTTCCACTAATGTGCTCATTATTACAGCTGAGGCAACACAGGTGGGAGGAAATGAAAAGCAATTAGACTGTCAATAAGGTTCTCCCTAAGAAACTGTCCTTCAGTGCAGCTGAACCCAAAATGGCAGGTAAGAGAGCTCAAGAAACTCACATCCCAGAGGCAAGATAAGGCAGTAGCGAACAAAAAGGCACAACCTGGGGTTGCTGGATGACACCAAATCTATTTGAGTCCGTATGGAGTGAAATGTTTGCTCCAGCTTCTCAGAAAACTGGTTATGACAGTGCATGTGAGTCTTGACAGATAGTCACAGCATCTATGGTATGAAAATACTAGTGGCTTGCTAAAAATGTTTACAATGAAAAATTAAAACTGCTCCTAAGACATTAAGATTAAGCTTTGAGCCACTAAAAATGTGTATTCTGTGCATTCATAAAATATTGATATGCATGCATTTGATCAAAGTGGTACAGGGAATGGAGCTTGTCTCTTGACAAGAACAGAGGAAGGCTATCGTAACAGCAATGCGGTGTAAGCCACAGTCTAGAGCTCTAGTCAGTGAGTCTCTATGCCATCAGGTAGCTGATCTCAGGTCAGGTAAATGAGTACCCTGCATCAGACTGTCTGTTCAGGTGATACATTCACTGAGAACTTCAACTGCTTCAAGGCATCTTTTTTCTTTCCTTCCAGGTTCAGTTGTGTAGACCACAGGTCTCAAGATGTGAACAGGCTGTTTTTACGAAATCCATTATAGAAAATAAAAGTTGAATCAAAACAAAACTTTGAATGATAACAAAGGATAAATGAGGTTCATTTTTTTCTTTCTTTTTACTGAGGGAACATTCATTATCACAATGACTTTTACTGGATATCGTTGCAAGCAACCAAGTATGAAATTGAGTGGGTTTCAAATAATAACACAACTCAGAATATGAAAGAACTGTACAAGAGGAGGAACAGAGAGAATGAATCAGGCCTAGATAGGGCTATGAGAAATATCCAAGGAGTTGAAATGAAGGGTGTGGCCAGGTTGCAAAATTCGTGGAAGGCATTTCCATCTATTTTGACATCTCATAGCAGCCCCCATTCTCAAACATTCTACATGGTTTATAACAGGCTGAACAATTCATAATGTTCTGCCTTGTGCTCACAAAGCCTGAAAAATTAGGAAAGGGTGGATCCAAGGCTAAGGAAAGAAACTTCTTGAAAGGAAAGAATGTGTTTGGGAGGGGGGGGGGGGATAGAAGGTCATTATACTGCATTCAGCCCTTATTTTAGATGTAGAGCAATTAACTTAATGTAGTTGTTTCTCACGTCTGTCTCTAGCATTTGTGGCATATGAAATGCAGAAAATTAATCTTTTTAAGTAATAATGAGCACAGAGGAAATTAAGTGGTTATTAAACATTTAAATAAAAGAAATGTGCAACCCAAAAAGAAAGCTTTAACCAAAGATTAATGAATGACACGTATGCCAGCCTATCATGATAATACAATAAGTTCTGTTCTGAATAAAATTACAGGCACAGGTAGTATTTCAATTACCATCAGTAAGCGAGGCAGACACACAACTGATGCAAGGCTGAAACTATAATCTCATCTGAAAGGTATTATCTGAATAGAACAGCCCAAATGTAAGAAGCGAAACACTCATCCATGAGCTGTTTTGAGCTTGTATAAAAAAGTTTCCATTAAAAATAAATCAAAATAATAACCAGGGTTAATAATCAGGGTACAGGGTAGAGTTGTGCCACTCAAGAACAGTCGATCTCAAGATTTTTACTCAGTCTTGACTCAGACTTGGACCACAAGGACTATTTCTTTTCTGAGACCAGACCTGTTTTGAAAAAATCTGAGCAGTCATCAACAGTCCAGAAAATCTCTTGTCCAAAATAGGCTAATTGTATTTTATAAGCTATATGTTTCTGCTGCCTTGGTGAATATGACCTAAGATATTGGTTTAGTGAGGTTTGGCCAGGTTTAATCAGAACAAATTAAGTTCAACAACCAATCAGAATTCTGTATGTTTGTAGAGACCATTTAGTGAAATAGCATAGACACGACAATGGTTTAGAAATATATTTATCGGCTATGATAATTAATATGTGAATAGGCTAATTGAAAATAATAATTATGAAGGATAATATTATATGATTCTTAATCAGAGGAAATTATATTTCTGCTACAGCTAAATATAGAGGTTAACAGTACGATCATAGAAAATGTTAATGTGTGTTATGGGTTAGTGACACGTTACTCTATATTACATGGTTAGTTTGTTTAATCAGTATCATAAAGTGAAGTTTTAACAATGTAAAACTACTACTAATTTGCATTTTCGAAACAATGCACGCATAGCAAAACAGACACAGCAACAAACTGCAGTAAAATGACCCAGTCATGTATTACAAGTTTTACGCTATCCTATGGTTTGATTTCAGTGTTAAATGAAATCCGTTTTGATACTTAACGGCAATAAAAGGGGAGGCCCGTTCTGATGCATCAGCTCGTCAGCTGGTCCAAGGCCACTGCTGGTGTGTGTGGTCCTCGAAGACTTCTTTGTTGAATTTGGGACTGTGATGGGTTCCAATCAAGAAGGATGTGGTTGTGCACAGATCTTCCACTTGGGTCCGGTCGCAAGGGAGACACAGAGAAAAAGTCAGTAGATACTGTTCCTCAAACGCACACACTACATAGGACAGAGATAATTATTTTCCTTGAAGATGAAAAGGAACCCTGAAAAATGAATAATGATGTGATAATGGCAACTGTAAACATAAGAGAGTTAAATCATCTATAAACTAAATATGAAAAGTATGACTATGAACATTAAATTATGAGTTAATCCGTGAGATACAGACAGTAGTTGGGAGTGGTACAGTGTTCAGGGCTCTAGTGAATTACTGATTTTTCTAGACTTACTGTTTAATTTAAACTGCTTTCAGGCATCACTAAGGCACCCCACATCAAAATATGTAAGTGCTGACTTTATGCCAGTTGACAGAATAAATGCATTGAAATTCATAAGCAGTGGTTAATTGATTTGGGGAAAGAAAAACTGTATTTATCAAACTCCTTCCTGTGAATAGGCACCACACACTGAGGTAGCATTTCCCTTTGTTGTGTCAAAACTGCTGAGTGAGTGCACTTAAATTTATTTCCTCCCAGAGCCCTAACAAAATAGCATTAGGGAAAATGATCTCAACCCACTGCAGCGCAAATGCATCTGCACACAAATTAGAGGATCAGACTCATGTTCTCATCCGTCCTTCATCATCTGCTGGGATGTATTATGGCTGAGACACATCAAAGTAGGATAAAGTAAAATGCCTCTGCCTAGATTATTAGCAATTTAGCATATGTTCTTAATTAACTTTATACACCATTATCTCATTTACATTCTTTACATACATTATACCACTAGATAGGTATACAGAAACAATTAGGTTGCAAACCTAGTTCCCTTTCCATTATGCAGCATGGCCACCCCACTTAATAATTCAATCATTATTTGTCCTTAATTTTGAAATGTGTTATGTTTCTTTTGCCTCCCCTGCTTTGGGTTTCATTTGTTTTGTGAGCCTGATGATCGTCTTCAGGAGGCGCATGTAGCCAAGGATGCCGTTGAACATCGCTTGGCAACCAAACTGAGAGATGCCTGTTGCTGAGGTATGCAGGACTATACAGAGATAGGTATGGATGGGGTTTTTCTTTATTATGGTGAGAATTCTTCGGTCATCAATGGTAAAGGTTGTCCTTAATGTACCAGGCCTTTTACAAATACTGAGCTAACCGATGCACTTGGCAGTTCCAGTTGATTTTGGTAAGGCTAAGGTTTGGCCTATGTCTCTGACTGTTTTTTTTTTCTTCACAGCCTCATAATGGCTTCCCTCACTTCCATTTGCACAGCTCTGGTCCTCATGCTGATAAATGCTAATAACAGATTCCAAAGTCAATTGAAAGCATAGAATCAAGATTGGATACTGAAAGCACTCTCATACCAGTACCAAGGAAGTAATTGAACACAACTGACTAATCAGAAACACCTGTGAAGCAATTTGTCCCAAACATTATGGTGCCCTGCAATATTTAACTAAGATTAAATACAATATTTAAGTTTACAGAAAAGTCATTGCAGATATTTCCCTGGGAAATATGAATGTCAAAGGTGTGCCACTTAGCATTAACATTTTAACACAAAATGCTGAAGTGGTGCATAATTCAAAATGTCTAGTTCAAAAACTCTCAGTTGAAGGTGATTAGGTGTATATGTCACTTGTACAAAATGAAAGAAATAGCCTTCCAGTGCATCAATGTAGAAAGTATAAATACGGCATAGGATCTCATTAAGTTCTTCTAGCCTGGCAATAAATTAATAAGATGCTGCTATTTTGGCACTAATGAATGTTTAATGAAATTTTCTAATGAATTAAAGACTGGCAAGCATGTTGGTGATGTCAGCGTGCTTGTTGAGTTTGTTTTCCTCGTGTAACCAGGGCTCACAGTGAGAGACCTGATTGTTATGTTCAGTAGCTTCCGATGCTGCTGGGAAGACCCAGTGCAGATATTTGTCTTCAACAGCCAAATGGAATGCAAACGGCACATTACCCTCAGTTCCTATGCAAAATGCATTTATTGCCGTAATAATTTTCTTCTAGAATGATTTAAATTGGGATATTTTCAGATGCTGCTCTCTCCTCAAATCTCTGCGATACCTCGTGAGCATTCTTGTCCTCTGTTACCATGGAGTAAATCATTATTCCTGCTGCGTTTGCCAGGGAGCCACAGCAGGGCTAGTGGGGCAGTGAGAGCCAGTGCCTTCTCTCTGCTCCCCAGTGTTCTGTAAGACCCTGCTGGCCGTGCTCCAAAGCCTTGTGGAAGGCATCTATTCATGCTCTGAAAACTCCCACAGTTTGCCGCTTCCTGTGTGCATAATGGCCAGAGAAGCACTTCCACACTCATCATACAGGGATCAAGAAGCCACAGTTTTTTCCTCGCTTTCTTTTTTTTTTTCTTCCTTTGAAAAAGGTTGACCGAAGCCAATATAAAATCAGCTGAAAGGATAACTTCAACATTTTGCCTAGAAATTGCTGGAAGTTTATCTTACTGTTATTTAACATTTAAAATGAGTAAGGTGCTAAGGACCATATTTCTGAAGTATACTGCATACTACCATCAGTGCTACAAAATTCTGCAACGCCGCATGTTTTCAATTTAGCAAGGCATTTACTAAGACCGGTTATGTAAATGAGCACAGCCGCAGCGAGTTCATTTAAATTCACTGCTGGTATTTAAGATACGTCTTGCGCATGGCAGGAAAACAACATTGTTGTACTTCTCCATTTCTGGTGAAGCTGGATTTTGGACAGGTCTGTCCTTTAAAAGTATGGTTTTCATAGTGTATTCTAGCAGAACTTGGATGTTAGGTGACCAAAAAGCATGATGTCCCCATCGGTATAAATGTAACTACTGTTATGCCGCCTCTGAGTTGCTAAAACAAACAATGCAATTTTTGCCGTTGTATGTTTAAAGAATACCATCTAAAGAAAAAACAAGAGTGTTGGTACCTAGGGAGGTCATGCAGAGGGCTACAGATTTGGAGATTAGGGACACTCAGTGGTGTTGAAAATCATCCACATGTAGTGTCCTTTTGTGGAGAATTTAGCCATTTTAAACGAGTTTAATTTGTTTAATAAAATATTTGTTTTACTCATCTACATGTTTGACTTTTTACGTTAGTTCAGCGTTGAATTGTTAAATGTATTCAGGTAGTTTGCTTGCTGTGTTGACATTGTGCCTCATTTTCTGGATGCTCTAAGGTATTAATGGAAAAGAAAGATTGGTCCATGTGGTCGGGTATTAAGTTACGAAGTTGGTTGTGTCCATGTTTATGTACAGACTTTTTTCATGAATAAAGCCACACAAGTCATAATCTGAGGATGTGGCTGGTCTAGGTGGTATGAATGTAGCATCTGACTGCATGTAACTTGGTTTTAATTGTATCAGACTGAAATAAGTTGAATGAATCTAATTGAAACGGCTAATGACTGAAAATTTCTAGGCTAAATATTTTCTGAATAAATGAACAAAACCTGATAACTCTAACATTTATAGAAACTCTCCCCTAATCTAATATTCTGACGATGTCTCCTCATAAGAATGGCCATGTTGATTTTGTTCCTTGTTTAATGCACTGCTTTTCTCAGATGTTAAAAAACAGACCAGCCAAAGTACCAGCCATTAAAAATCAGCTGTAGCTGGTCATATGCATACATTTCCATTCTCTCCTTCCGTATTTTTGTGGTCTACCATCAGAGCACCCTAAAATACATATGCATTAACCCAAACAAAATTTTAGGGATGCCACATCTCTCATTTTACCAGCACAAATCTCCAGTGTGGCACCTTTGTAATAGGGAAAAATGCAATTTGTCTCATTAGCGCCTATAAAAACCCCAGCAAATCCTTAGTAAATATGGGCCCCAATTTCCAAAAAAAGGTCTATATTTATTGAACATGGGAAATGAATGTACTGTAAATGAGATATACCGCACTAGGCATATCATATGAATGGCTCTGCCATTGATCATATGTACATAGCTTGTACAAAATTCTCAGCACTTTTTTATTTTCTGATAAAATCAGCAAAGGTGTATTTTAACATCTTTAAGATTCTTTTAACATTCTAATAGCTCCCAAGTCCTTCATTAGGTAAAGGTGCCTGCCACAAGCCCACTCTTTGCAATTTAGCTCAGACATCATTAGTCTGAGTTTGAGCTGTTTTATTAGCTGGCTGGGGGCCCATAGTGATGGGACACTATGCTCTGTGCACATGGTGAAGCAAGGGCACAGCAATATTTATTTGGATGTACCAGGAGTGGGAATAACACGTGAGAAAACTGAAAGGTCTGTAAACGGTGTCTGAAGAGGCACACTGCCATAATTGAAGCAGGAAGCCAAGCTTGAGCAGTTAAATAAACTCCTCCTGGGAAAATGTGCAAAGTAGGAAGCCTCTCTGGTGATTATGGGGAATTAAAAAAAAAAAAAAAAACATTAAATAAATAAACATTGGTTTATTCCTGTTGGAAAATATGCATGTGGTCTCTGATTTCTTGACTCTGATTTCCTGTTTTCTGTGGCTGCTGATGCTTGCTGGTACCTGAGTTGTGCTTTCCTTTCTTGTGCAAAATCCACATTACTTATCATTTGGTAAGCAATCCTGATTTGATCTTGAAGTGAAGACTTCATTGTCATTAAGCTAATCTTGTTCCTCAATGATATGAATGCTAACTGGTTAGCTACCTAACTAAAGAGTCAATGGTCTCACTGATAACCTTTTGTGTAATTTTTTACTTCTCGTGAGTAAATCATACAGTAGAATATTGAATATATGTATTCCTTAAATAAGTGATATTATATTTAATTCTGTGTGCTATTATTCAAATCTAATTCCGTATGCAGTGAGAGTGTTTTAAAATGGCCTAATTTCTGGAGGGAGACTTTCAGGAGGTACTCATCTGTGACCGTTTTTGGCTTTCTGAGAAACTCAAGAATAAGCTTCTTGATCTTGCAGATTGGCTGGCCTCCAGTGCATTCTGGACTTCTTAACATTGTTTCGTGAGTTAGCTAAAGCGAGAAAGATGGTATCAGGCAAATGCATAGATTTGGGTGACACTATCACATCTAGAATAGAGAAAAGTGATTGTGGTTTCTGAAAGGTTCCAGCCCTTTAAGAAAGATTATCTGTTTTATGGCACTGTGAGTGAGAGAATTAGAAAGCACCAGGGCACCTTAGTGACTATACCTTCCAAAGGGAGTTAGTCATAGAAAGAGACTCACTCATTGGATGTGTAATGTACACAGCAATGTATGATTGCATGACTCGCATGTTGTGTTGTCTGCTTGTAATTCAGGTAAGAGTGTGCAGAGAAGCTTGTATCCAGAGAGGGGCCCAGGTTGGAACCAATGACATAAGCAGGACTAGGAATCTACAGGACAAATTCATAAAACTAGCAACAAAGTTATGAGCAGAGTCTCCAAAGTGAACTTCTCTAAAATTGTGTCAGGCCCACATATTTGTGAAGGAAAGTTATATTATATTTGTTGAACTAATATATAGGTACATTTTTTTTCCACTGGAAAGACAGATATACACTTTATGACCAAAAGTATGCTGACACCAACTCAACTCAACATCTCATTCAAAATTATGGGCATTAATATAGAGGTTGTCCAACTTTTCAGCTATAGTAACCTCCTCTCTTCTGGGAAGGCTTTATACTAGAGAATTGCTGCAGGGATTTGCTTCTCTTTAGCCTGTAGAGCATTAGTGAGTTTTGGCACTGAATGGGCAGTTAGGCCTGGCTCACAGTTGGACTTCCAATTGTTCCCAAAGGTGTTGAATGGAGTTGAGGTCAGGATCTGTGCCAGCCAGTAAAATTCTTCCACACCGTTCTCTACAAAACCATTTCTATATGGACCTCGCTGTGTGCCTGGGGGCATTATCATGCTGAAACAGGAAAGGGCCTTCCCCAAACCGTTGGGGAAGCACAGTACCATTTAGAATGTATAATTTGTGTGCTGTATCATTAAGATTTGCTTTCACTGGAACTAAGGGGCCTAGCCCAAACCACAAAAAACAGCACCAGACCAAGGTTGTGTTCAGATTATTTTGGTAATATAGTGTAGGTTTAGGGCCACTGGTTTTGGAATAGGGTGTGAGCTGTGAAAGCATAAATAGTTACGACTTAACCAGAGGGGGTGAACTGCACTTGGCCAGTATAGTCTTAGGGTTGCAGAGGATTATTAATTTTGAGATCTAACTGGGAGATTCATTAATGATGAGTGCAGGGAGCTGCAGACAGTTCAGATGGGAGCTATTATGGTATCAAAAATAAACAGCAAAATTTTATTTGTGGTGCCATAGTGCACCCAGGAGTGGGAGAATAAATGTTAAATTAATACATAGAGGTTCCCTTGATTAAATGAGGTGACTATAAAAAAATGTGGTCACTTTATTTGGCAATGCTCATCATGATATGGAAATGAGTGTCATTACCATGACATAATACCTCTTTTGAAGTGCCATGTCCATTCATAACTGACATACAATCATTATGATGTTATCTACATTTTGTGTTATGCCACAACTGGTGCACACTGATCCAGAGTAAGACTCAGACAACTCTTGGTAAGATTAAAAAAAGAGTTTAATCAATTTATCAAACTCTCATTAGATGGGAAGACATAAATTGTCATAAATAATCAATCATTAAAAGGTCATCATAAAAGTTATCATAAAAAGTTGGTGAATTGGAAAATTATAGAAGAAATCAGAAATAATGTTAATTGATGATTACTCAATCATTAATTAGATTAAATTCATTATTAGACAAATAATTGATTGGTTGATTAATGATTACGCTTTGATTGAGCTGAAATATGATATACTGTATTAGGCTTTAGATTGGTTAGTAGATTGATTTGAGAAGTTTTAGGAGTGTCGCTGCAATCTGTGACCCTGAGCCATCTCTGCCCTCCCACAATTTGACATGACCCAGTTGTGTACTTTACTGGATAAAAGGGAGTTGTGATCTTTTGTCTTGGCAGACATTTCCTGGTTGACTGACTTTCACAAAATACAACCTTTATACGATTTTAGATTTTATGGTAGTTTATGTCTTCCTGTCTAATAAGAGTTTGATCGTTTGAATAAAGTACATTTTATTCTACCAAGAGGTTTCAGTCTCTCTGGATCCAAGGTTATCTTCAACTTTGTCATAAAAGTATTTTGCATGAAACACCAAACTGGTATACTGCAAATGAAATGATTTATTTTTAATTAAAATTTTTAATTTTAATATTACTGGAGTAATAGATGATCTACTAGATCTATGCATTGTGCAATAGCAGTGATTCCAGATGAGATGAAGTCCAGAAGGTCTGTGGCAGACCTACTGCATCATACAGGGATGCACAGCCCTGAAGATTTCCATGGGAACCGCAGCAGACCGCTGTCCTCCAAGCACCAAGGGAGAGCGAACCCAGCATAACCAATCAAATCAGGCCTGGTGAGAGGCCAGCTGTTGACTGGCCCATGTCACTGCCATATGGAGCAAAAAAGAGCTCAGACTTGCTCATGCGCTCTTCACATGTCTAAAGACTGCCTTCCCTCAAAGGCCAATGGAAAAAGCCAGTGCCAACGCTGTCATCTGTACACAGCGCTGACAGAATGAGGTGACTGTAACCATCTGCATGTTACTCTCTGAGCATGTTTGAATTTGGCTCTGGATATACAGTGTGCTGGAGGGATCCACCCACAAGCAGAGGTGGAGATTTGGGCCTATCACCGTGCATGCAGACACACACTGTTGCCTGGAGTTAATGCAAGCTTAACTTGTGGACAGCAGACACATGCACATGCACATGTGCACATACATACAGTATGTACACATACAAGGTACATGGAAAAATCTATTTTCTATTTTAAATGGAAATCTTTTTCGTTGTAATCTCTAATAAAAAAAGAAAATATACAATGGGTTCCATAATGTTTGAGACAAAGACATTTTTTTTCTGATTTAGCTATGGAAATGGGGGGGGGCTATGTATAAAAAGTGCTGTAATTTCTCATGGTAAAAACAAAGAGTGTAATAATACCCTTAAATAAAAGCAATTAACAGCGTGTGAATTGTTTGATTACAAATCTAAAATTGTTGAGAACAGAGTTAGATCAAAAAATATATTTGTCTTTGTTCCAAACATTAGGGAGCTCACTGTAAACAATAAGATGCAAGGAAAAGATTTGTAGCATGCCTCCCATTTTTGAGCACACTACACAGTTTTATCCTTGAAGTACAAATACATTCCTAAGGTGTTTTATTGAAAGGTGAAGTAGTTCATCTGCAATTTATACAGAGCTGTAACTTTGTGTTACATTCTGCAGTATTCAGCAAACAACAAACAGAGTCAGCAAGAGCAAGATCTCTCTGTGGCCAATGCAGTTGTCCTTAACCCTACATAGAAACATTGGGAAAATGTGATTATTTGAAAATGTGATTTGCAGAGTAATTGGTATTTACTTTTACACAGCACTGTCTATACAATTTATGGCACTAAGCAAACAAGACCCATGGTATTGAAACTTTATTCAATACTTGACGTGGCAGTATAATGCAGTTTTACCAGTGTGGTTTCCCTTAACCCTTCATACAAATACTGAAAAAAGAATTAGAATCAGAATTATTTAATTCATTCTTGATATTAAACATGCGCATTTTCAGGTTTCTTATCTGTTTTTCTGTACATACTGTACTGTGCATACATAATACATTTCTAAGGAGCATTAGCATGTAGTGACTGGGGTACTGCACCTCCTGTACAACCCACATTCTCATATGCAAAACAACTTGTTCGCAACACTTCTCCTCCTCAAAAGCCTTTGAAGAAAATTTGGTTTGTAGAGCATGACGGCATCCATAGTTCAATGTAGTGTAGCTTTCAGAAGTGCCATGCTTTAAGTGTCACTTCACAGTCCTCATCCCATTCCACACTTTGTTGTTTGAGTAGGTAAATTTATTTTCAGCCGAGTCTTGGCTCCTGCTTACCAGCAATTCAGTGGCATCTTAAAGGGACAATATAGAAGACAGAAGAGGATAAAATTAGGTTTTCATACCTTGACAGCTTGGAGAAGGAAGCTCAGATTTCCTCAAAGAACAGAGTGAGTAGGGGGAGCATCATTCAGCATATTTACAAGCTAATGACTCCCCTCAAGTACTGTAATATCAAAATATTCCTGGGGGGGGGGGGGATTTGATGATGATGGTTTTTATATTCCTTTTTTACTTTTTAACCTATTACAATTAATAATTTACTTAATTTATTGAGCTTAATGCATTCGTGGATTATGAGTTATGAACTAAATGCTAGACTTTTAGCATTTACAGTTTTTAGATATTTTTCAAATTTCTAATCTCTTTGTCAAAAACTCTGTTACAACACACACAGGTGCATTTCAATGCCAATTAATCTACTGGTTCCCACCTCAACTAAACAAGCACCTAAATCTAGTCCTCAGGTATGTGTTTTAATGCTGTTCTTAATGGCAACCAACAACCCCTACAGAGCAATAAAGCAGGATGGGTGAGAGAAGGGGGGGACTTAAAGTACCCTTTGGAAAGAATTTTATAATTCTGCACAAGTGTTATGGAATAATATGCCCAACTGTTCTTATCTCTGCCAATTGAGCATGTAAGGCTGCCAAAACCACAGATTCGTCCATGTGTAATGTGCAAGTAGAGTGTCAATCAAAATCATTTTGTTTATTTTTCAACTATAGAATATTGACACATCATAGATTGTCAAAAGATGGACAATGGGCCATGAGTTTCTGGAGACCTAATCCTTTGTAATGACTTGAGGCTGAAGGAAAATAACTGCAATTTGATAAGACAGTGGATTACTGTTTCCATTGAAAAGCATTTCCTAAAGAAACCTGACAACTAGGCCTGTATTCTCAATACAGTTATGGTTATATCTGTAATTGTTTCATGGAAAATCAAATTTATTTATATAGCATTTTTTTATTTATTTGTCACAATACACTTTGTAATGGACCTTTGCCTTAACCCTCAGAAGCCTAGGGTGAAGGAAAAAAGGAAAAACTCCCCAGGTGGGACAGCCTTAAGAGGGGCAGTCCTTCCTCCTCTAGCCAGCTCAGGGTGTGGGTTTTAATTACCAACACCGTCAAGTCAATGTTCATGTTAACAAATTAAAGGTAACTAGGTGGCTGAATTCTGAGGTGGTGGGTGGGACTAGGCGGTGACATGGGGAGGGGGTGGTGGCTGGACAGCAAGTAGTGGGGGAGTCCAAACAACAACATCCTTGGGATTCAGGGCATGTGCCCTGCAGGAGTATGGAGAGGAAAAACTTGAGAGCAGGGAATTAATGTGCAAAAGTAGGGCACCAGTAGGGGATTACACAAATGACCCCGCCAGGAGTTTTCTATTGCTGCATAACAACTAGCACAGAGATCAAGAATCCATGCAGTCATGAGATGGAAACAACCCTACCCACTTTTCAAGAGCCAGTCCAGGAAAAGTGAGGTGACACCTGCTGACAGGTGAAAGTAAGAATGGTTTATATGGCAATTTAATCTATATATCAACTTAATCTGCTTCCATTCCTTTACAGTTCTTGTGGATGGATTTGATTTAATAATGAGGTGAGTGCATCTATGATAGAAATGCTACAAAGCAAAACACTACAGCAACTTTATCTTCAACTTTTGCCGAAAAATGTAATGACTTTGGAAATTACTTGAATTTAACAAATGGGAACTTAACCATAGACAGAATTTAATTAAATTTGTATTTTTTACGATGAGATGTACCATACCAGGGGGTGGGGGTCATCGTGGTGTTGGGTAAATCTCAACATTGTAAAAATTGTCCTTTGTATATTCAAAAAGCCCTTGCAGCTGGGTGTTACTGCATGGCAGATTTCCATGGTCTAGAATCAAAATCAGACCATGCCAGTACTGACTGTGGCCAGGAGCCCCTCAGGGTAATGCAAAGTTGGGCAGTGTTGCCCAGGGAAGGGAGGTTTTCAGTCAGCCACAATAAGAGTGGCAGGAGGAGAGCGCATGCTTGTTTGCACTCTCCTGAATCAATATTGGGCATTCTAAATTGGGCAGATAAAGGAGGTGAAAAGCATTAAAATAAAGAAGGTCTCTGCCATCAATGTTTATTTATTCAGTCGATACTATGGTTCTATGTTGTGTTTGCTTGGACAAATGTTGTGTACTAACTGTGATATATGTTAGGAATAAACCACGACGGGGTGTCACGTTATTGGAAAATAATGTACGACGGGGGTGGTGATGCGGCCGAAGAAAAGCAGAGGTCATTTACCACCCCCCGGAGTACACTATGTTCCAATAACGAGACAGTCCGTCATGGTTTATTCCACTTATACAACAGCTCCCAACAATGAATACGTATATTAGTTACTTGTATCTTTGTTGATTTTTATCAACTTAGTCGGCTGAAATATTCTTCCGCGGCCCTTTGGGCATATTGTTTTTGCATCAAGGAAAACTCTGGTTGATAGTTCTACTTGGACCATTGTTAGTTGTTAATTCTGTGGTTTTATGAAAACAATTATTCTATTAGGAAAAAAATAGTTTCTTCTTGTATTTACAGTTGAGGCCAAAAGTTTACATACACCTAGGCTAAAGATATTCAAACACAGTGTTTCACAACTCCGCACATTTCATGTTACCATACATTTATTTTGGCAAGTCAATTATGGCATCTACTATCAGAATTTCTGTGGGTCAAAAGTTTACATACACTTTGTTAGTATTTGGTGGCATTGCCTTTTAATTGTTTAACTTGAATCAAATGCTTGGGGTAGCCTTCCACAAGCATCTCACAATACTTTGCCGAAATTTTTGCCCATTCCTCCTGACTGAACTTGTGTAACTCAGTCAGGTTTGTGGGCCTCCTTGCTCGGACACCCTTTTTCAGTTCAGTCCACAAATTTTCTGTTGGATTCAGGTCAGGGCTTTGTGATGGCCACCCCAATACTTTCTCTTTAAGCCATTTGATTACAACTTTGGAGGTATGCTTAGGATCATTTTCCTGCTGAAAGACCCAGTTACAATCAAGTTTAAATTTTCTAGCTGATGTCTTGAGGTGTTGCTTCAGTATTTCTAGATAATCCTCCTTCCTCATGATGCCATCTATTTTTTGAAGTGCACCAGTCCCTTTTCCAGCAAAACACTGCCACAACATGATGCTGCCACCCCCATGCTTCACAGTTGGGGTGGTGTTCTTCGGATTAAAAGCCTTTCTTTTTTTTTCCCTCTATACATAGCGCTGATCATTATAGCCAAACAGTTAAATTTTTGTCTCATCTGACCAGCGAGCACTCCTCCAAAAGGCTAGGTTTTCATCCTGGTGATCACCTGCAAACTTCTTTCTGTCTTTTTTATGATTTTATGAACTGTTTGGCCATAATGATCAGCGAGGGAGGATTATCTAGAAATACTGAAGCAACACCTCAAGACATCAGCTGGAGAGTTAAAACTTAAAACAATCGTATTGTACGTAAACTTACAAAATGTTTCATACAGCCGCAAGCACTTTGCTATTATGAATTTGCATGTTCGTAAGCATTGTGTGTAATCCGGTTCTTGACTATAGCATGGTGGACATTTTTCTGTGCCAACTTCACATACCAGAGAGTTGTCAGTTATTTCCTATGTAGTGCAGTAATGTACCTCAGTGGATAGTTCAGCACTGTGCAAAGTACGCTACATGGCTGTTATATAATTTGCCTTTAACTTCATGTTGCCAGATTTAGTATTGCTGCCTGACACACTGCACAGCATGACCTTACTTGGCATTGTACTTGAATTGAATTTACCGCAAGTCCGCTGATCTGCAACTCAAGTCCCCAATGTCTCTCATTTCCTTCAGAATGCATTTTATGCTTAGTTTAATACATTGCAATATATACATATTTAATTCTGATATTTGATGCTGAGACCACTGCTAATTTGTCCAGCCAGTCTAATGAAAGCCAATGCACCTAAACTACATGCAGCACAGTCACAGTGTGTTGTAATTTTGCATATCGCAGAATTATTTTCCTTTACAAAATTAGTCTTAGATTTGAACTGATGCCAGTATATTGGTTAATACAGGGGCATATACAAACTCACTGAACAGAATAATCAAGGCCCTAGATTCCATTAATGGAAAGGACAATGTACTGGGTTAAGTAGTTCCTTCACTTAAAAAATAAAAGGCAACAGTTTTATGAAAGAGCAGTTAATTGCCTTGTACTGTAAAATATGTTCTGAAATAGCCAAAAACAAGGATTTCTGAACTGTTTCTGAACTGTAATTATTTTGAATATGCAAAAAGTATCCTTTAAGCTTACTATAGTTCACAGCCAAAAGTGCCTGTTATGCATTTGTTCAGCAGAGTAATTTGCTGTACTGAACTTGCATTGCTTTTTTGCTAGACAAACAATGTTTGGCTTTGCTAAGTATTGAATCTGTAAGTGGCCACTTTATTAAATACGAAGGACCCCCTTTTGCTTTCTACCTCCAGCAGTCTGAATTCTTTGTGGCATGGATTAAGCAAGGTACTGTACTTATATTCCTTAAGGATTTTGTTCGATGCTGACTAATTAGCATGTAGAAGTTCCAGCAGCATATTTTTCAGCAACATATTCACGCCATTCCACCTCCCACTCCCGAGATGCTGGAAGTGGGTGGGTGGGGCTATGTATAAAAATCTACAATTGTGGAGTACAAAGCCAATCAAGAGAAAATATGTCTTTGTCTCGAACATTTATGGATGGCACTGTACGTACAAACAATTCAAATGATCAAACGATTAACGTGAGGAATAAACCACAATTGGGAGTGGTTTATTCTGCTTATACAATGGTTACCAATAATGACTATATATTGGTTACTTTTATCATTATTGATGTCTATGGACTCAATCAGCTGAAACTGAAATACTCTTCCATGGCTTTGGGCATATTGTTTTACCTTTGTCAAGCACAACCCTGGGTAGTAGTTATATTTGGAAAGTTGTTAAGCAAAAACCTCTGGCTGTTAATTCTGTGAAAACAATGATTTTATCAGAAAAAATAGTTTTCAATTTTCATTTTATACCATATAATTAGCACCGATTTTAGAATTGGTTTGGTCATGCAGTGTAGACATAGCATTTATCATGTCCCTCTGAAACCGCATTAGAATGCAAGCTAGCTTTAGGCTGTAGTTTGCCGTCAATTCCATTACATTCAGCTGGGTTTTAGGTCAAAATGGTCTCACAGAGTGCTAACCCAAAGAGCCATGGGAGTCTTAAGCCCACCTTCCCCCAGAGGGATAAAGTCAGACATGTCATAGTTGGATTGTTTGATTACAAATCTAAAATTGTGGAGTACAGAGCCAAATCAAGAAAAAAAATTATTTTTCAAAAACATTATAGAGCTCTCTTTGAAATGATGTGATCTCTACTTTAGGGCTGCTGAAATATTATGTAGCTCTTGTACAGTTACAAGTATGGTAACAAGGTGCAGTCTGGAAAAAACGAAGAAGAAAAAAACTAAAACAGAAAAACTCTATTAAGGTACAAAGAATAATGCATTCATCTCAGGGTAGACACACATGACTGTGATAGGTTTAGGCACCCTCCTTCCCATATTATATCACAATCCCATACCATTTCTCCTTGTCGTGGTCTTGATTCAGCTGTGCAACAAACACTTCCCCAACTCTTGGTCTGTTTACGCAGCTGTGTGCCAGCTGATTTACAACAAGAGAAGAAACAGAATCATATAAAGATGTTTGTTAGTTAGTATCTACCGAAATGTGAGTGTGCATCAGTTTTTCCCCAGGCTAAAAGTTTTGCTAAAGAAATCTGCTGATGCACCACAATTCCTTCATGTTTGTTTTAAAACAAAACACTGTTGAAAATATAGAAAGTCTTTGGATGTTAACAATATTCAAAAGTAACATTCAAATGAAAAGTTGATGTGGCAGTTTTTTACAGCTACTGTTACTTTTTCAGCAACTAAGTTCCTGTTGGAAACTGTTATTGTATACAGAACCTCATTAGTGTTGTGTTAGGATTTTTTCTGTCTCCAACTGAGCTTGAAATGTGAAATTGAACCAAAAAAAAAAGAACAGGATCAGTTTTCTGCACAAATTTGTTTTTTTTTTTTAATTGGGCTAGGACCAATAACAAAAGGGAATTGTTATGCAAGGTGCAACACAAAGGCAGTTTATTATGATGTTGTGAAGAAATAAAACTGTTTTCTACCAAAAATGTCTTAGCAGCTTTGAAAAGATTATTGTGCTGTCAGTTGAATGTTTATAAGACTTTCAATTTTTGTAAATCTGGAACTATTATTTATTATCTAAGAAAGTAAACATTGGGAATGCTGCTAACATTAGAAATACATTCTCTCATATCACATGAAATTTTACACTAATACAGATTGCTCATTATATTAAAATGAACTTGGTAAAGGTACGTTTGCAATGAACTGAAGAGTTAACAGCATGAGTTTCTAAAGAGAAGATAGTAGAAAAAATATTAGTGCCAGATGAAGCTCGCAAAACAAAATCTTGCCAGGGCTGATTAGTCAGAAACCTATTGTATGGAGTAAAAACATGATTATACTTTACCATTTGGAAGAAAAACTGAAAAATAGTGGGACACAAAGATCATAAAAAACATAATAAAAACCAAGTATTTCTTTCTAGTAAACCTTGATGTAGTTGCCAAAAACAGTGGCATTCAAAAAATGGCATCACACACGGTCACTCAGCCATTGAGGGGAATCAGCGGAGTCTAAGCTTTTCAAGAGCTATATAATTGAATCCCCAATGTGAAAATCTGTAACATTACCTTCAGGGCATAATTCCTCAAAATGTGTGTGTTATTGCTTTGAAAAAAAGTCCTATGATGACACTTTTTCACAAAATCTCACAAAATGCTTTGCTCTCACAAGGTAAAACTCAGTTGCAATTTCCCCCCTACGTGTATATTTTCAGGATCAGATCAGCATGCTAAGAAATCACCTTTTCTTTAGATTAATGTGCGCTAAACCATTTAAGCATTAAAAGGATACATTCAAATCAAGAATTTACTTTCAATCTGTTGAAATCCATAGTTTTCATGATGTATTAAAATACTCTTAAAAAGGGAAAGATGACGCCACATCAACTTCAGGAATGTACAGTAGTGAATGTAACTACCCACAAAACAGCAAGGGTGGCAAAGAGGAGAAAAGTTGGTTGTGTTTCACTAAATGAATTTTGTCCAATGAATAAATACAAAAATATTTACATTTATAAAGACAATATAAAAATGAACAGAACATATGAAAGTAAGAATATAACGTAATGGCCCTACTGCACTACAGGGACGTACAGAGTACTCTCATTACCTCTTGAGAATGACATCCTGAGCAAGTAAAGCCCTGAAGATATTCATGGTTCTCTCATTATATGAAATGGGTCCCTTGAGATATGACATAGTTCCCTCATGATATTAAGGGTTTCTCTAAAGATGTTATGTTGTTCCCTCAAGATATTAAGTTGTTCTCTTAGGATATTACATTGTCCCTTCGTGATATTAAGTAGCTCCCTTGAGATATTAAGCTTTTCCCGGAAGATATTGGATTATCCCCTCAAGACAATAAGCAGTTTACTGAAGGAGTTAAGTAGATCCCTTCGGACATTAAGTTGTTGCCTCAAGACAAGATACATATTTTTCCCATGTCCCCTTCACCAGTTTATAATATTTTAAATATTAAAAATATGCACATATAACATCATATTAATATTAAAGAAAAATACATTTTAGTCATGGTAATATCATTTTATATTAGTGCTTGTTAACTACATCTAAATCCAGCTAAGAGAATATCGCCAAAAGAAAACTGATTTGAAAAAAATTATTATTATTATTTTTGGAATTGGCTCCAACTTCAAATGACCATCTTCTGCATGATGACATATTTCTGATGATTGCAATTTAGCATGAACCAAAAATGCCACATTTAATGAGAACTGGCCTCTTCTGATGAACACATTATAAATGCATTCTATTATCAATGCCCTCATTTTCATTTATACCCAATGTTAAAAAATAACTGCTTTTCAACAGATAGAACTGACACTTCTTTTTATCTGTGCTCTTTAACTGCTGAAATGGCAACATGTAATTATCTAAACAATCTACTATTCCATGATGTAGCCTGACATAAAATTGTTTTACTATTTTAACTTCATACTCATTGTTTCATTACATGCTTGTGGGAAATTAATATTGTTTCATTCTTTATTTTAATAAATGTAACCTTTTAGCAAACAAGTGCTAAGCTGCAATTTTAGTCATATGACAAAAATATCTGTAACATAAGGTCTGCGTTGCAATTGCAACAACTCTGGAATATTTACTTCTATCAACCTTTTCCTGTCTGTTCAGAATTATTATAAACTCACAAAAAATGTAAATAGTTGTTGACATTTGGCAAAAATAGTTATTTGAAAGAAATAGTCAAGCCAATAAGAAACCCAAACCAAAAAAAGTAACAGTGAAAAATTAAGTTGTGGCAAAGTGTAATGAAATATGAAAAATGGATAGTGTTGAAGAAAACTTGAAAAGATCTTGCAACATAATTTTAGAGCAGCTGAAATTAAATTTGGTGAATTATTGATGGGGAGATCTATTAAAAGGAGAGTGCTTACTCAACTCAAGTCAAGCTACTGCCTTGCATATTTCATTCAAAACATGGAGCTTGACAGCTTATTACCTGGAACCACTTGGAGTTTTAAATATATTTTGTTTGCTAAACATGTTATACATGCTAATTATACTTTCATTAGCTAATGACAGTTAGCTAAATATTTTCAAAAGCAACCATATTATTAGCTGCTAAGCATAGGTTCATTCAACCACTGTTGTAGTTGTCTAATCATTCTAAATAATGACTCATGCTGTGAATGGGGGTACTGATACCTTAAAAGACACCCCTCTCTTGCAGGAAAGAAATGGTTCGGCATGATCACATTGAGTAACATTGATATCGTCTTCTAACAGTATGAATGCAATCAAGCCATGCCAGGAAAGTGAAAACCACACAGCTGAATCACCAGAACCCCTCAGTTTTGGAACACAGTTGTATTTTCATTTTTTTGTTCACTACATGTGTTTTCTATGAAAGGGATGAATTAAACGTTCCTGTAACTGTAAAGGATTTGTGTCTCTTATTTTGTATTTTATCATTTTTGTGCTGAACTTGCACGACTCTTGAGAGCATACTCCTTTCATGTAAAAGCTTTTGGTTAATTGTATTCAGATAAAATAATTCAATTTTTAGTTCAGTTAGTCACTTGGAGGACACACTGTTAAGAGAAGAAATCATTTCTTTGTACACTTCTGCAAACACTTAAAAAGTGGATTTTAGATGCTGAGATGTGCCTTTATTCATTTGTCCTTTTCCATCATATTTGTTGGAAGGATTAGTTACATAGGCAGATAGATTTTAAACAGATGTTCAGAGTAAAATCAACTCTAATAGAGTACTTTTTTCATTGTATTTGAACTCATATAAACTCATTTGGACAAGACACCCGATAAACCTTAAAAAACAAAAATTATATGCAGTCTGAGATGTGCATGTGTATGGTAATCACAAATTTTCTCCTATTTGGAATCTCTGATATTGCTTTAATATTTGTTGATTTTTATCAACTTAATCGGCTGAAATTGAAATATTCCGCAACCCTTAGGGCATATTGTTTTCAAGAAAAAATCACATTGATCATTCTATTTGCACTGTTGTTAAGCAAAATCTCTGGTTGTTAATTTTATGAAAACAATTATTCTATCAGGAAAAAAAGTTCCAATTTTGGTTATTCTTGTCATTACATTATTGAAGAAAGTTGCATGAAACCATAACTCAATCAAATTTTTCTCCCTGGCTCTGGCTTGCTTTTTAAAATGGTGTGGTCATGCAGTGTAGATATAGACCCTCTGAAACCCTCTTAGAGTACAAGGTAGCTTTATGCTAAGTTTGGCATCACTGGTTACCTAACCAATATTAAAATTCAGCTGGATTTTATGTCAAAATGGTCTAAAGGCATGCTTGTTATCCCAGCAAGCTAGCTAGCTAACTATTGAATAATATTCAAAGGAGTGGTTAAGCTAAATGCATATCCTTCACAAAGATACAGTAGAAAATGCACCCTGTAGCCATGAGTTAAATACAGAATGTCAATTCTACTGTACAAATAAGGGACCATTCCATATTTTGCAGGATGGTTTGCAAACTAGAAACTACAGTAACTAAAACCACGATTCAACGTTGCCGTTAATTGTGAAATTGGACATTTAAAAGGGGAGGTGTATCATTAATTCAAAATCAAAATAATGATGTTGCTGTTTAACTGCTTTAGAGCGCACCGATTTTGTAACTGTTAAAATGCTTAGGTGTCCGGTTATTGAAAATTAATGCACACCCTTGGACTCATCAGATTCGATTATTCAGCCAAGCTATTGTATTAATTATATATCTGTTATAGCAGCCACCTCAATGTAGGGAACACTGCAATTAAAACACACTCTCTCACAAACCTGGGACACTACATGCCACTCAGTGTAGTGCAAGAGATTAAGCATCAATCAAAAGGTGTATCTCTCTGATGACAATTGGTAACTTCTGGCTCCTATGGAGTGCTAACCCAAAGAATATTGGGAGACTTAAGCCCCCCTCCCCCAGAGGGACAAAGTCTCTCAAAGTTGGTCACTGACTCTTTGGCTCAAACTACTGATGTCACAGCTATAATTCTCTGTCATGAGTGTTTTTTAATGACTGAGTCTCTCAGAAGCCCATGCCAGGACACCCATCTATTCCCCCTGTGCGTCCATCTCCTCAGCCCTGCTGTATCGTCTCTGCTTGGAAAAATGGCACACTGCAATTCAAACTACTTCCTGTTCTCAGTGCTAGCTTCCTACAGAAAAATCCACATTAAGTTTCTTGTCTCATTGATGGATTACTCCACTATGTGGGCCACAGTTCATCTCTGTGTTGCATTAGCTGCATTAACTGGCCGTGTATCCCTCTAGCTGGACCGAGGAGATACAGACCAGCAGGTGCAAAGGGGCAGCAATGAAATAATAGGGGAAATGAATAAAATCAGTCTTTTCTCTTGGTAGGTGAAAAGGCAGGCAGTTTTAGTTGCAGTGTAGCATGGTAGCAGCCCAGTAATTTCTCTGAAGGTGTGCAAGGTGCAACAATAGTGCACATTGGCTAAAAGTAGACCATTTTTATTGAACCAATGGAAAGGGCACACATTTTCATGCCTGCAACTTGTTGCCCACTGTCAGTAAGATGTCAGTGTAAGCTGATTTCTATTTAACTTGCTGACTGGTCATGGTATAACTTTTTTTAAATGTGTGCAATACTCAAAATGAAAACCTTAAAAGATTATACATATGCTTTTTTAAAAATATATCCTGTTCTTACAATAAGTCTTTGTTCTGTGAAGAGTAATTACACTCTGAATCACATTTTTAAAAGTGGTAAACATGTTATTTATAAAAAAAAATTATAATTTTAATTGATGCCATTATTTCAACATTTCTGAAATAATATCATTTGGCAGAAAAAACTAGTAGAAAAGCGTCTTGGTACTTCCCTCCAACATTCCAAATTTTCAGCTGCCCAACTCCAATGCAAACAGCCTTATCGATGGTAGTACTGAATCCTTGTTCTGCACAAGCAATAGCTATGCATAGTGGCTACCCACTACATTGGGTTTCCACATACTTGTGATGAATGTTATTACATAATCCTTTTCCAGGGAATCTTGAAGACACTCAAGGTAACTCTTTAAAATAAAATGGCATTAATTAACATGGTCAACTCCATTCATTTACACCAAGGCATCTAGAACTACTCCAGTTACAAAATGTTAACAATAATGTAAAATTATCCACAAATAAAAACTTTTGTCAGAGATTTATAAAGATAATTATTCAAAGGTTATTAAAGGGAGAATCTTTACCAACCAACAAAGCCATGACATACTTCTTTAAAACTGTATCTATCCATTGGCAGACTGTGAAAACGGTGCTTTCTTCATTATTGCATATCACTGCCACTTCATTAATACAATAACAAAGCAATCATGAAATTGACACATCCCTCAACAAATATGTGAAATAATTCATAGGAATCATTGGTTCGAGCATGACCAGTGAAAATAAAATAATAAAAAATATATCATTGTGATATAATGTGGCTACATACAGTTGTCCTCTTCAGATATAAGATGAAAAAATGTGTAAATGTAATGCAATTAATGAAATTCAATTAATTTAAGAAATACACGGATTTTATGAAACATTAGGTTGAAATACATTACACAGGAAGGATATTTTCTTACAGTTGAAAAGAATAATTAAATTTTCAATCCTGAAAGACCTGAAAAACTAAACATACCCCCTTTTAGATAATATAAAATACCATGAGATTCACTGCCCATTAACCTGCATACTCCTACAAATTCATTAGTTACAGTTCATTAAATCTTCTAATTAAAACTAAAATTGAAAATGCATTTTTTCAAGATGACTTGTACCTGCCGAAAGATTGACTCAAATCTGCTGATTAGTAATGTGTGATATATTATGCATTTTAAACAGACTCTTGGTAATTGCCATCATAAGAGATATTCCCTTGGAATATGTACAAGCAGAACTCTGGGGCATATGCAGTATTGTCGTTGCCATAGTTACAGTACCTCAGCCCTGGTTTATAGTCAGGAAATATGTTTAAGCTGCCAGATAGCACTGCTGGAGAACACTGATGGTAGCCTGCAAAGTACTGTAATACATTTTAAATCGGGGCATAATAATATATTAACAATTGATTTAAATGTATATAATTAGTTTGAACTAAGTGCAATATACAGCAGGTTGATGCTTTGGCATACTCTACATCTCTTGAAATTAGCCAAATGGAGTGATGGTCTGATTTGTCAGGCAGTAAATGTACAGAATACTGCATTATATCATCTTCCCATCTGTAGGACCAGAATAGTTAATGCCACAGTTTGAAACAGACAATAAAGGATGACATAAAGGAAAAGATGCCAGAGATGAGAGGCAAGAAATGGTGAAAGAAAGATGAAGGAGCAGGCAAAAACATTGTCGCATAGCGTGTCCCTCATGCAGTGTTTATTAATTATGAGCCGTGCTTCTATGTATGAGATTTATATCAGGGGTATAAATTTGACATTGTAACTTGATAGCACCACCTAAACTGTAATAAACAGCAATATCTATTATTTAGTGCATCACAGCTGGTTACCTTGAGTCTAAGCATGTCTTCAAAGTGCCTATAAGCCCAGAGACAATCAATTTCCAGCACTGTTAGTAAAATTGGAGGGTACATTTTGGGTGATTATAGTTGAGTATGAGCTTTACAGGGCTGCAATGCATACATGTCTAAACTGACTCTGCAGAATAATACATTCTGAATGAACACACATATGGTTAGGATGGCATGGTCACCAAGAAAGAAGAGTGTGTGCTTAAAAAGTTTGGGAGAAATTTCATCGAAGGCTTCTCAGAGGTGATTGATCTACTGCCAGCAACTTTTACAGTCTACCACTGGCTGGCAGCCACACTCTTTATTTGTAAGAAAGCCTCTTTGTACTTCACATCAAACTTAATTTTAACAATCCTCCTGAATGTAAAATGCTGGGTTTTCTAATTATGGTCACCGTGAGATTCCTCAAAGTCACGTATGAGGGGGCTTCTACATCGCTCCATTTGAGCATACATGACAGCTTTGTCCCATGTGCACCAAACAAAGTCTCCGTAGCGAACGACACATGGCAGGTGACAGCTCGGAAAAAGTTCCATCCGGGTGTGCCTGTAAAATTGATACGAAGTGTTCTGCCAAGGTTTTCTCCATTTTGCCTGCCGGCATACCAGGCTTTGTCAAACGCCTAAACCCGCATTAAGGGGCTTTAATGTTAGGATGTTTGAAATAAAGGAATTATCATATATAAATATTTATAAGGTGCCTGCCATATTAACATAAATATGACACTGCCGAAATATTTTTTCCCACCGAGAAACTTGTTTTGGAAAACAGCTCACTCTTGGATATGAATGATGCATGAGAACAAAGGACAGGTAAGAGCAATAAAAAATGTAAATGAAGCAAAAAGGGTGAATGTGTTTCTCTTAGATGTATCTTAGTCAGTTTGTAATCCATTTGATTTATATTATGATGTAGAGCTACAAACACGTTTACCATTTTTTCGAGTCATAAAATTACAGCTATCCATATTCCCCACCATCTCCTATCCGCTAAATATTGTGGCACAGGGAGCTGATGTCTACATCAATCCCCTTCCCCATGCTGCAATAACATCTCATCCCACATTGGTTCAGCATCATAGAGAGTGATGCCCGAACCTTATTTTCAATTAAGCCAATATTGCCAGCAATTGGTAGCTGGATGAAAGGAGGCACAGGCAGGAAGAAGGAGAGATGGAACCAACTCCTAAAGCTGCTCTCTCTCTCTCTCTCTCTCTCTCTCTCTATCTCTCTCTCTCTCTCTGTCTCTCTCTGTCTCTCTCTCTCTCTCTCCTTTTGTGTCAGAAGTCAAGTGGAATTGACCCAGAAGCAGAAAATGACTTAAGGCAGAGGTAAGGAAAAAACTCTGAAATTGCTTTTCCTGAGAAACACGAAACACTGAGAACAAAACAATAAACTCAAGAATACAGGAACACCAAGAAATAGTTGGTGGTAACGTGAACATAACGCTAAAACCAAGCAAAGACGGGGAGAACATGAGACTTGAATACAAGGGAAAACAGGTGCAAAGAATAACCACTAAAAGAGATAACATGAAAATTAGACACTAGCACTAGGGAAATAGTCACCTCTGGTGGTTTGTCTCCTCCTCAAATGAGGCACAATGCTGTGAGAGGGTTTCAGGTTCAAGCCTGGATGGGAGAAGATGGTAAAACGGAATCTGCTAAAAAACAATGCCGACCTAGCATGAGGTGAGTTAAGGCGTTTGGTGTCCTTGAAGCATGCCAGGTTCTTTTGGTCCATCCAGACAACAAAGGAGTGTTCAGCATCCTCCAGCCAGTGCCTCCACTCCTACAGGGCCAGTTTGGCTGGCAAAAGTTCTTAATTATCCATGTTGTAGTTTCTCTCGGTGGGACTGACAGGCGTATAAGTGCAGTTTCTGTTCCTTGGCTGTGTGCTGGGATAGGACCACTCCCACTCCCATATCCAAGGCGTCACCTTCTAATGTGAAGGGCAGAGCTGGGTCAGGGTGAATAAGCACCAGAGCCATGGTGAAATGCCATTTGAGTTCCTGGTAGTCTCGCTTCTGGGTACCAGAAGAACCGGGGGGGAGGAGACCTCTAGTGAGGGCGGTCAGGGGAGTAGTCAGGGCCAGTCCAAGACTGCATAAAAAAATCTGTGGGGTCCATCTGCAGCCTTCCACTGAACAATGAATCCCAGGAAGGAGACTTTCAAGATGTTGAACTCGTATTTCTCAGATTTTATTTGCAGCTGGTGTTTCACAAGGCATTGCAGGACCTGGTGGGAAGAGTTTTGGAGAAGATGTCGTCCAAGCACAAGAAGACAAAATGGTTTAGCATTGCACAGCCAGATGGAACACCAAAATTCATTGTCATGGATAAGTTTTTTTTTTTTGCACCACTTTTGGTTTTGACCAGTACTGATAAACATTGAGGGGATATGTGTAAAAACTGTAGGGATGGACGCAATTAGAGCATATTCACCTTGTTTTTCCCTCGTTTCACCTCCTTTTTTCTGTTCACATCATTTCTTTCCTCTTCTATTTCTCAATAATTTCACCGAGGCCAGATCGACCGCAGTATATAAAACACTTTTCTATTATTCATTGCTCTCTTGGCAAGAGAGCGGTTCCTCGTGGCAGCATGGGGCCTTCTTGAGTCGTAGAAGACACCTTCAGGTACGCTTGCATGCATTAATTCGGCAGAGGTCGTTGAATGTTGCAAGACTCAGCGGAGCTTGATATGCCTCAGAAAAGACTTGCAGTGTGAGTCTGGTGGTAGAATGCAAACGTCCCCCCATCTCACACACTTTGTTTGTAGAGGCGACCGTCAATTTGAATGATCGACAAGCAGATCAAGGCTGATGGGCAGGTACCTGGATGCCAACCCGTCTTTCACCACCTCTGATAAGCCTTGCTGGAAGATGGTAATGAGAGTTTCTTTGTTCCACTGGCTCTTGGCAGTAAATGTGCAGAACTGTGCTGTGCAAACCCTGCTGAAGGGAGATCAGCCTCTCGACTGCTTCACATCCTCTTCTTGAATGGTCAAAAACTGGATGTAGGAACACACCGAGGTCTGACGTTCCCACACTACTGTTGCCTAGTTGACTATTTGGGTGCCCTGTCCAAAAAGATTTTCTCCTAGCCAAAAAGATTTTTTGTATTAAGCTATTTATTTCTGTAAGCAATGGCCAGTAATTGTCAAGCCTTTCTTCAAAATTTTCTAGTTTACCGCAATGCAAATATCATTCAAAATGAAAATGCATATGTGCAATAAAAGTTCTCTCTGCTGTAGCATAGAATTATTGGTTTTCTACAGAATGATCTGTAGCTCTCTGATTGTTATTTTGTCCAAGAAATTAATATTTATATCATAATAAATTCATCCAGGAGACTGTTGTTGCTATTAATAGCTTGGATGTCACATCTAGTTATGTTGGGCCCCAGACTATGGTGGATGGCTGACCATGTTGTTTAAAATTAAGTATTGTTTTTTTCCTGAAGACTTTCCTTACATTTGGTGTGTTCCGCGCAATTTAAAGGCTAGTACACACCAAAGATTCACGCGATGAGCTGCAACTGGTGATCCTTCGCAAACTCAAAGTTTGCAACAGTCTAAAACTTACCTGTTCACAATATGCTTATGGTTACCATAGCAACAATCAACCATGTTGATTCGGGATGAGACTACATAAACCATGCACTCTTTAATTAATTACTACAGTTAATTTTTTTTTTTATTTGTCACCAGTGCAAACACCACTACCCCCCATGCCCACCTCTCACCCCAGCCACCCCCCAACCACACCACCAGCCACTAATAAAAATGTATGTGGGAAACACTGTCCCAAGAGTAGGGAAATTATGAAGGAAACTCTGTAGCTGGAAGGCTTGGGAGCACTGGGTCAGGAAACATTGGCATTTGCAAAGATGTAGTGGCAGATGGAGTTTCCGCAGGGGAGAATGAGGACTGCCAGCAGCTTGAGCAGGGTTAGATTCAGCAGACGGTGCGGAATCTTTCCCATGAGTTGCAAGCGCTGGAGTGTGCTGTACGGCTGCTGCAAGGGTCTGGAGGCTCTCTGAGATGGACAGAAGTACATGCTCATGGTCCGATGGTGGTCCCTTGGCTATACAGGGTGCCGCTGATCTGAATAATCCCTGCTGTGCCCATGCTTGGCTTGGTTTCGATGTTAGGACTCAAGTGGAATGGATCCAGTATAGAGTAAGTTAAAACAGTATTTACTGAGAAACTGGAAAAAACAAAAACAAAAAACCATGAGAATAAAGGAACACCAAGGAATAGCTAGACACACAGTGACCAAAGGCTGGAGGTAACATGAACACAATGCTAAAACCAAGGGGAAATAGACCTCCCCACCACACGGACCTTCCTCTTGCTGTGTCAAATAGAAACACAGCAGTATACCTCACTTTTTTATGAACAGGTGAATTGGGGAAGTCTGTTAAAGTACAATGCTCACAAACTGAATGTTTTATGGGGTGGGAAAGCCTTGTTCCACATCACTGTAGGTATACTTTCCTGCCAACTGCAGACTTTATAGAAGCCCTCTATAGAACTTCAAATCAGAAACATTTCATGCTGTTTTTCTTGTTCTGTGTTATAGCATAGCTGTTGAACTGTACTTCCATATCAGTACACTGTAACTTACAGATAGAAAAATAAATACTTAAAGGCAAGTTCGGCACAGTTAGAAAATAGAAAAGTAAAGTCAATATGAATATGCAAATTAAATCAAATGAAAATGCTTTTAAATTGTGTATGTAATATGCAACTTTAGTATCCTATAGATGTAGAAGTCACACTGCAGCAGTGATAAACTTGAGACTATCCAAGACGCAAACAGGACATGTATGGCAGTTTATTCTTCACATCCTGGAAAAGCAGAAAGTCTTGAAAATAGCCATGTTAATATCCAACTACTGTGCTTTCGGAAAGTATTCAGACCCCTTCACTTTTTCTACATTTTGTCACGTTACAGCCTTATTATAAAATGGATTAAATCCATTCATCAATCTACACACAATAATCCATCATGACAAAGCAAAAACAGGTTTTTAGAAACTTTTGCAAATTTATTAAAAATAAAAACTGAAATATCACATTCACATAAGTATTCAGACCCTTTGCAATGACACTCAACACAAGAAATAGTGTACATAATGCCATTCAGTATATGGTACAATCGGTGCAGAAAAAGAAAAAAAAAAACAGAGGGAAAGCAATTACAAGGTTGACTGGGTTTTGAACGAGACCTGTTAGTTTGTTGTTTCGCTGTACTTCTTCACCTCCAATGGAGTAGCTAGAGCTTGCACTCTTCTGTAACCTGACCCCACCCCACAGGCTGTGTAGCCACACCCTCCCCTCCCCACACAGAAAAAGTGTCACATCCAGAAATGTCCAGAACATGTTTTAGAAGAAGAAATACAGGTAGACGAGCATGTATTTGGCAAATTTGCGTGAAGACTGGACATGGTTATTTTATAATATTTTCAAGGTAAAAATTCTGCATGGTATGCCTTTAAGACAACCGTCTAATTGCATGGCCATTGGGCTTAAAGGGTTTAAAGTGAGGACACACTGTCACTTTCAATAATGCTCCAATTCTGTATGATTATGTCTTTTATACCAGAAAATGTCCAAAAGGCAGCTTCTATGTAATTTTTTTTTTTTTTTCAGTGAGCAGTTTTCAACTGCCGGACCATTGTTTTGCTTCAGAAGCTACCTCTGACCTTTATCAATGGCTATATATTTGAAATCAGTATCCTGATCACAAATGGGTTGAAAAGACTCTTTTTCATCACAAAATAACAATGAAAAAACTGTAACATTAACAAGTTTCAATTGTGAAAGGACGGAGAAAGTTAGTTATTTAAAAGGCCTAGGTACAAATATTAACAAATAACATTCATTATTGATAAGCAAGCATAAAATGATCAAGTTGTAGCTTAGTTTCTAAGATGGTAAAAACATCTCTTTCACTTCGACCAGGATAAGACTTATTTAGGGTAGGCCACTGGGCAAGGGTCAGGTCAATCAACTGGCCCAAACTGGCCCCAGGTCAGTGGGCACTCCTTATTGCCAAACCCTGGACAGCAAATATTGTATTAGAAGTGAGCTGCAACCCATGCAATGGTAGAGATATTTAAAATGGGTCGATCATTCAATTCTGGAGGTGCAGTTACAGTAGTTGTGCATGCATGGGGTGTCCTGGGGTGGTGGGGCTCGGGCCCAATGTGACATCTTTTCTTGGGGTCCAAAATCCTTGACAGCGCCCCTGGCCAGGTTAGTGTGTTAGGTTATATGGTATAAAATTGACCTTCTTTTACGGTAAATTTACAAAAAACCTCCACTGCAACATTGTGTTCCCTGTTATTGCTATGACATCAGTTCTTATAGATGACTGATGCTTGTTTGTGCCCTGAGTCATCTGCTATATTTAGCAATATGCCCCCAAGAATTACTGGCACTGGCTTTGTGTCAGTTATCCTCAGTTTGCTGTGAATGACCTGCAAAGATAGTGTACTGCAAGTAGATGTTCATCTCATTTTAAACATTCAGGTAAGGGGCAGTCCAAAACAAATTTCAGGTCAGGCCCATTTTAATAGCAATTACAATGATGTAATAATATAAATAAATATGTATATGTGGCATCTTGTCTTATTAGTTTTTATTATCTGTATGAATTATAGACTACAGATGTGTGGCAAGCAAATTTTCCATTGGCAGAATGTAATAAAGATTTATTATTTTTTTAAAGATTATTTGAGTTTATCTTTAGCATTCATTCTGTTATTGCTAATCAAACGTTTTGACATACACATGTAACAACATATGTAGCCTACATGTATTTGACTCTTTAACATACATTTATGTTATTGGTTACTTGTTTGGTAATTTTTAGCCCTTTTTTAAATTTTTGTAATTTTGGTAAAATTGTTGTAGCCAACTATTTGCATGATGTAGCCAATTATTATTTTTAATTTTTTAATTTTTCAAAAATATATTTTTAATTTAACTGATTCAGCATTATGTGAAGTTAGTATCGTTCTACATTTAAGTATTTTCTGTGCTTCCACCATCATTCCTACTACCAATAAATGTGAATTTTGGGCCAGGTCATATTTTTAAAGCAGTTCAGGTTGGGTCAGCTCTGACAGCGCGTGCAGTACATTTGCAGTCAATGAAAAATGGAGCTACACAAGACTACCCTGACTCATTAGGAGAGTGTTTCAGTTACATTAGGCATTTAGCAAATGTTCTTATCTAAAGAAATTTCCACAGATAGAAATCTTTACATACAATCCATTTAAACAGCCTGATATGTACTGAAGTTATTTGCGTTTTAGGTACAATGGCAGTGTCCCACTTGTGAGTTGTATCTGCAGTCTTGGAGTCTCAAGCCCAATTCTCTGACCACTGCCTCCCTTCCATCTCAGATCCCAACAAGACACTCAGGCTTCACCCTCAGGGAAAAGCACTTACAGTAACTATGTTAGGCGCACCAAAAACGTACCAGCTTAGACATAGCTCAGATTCTCATAGAGAACTGAAGTGTGCTGTATTTGATACCTTCTCGTAGCTGTTCAGCCACTGTGTACTGTATATTTTAATTGCTAACTTCACCTTGAACCTGTCTTCACTAGAGAGGTATAAACCTGGCATGTGGGACTGGAGGCCATTAAGTTGGTATGTGGAGAGCATGGTTTTATTTGAATCAGCGTTTTCTGTCATGTGTTAACCATTTCTATTTATGATCAATTAGCTCTTTTTCCACCCACAATATATTAGTTAAATTATGAGCAATACAGTCAACCATATGTCCAGTGCTAAGTTTACCAGATTTAAAATAACATCAAGCTTGCATGCTTGGATTTTTAACATCATTCAACAGAGATGACCTCATTTTTACTTCTTTTAATGAGTGCAAAAGCTACTGAAACCCTTTAATGAGCATATTAAAGGTCCTAGCAAACGTTGCATTCCCTGAAACAATTTCTTTTCTTTTTTTACGGATTTGCCAAACTGGATATGCTAGTGTGAACATACATTCCCATTAATCTCACCAAGTTAGTTTCATACCATTTATAATAATGAGACAGGTAAAGCTATGTACATGGAACTGAGCCTGTTGTTAAAATGTGATTTTCATTTCTTAAGAAATGTAATAAAATGTATGGAGTACAACACACTCTGTACCTGTATGATTTAATACAATAATTTAGTGCACAATGCAAAACACTTGTTTAATTTCATTCTCTTTGTATTGTGGATCCATTATAAATTAAACCTAGAGGCAGACACACTTTAGAATGGAAATTAATGAGATACTTCATTTCCACTCTATAAACGTAGGTGATGTAGCTGGAGGGAATTTAAATTCTTTTTGATCTGAGTTCAGCTCCAAAATAACACCTGGCTGATGAACTTCATAATTCATTAAGGACTGAAGTATACCTTTAATTGAGTAGAGGGAAGCCAACAGTTCAATTTCGCATTGGAATTATACAGGTTTGTGATATATTGCTTAAAAGATGTTTTGGACAATTTGAACTGAAAAGGGTCAAATGTATCACATTAATTGCATACCTGATCAGATTTGCAAATGTATCCTGAGCAACACAAGCGAAGAAATAACAGGGGGACAAGCATTCCTGAGCGTTCTGCACACTTTAAAGTTCAAATGAACACATTCTGTTCAGATAAGAAGAAAAAACACAGGGACATGTTACATTAAATAATTTAGGTTAGGTTATAGAGCTCGTTAAAATTGTTTAAATAAGTTGGCCAATATTGTTTGATGCAACTTGGCCTCAGTTTTATATTGATTCTTTTAATGGCATGCCTAGATTTTGCAGGGTTAATCTTAGTGACTTACAGACAGTGCTTTTGTATGTGTGTAACTTGGCATTTTTGTACATTGAAAACATTTTTTGTTAAAATATTTATTTTTGTACTGTTCGTTATGAGTAACTGATGATGATAATGCATATAAATATATGAACCATAAGACAAGTACATCTAGAGAGAAACATGCATTTAGGCAAACACACATACATTCTAGCAAAACAAAAAAAAAACATAGGTGTGGATTTAGTCATTTTCCTTCACAAAGAAATGAGTGTTTGTCATATTTTTGAATTAATTACGGTAAGTGTTTTTAATGGGTTATTGTATGCATGATAGACCTACTAATTATTTGTATGTTGGTAGATGATCTATTGGCCTAGCTAACATTAATTTAGAAATCTAAAATTTTCAAGGTAGCCCACAGTAGCCTAGTTGAAAAGTAATTTAACACTAAAATGCCACAGCTTCCAATTTGACCATTATCACTAAGAAAATTGATAAATCTGCTGTCATGAAATCCATATGCTCCCCTTTTCCTAAACATATGTATTGAACATTCTGACATAATTTGAATATCAATATTGCATGAGGAAAATAAATTATAAACAATAGTTACTTAAATGGACATGAAATGTCCAATCGACTGTTATTTATCTAGGCAGTATGCTTGATCATTTTGTTCGCTGCATGTAACATTGTTGCAAAATGACTCAAACAGTAGCTAGCTGAAGTCCCACAGAACAAGCCCCTGGCTCGGCGAAGCCTGAAATAGTAGTCTGAAGTTTTAGGACCTACCTTGTAGTGATCCTGCTATGTGAGTCAGGAAATGATAGGCTCTGCGTGTGAAATGATAGAGAATGAATTTCAGAAATAAAGTTGTAAAAGCAATAGTTTTTTATTAGCAATTATTAGTTAACAAGCAAGCTAGCTTTGGCACAAAGCAAAATATGGTGACTGCAAAGTTTTAAAAAATGTGTTCTATTGGTTGAAATACCATCACGTGTCCTTCTTTATATGTCCACTTTTCCTGTGTATCCGAGTATCCTGCAATTTGCAACTTTCCTCAAATTATTTTTAATAGCTGTTGTTATTGGCAAATGTCCAGTGAAGAGAATTATTGATTGTGGGACTGGGGCATTTGTGATGCTGAAAGAAAACAGAGAAAACGCAAAGTAAACCAAGTTTGGGGCTTTGTTGTGTGGACGTGTGAAGTTGCATGTGAATTCTGTGTGTTTACAAGAGGTCAGAATGTACAGAGGTTAATGTGCTTAAGGAAACCTGTGACCTGTGGTCATTCTGTAGGACACCCTGAACAGTGCAAAGCTCTTTGTGCTGTATTGGTATGGGGCATGCCCCGCCAAGCCGTAACTTGGCGGATGGTGGCATACCTGACATCCCAAATGAGCAAACACAGGCCCTAAGGTACAAGCCCAAGAGGGAACAGCTGTCACCAGAGGGTGCAATGGTCAGCTTCAGGATCACTTCACAGGCAAAGACAGTCTCGCAGGGAGCTCAGACAATTGGTAGTGTAGCATGCTGATGATAAAATCCCTTTGTATTCTATGGGTATGGATGGATCATGAACTCTAAACAGTGGCTGTGAATATTGACTTTGTTTTCAGAATGTCAACTAAAGGTCTCTTTCACCTCGAATTACCAAGGCGAGGCTGCTCGTAGTCCATCACATTATCGGTCACAAAGAGAAATGTCTGCTGCAGAGCAAATGAGATTACATTGTGCTCCAATTTGAATTTAAATCTATCAAGCTCTGCAACTCTTTCTCCAAATTATCAGGAGAGAATATTAATGGAGTATGATGCCTTATCCTCTGGCCCATTAAAAGTCTCTTATATAACATTCATTCATTTGCCCTATGACCTCAGAGTTGTGTCGTCTTAAACTACTGTACACATTCAGCGGATTGCCATTTCCAGTTTTATCAGGTAAACAATATATTTATCATATTTTAGAAGAATTATCAAAGACATGCTGGCACGAAGGGCCTGGCTCCAGTACACCCAAATTATGATTCTGTCCTGTTATTGCTCCAGAAAGTAGAACTATATTGATTGATATTATACTATTGATTTCTCTATTGGTTAACTAAACAAAATAAGGAACCAAAAATATATTTTAATAGTGTCACACTGACATATAAAACATATTACTAGTAGCGCAATCAAGCAATTTGAAATGACAATTGGTTATGTCTACACTGTAGATGGAATCTTTTTGATATGTAACTTCTGGCACATTCCACAAACATTAAAATGTGGCTTTTATTCTTCTCTAGAACTGAAGCAAAAATCTGCAGTAGCTGTCCTCAAAGATCAATTTTCAGTAGCTTCCTTCCAATTCCGTCTGCGCAGAAGCATCCCACGACAGTGAAATTAAAGAAAAATGATGTTGAAAAATGCACTGGTGTACATGCACAATTACAAGATGACAGGAGAAGAGATGTATAGAAAATAGTATACGTCTTTATACCATAGAGTTTAAAATATCAGATTCTATGTCACATTTAGCTTTTCATAAGTAAAACAGCTGTGTATTGCACATTTCAGAAAATCTGATTCATACCACTTGAAACAAACAGTGTAAGTGCAGCATTAGGTGAAATAAATAAAAAACAAATAAAATAATATAATAAAAAACAGAAGCTTCACATGACTAGCTTCACTTTACATTCAAGACGTAGACAAAATGGACTGCGAAAACTAATTGAAAATACTGAAGGTCGACACATCCTTTCATTTTCCTGATGGAATTGGTTGTTCGCATAATTTTTACAATTACCTCTTCCTTTTGTCCCTTTGTGTCTGTTTTGCATCAGTTTTTATTGCCAGCAGCAATAACCTGCATGCGTTAAATTGATTATGCAGATGGGGCACTGTAACATACAGGAGAAGTGTCAACCCCTCAGAAAGGTAAATTGGTCAGTCTGTTAATTCTGATCTAATTCAGGTATTTTCATTCTGCGTGTTTTACCACTCCTTGTCCATGGTGAGAGAATGCATTGTTATTATATCTCAGATCTGGCAAACCTTCTCATCAGTATTATCAATTCTGAATACAAACAACATGCAATACAGCTGTACCATATGATATTTACCACAACACACAACTATCTGCAAGGCAGTATAGAAATGTCAACGCTATTGAATTGTGATGCACTTTTCATTTAAACTTGAGCAAATATAACAACAGGGTTATTTATCCTGTTTTTACATAAATCCCCAACTTCGGTTTTCAGAAAACCAAAGACACACACTATTAAAGTCCCAGATTGAGACACGGTTACTTTGTAGGAAAGACAGGCATTTAATAAAAGCTGTAAGAAATAATGAAGCATTAAATTGTTTTGTGTACTCAATGCATTTTTATGCAGGACTGTTCTCTTCTTTTGGGGCCTTGGGAATTGTGGAACTCTAAAACAGTCTCTGTCAAATGATAATTTGAGTCAGGTCTTTATTTCATTTTAATTACTAGTTGACACTGGGAGAAAATGCATCTTCATTCCAAACTGTGGTAAATAGCTATGACACTGTTTGAAGTGTAAATGTGAAGTTGCTACTTCATGTCAGAGGCTGCATAATGTGATTTAACTGTTGGTCTGCAAAACTCAAATTAACTGTGGAGATATTTTTTACAAAATGATGGAGACAAGTAATTACAATGTCCTACCCTGCGTGTTTGCTGTGCTCAAGGCTTTCAACTTCCCTGAATCATTTCAGTTTTGCTAGGTCCTTTATGTTCTGCTAAAAATGCTGGAAAGCATTTTTTCCTGGCACCTAATGTTTTCCACACACCGTTCTGCTACAATAAGTTCTCAGCTGTACAGCAGACATTTTCTCCAAGAAGTTTGTTTGATAAACACAATTAATAAATAATCAGGCTAGCTCCTCTGCCTGTCTGTATTTGGCAGAGGGAGGAAGACTGGGAAATGTGCTACCATTTCTATCATGACTTCTGCAAGACGCGTGCCCTCATTCAAAGGTCACCTTTGGGTCAAAGATGTCAGTTCCAGAGACATCTGTCATTAATGAAGTGCCTGTGTTACATTTTTCAGCCCACAATCAGGGGATGCCAGTTTAAATCTCTGTGAAGGGAGACAGTAATATTGAAATTGCTCTTCAAGCTACATTTCTCTGGCATTTAAATAAAAGCACAAGCAATAATGATAAAGGTGGTGCACACTGATATTTTTCAAGCTGTCTTTATTACATATTCACCAGTGCTCCAGTTGTTAAAATAAATAAATAAATAAATAAATCTAACAGGAATGTTTTTTATAAGGATGGACATTTTACAAGGAGGTTTTAGAATTGCACAAACAGCAAACCAGGAAAGAAGGGCTATATATCTCTGAAATATATAGTATCAGAAGCACTTTTTAAAATGTATTTCTTTGAAACTAATATGCTGGCATTGCACATCGCTAGTTATGATATGATAAGAGAGCGTGTCCGATTACACCATATAATATTGTGGGCGCCATTATCACCACTGATTTTTGATGTTGGTTTCTTAAGCACCCTCATGGCAGATCTAAAGATGAAATAAAACCATGCGGCACACAGTCAGAAAGGTGTGGTAAAGGTGACAGCGATGAACATCCTGTCTGTCTCCTGAAAAGGGTCGATACAGCCGTGGTCATATTTTTTCCAAACTTCACTGTCTGCTGACAGATCTGCTGGCTGATTTCACGGAACAGTGACATGCTGTTTTTAAGGCATGGCAAAGTCATGATTATGAAAATGTCTGCGACACAGCTGTGAGTTAATTACTGAGCAGTCTCCATTTCTTATTGGAACCCTCGAGTGATATCATTGACAGATTTTTCATCAGTAAAGGGGTCTCAATTTTAAATCAGGATTGATATTAGTGGTGTGATTCTGATGAACAGTATCATATCTTGCTTGCTTACAGCCTGGCCACTTCTTGAGGTATGTCTGGCCAAAATAATAATTTTCATAATGATGATGTATCATGCGGTGAGGTGAGCCTATTGAATTTTTTCACAAATTGTCTTCCAGAACCATGATGACAAGCAGCTCAGAACTTAGCCTGCAACCAATGAACTTCTGCACATCAGGTAACAAAAATATTTTTTAAAAGTGTTTTTTTTTCATGTTCACAGCACAACGACAATGAGACAGGGCTGATGTCATCAATAAGAAGCTATAACCCACAAATTCTAAACAAGCCCCCCCCACCACATCCTGTGTGTAAGGTAGAGAACTCTGGAGAAGACAGCTCAAATCATCCATTTGAGCAGAATGGTCTGGAATTTGATGTCGCCTCACTGGGGAACACTCAAAATAATTTCACAACTCTGATTCCGTGTTTTGTTTTTCTTGTGCTCTATTTGGCAAATGGGACAGCAGTATTTCTAGAGAGGGATTTGGATTGTGCCAGTGCCTCTATAGTATACCGGGGGAACAAAATGAGCCCGCAAAAAAAGTATGAGCATTGTGAATACTGTGACTAGTAATATAGAGATTCTTTTTTATAATTCGAAATTATCTTTTTGTTTATTATGTTTTATCACATGCTTAAATGACATGCAATTAAACTGAGTGAATAACTTAGTTATTAAATATGTGAATAAAAATAAGGCTAAAACTATGAGATGCTTGTGATATCTTCGTATTTCCCATTATTTATTATGGAAGGAAAATGAAAATGAAAGTTTCATTTGCAATGGGCAGTAAAAATATAAAACACAGACTTGTTTCCCTTACTGAAAAGGGTTTTGATGCCAAATTGGTTTGGAATTGATTGCTAAAACATCAGTGATTTAAATATATAATTGTAGCAATTTGTCTTGTGGAGCAGGCATTGAGTTTGATACTATATAGAAATGTTGGCAGCAGAGAGCATCAAAGTGGCTGACTCTACCATGAGAAAGGGAGATCTTGATTAATACTTTCTATAACATTTCACAACATGGCAGATTGAAGCTGTGTACAGCAATGCCACTGCATATTCTAAGGTTAGTCATTAAAAACAGATACCCATAAAAGGCTGAAAATAAATGAGATTTCCAAATGAATAGAATGGAGTGTGTCAGGGACCCCACAGACAGTATGCCTGCTAAGAAAGCACTTTGTGCAGAAAAAAAAAGATTATGGGTTTCAACTGACGCCAGTTTTTTGAAGACCGCTGAGATTTTGATTTTTTACAAAACCAAGAATTTTGACCTTGCAGCTCTAAAAGTCCATTTCTATGTTGAAAGAAAATCTAGTCATGAGAGCTTTTGAGGTTTCTGTGAAAAATTCACAGAACAAGATTTTTTTCTAGTGTTCACTAATTATTTTTATGCTAAAGCTGTAGCTATTATATGTAGCTAAAACTGGTTTCTTGCTAGCTTGCTATGAGGATGACTGTGAGCTTGCTTAGCTTTTTTGTTTGCCACTTACTCTACATTTCCAAAAGCATGTCAATACCTGAACGTCACGCCACTTGTTGAACATCTCTTTCCAAAACCATGGGTATTAATATGGACTTTAACTCCCCTTTGCTGCTGCAACAGCCTCCATTCTTCTGGGAAGGCTTTCCAGTAGCTTTTGGGACATGGCTGCAGGGATTCACTTCCATTCAGCCACAAGAGCATTAGTGAGGTTGGGCACTGATGTTGGGCATAAAGCCTGGCTCGCAGTTTGCATTCAAATTCATCCCATAGGTGTCTGATGGGGTAAAGGTCAGGCCAGTCAAGTTCTTCCCCACCAAACTCAGCAAACCTTTTCTTTATGGACCTTGCCTTGTGCACGACAAGCATGACAATGCTGTTCCCCAAACTGTTGTCACAAAGTTGGAAGTGCACAATTCTGTAGAATGTCATTGAATGCTGTAGAACTGATATTTCCCTTCACTGGAACCAAGGGGCCTAGCCCAAACCATGAAAAACAGTCCCAAACCATATTTACTCCTCCACCAAACTTTACATTTGGCAATTTTTCGGGCCAGTACAGTTGACACTATGCATTCTGCCAAACCCAGATTCGTCCGTCAGACTGCCAGATAGTGAAGCGTGATTCATCACTCCAGAGAACGTGTATCCACTGCTCCAGAGCCCAATGCAATGTGCTATAAACCATATGCTATGAATGACAGTAAACACATTTAATGTTGCACCCTATAATAATAGTGAACAAGTAATGAAGCAGCTTGTCTGGTTGAGTTTGGAAGGTTGAGCAAGAGGACAAAATAGAAAAGAAAGTTTGGGAACAAAGTTAGTTGTCATAAAAGTTATCCTAAGAGATGTATTTCACGAGAAACACCAGAGTTTCATGAGATTATACCAGTCCAGTATATTGTAAATGCAGACAAGCAGGTGTGAGAGATTGTCAGAGAGAATGTGTGAAGAAAAGAGCACAATTTCCTTTTATACAGTAAATAAATGGTATCACGTAGAGGGGAGGGCAGGCAGGGATGGCTCAGGGTCACAGCATACTGAGACACTTCTATAACTAATTATATGCCGACTGCAATGCTACAGTGAATACAGAGAATACATGTATACAACTAAAAAGTGTAAATAAAACATACATAATTCATATGTTTCAGCTCAATCATTAATCAACTAATTATTCATTTATCTTATAATTAATTTAATCTAATGATTTAATGTAATGATAAACTAGTTATTAATCAACATTACTTCTGATTATTTCTGATTTCTTCTATAATTTCCACTTCATCACAACATGCTCAGCTAAATTGTAATTGGCCCCATGTGACTAAACTGCAATATTGTGTTGTTCCCAATAATGAAAAAACTTTAAATAACACAATTTAGAATAATATGTTAAATGAATAATCCTGCATTTAGCCTGCTCGCTTTAATGTTTTGGGGATTAATGTTTTTTGTGCTCAATGCATGAAATGATACACCTTCTCTTCATTCATATGGTTATATGCATCAAGCTGAGCTTTTGACACACGCATACACGCTGGGTCTTGCTTGCATGTCTCCTCTAACAAGATTGGCACCGGGTTCTCTTCCTGGGCTGCAGTGCTGTTGCCTGTCTGCTCAGAATGTCAGAGGAAGCCTGACGCCCACTCACCACTCTTGACGCATGACATGTGAAATGATAAGATTTGTGGGATGAGTGCACATAGCCAGTCACTTCCATTGTACCAGTGCTCTCTACACAGTGCACAAACTCCAAACTGTGAATTGGGTTTTTGTGACCGCATATGTTTTCAAAGCTACCAGCTTAAAAATAACTGCATTTAAATTAATTGGATTAATTGAAATGCAGTTATTTTTAAGCTCTTCAGTTAATTCAATGGTGACTTCCAATGACACCATTAGACTCAGTGGCTGATCGAATAGACTGAGAATTGTAGTTGTACAGATTTAGCTTGTGGTGCATAGCTGGGGATGGCCCATGCATCATGTGGTGAACAAGCACAGAAAGACAACTGACTTGCTGTCTTTAATTACACTATAACCTGAAAATAAGAAATAAAGAAAGAAAAGGCTAGTCTGGCAACCAAAACTTCAACAAGCAGGGCAGGCAAAAAGTCAAAAAAGAAAACCCACAAAATTCAGACACCAACATTCAGCAAATTCCACATAAAGCAGTCAAAAAAAACTGTCCTTCTTTAGGCCTGAGAAACAGGCCTTTTATTAGGCCAAATGATTAGGCAATAGACAGCATCTGCAGTGATTACAACAAGCCACAGCTGCTACTATACCGGTATGTAGGGCCAGTGCTGCCTACTGGTGGACAGCACTTGAACTCCCTTCCTGGCATCAAGTTATAATTGTGTTTATGAAATCTGGTAAATATGAGGTTAATGGGACTTCACAACTTTATTTATGGGGGCTATGATGGGTTCAAAGTCAAATGCTGAAGTCATGAGGGAAGCTATGAACAGATACTATATGATTGGAGTTAATCACCAACCTGATGATATCATCTCTGAACATGAGATGCAAAACAATTTATAGACAAATAAATCCAGAGCCCTCTCTGGAGAAAAGTACTTCAGAAGTCAAACAAGCATAGGCTGTCAACTTTAAAGGTTTACACACCTGGAGCTGCCGGTTTTGAAGTCAGATGAACTTCTTCTGTGCTATGAAGTTTTTCTAGAAGCAGGATGGCTGCATGTCTTGTCACGTCAGTCAGACCAGATGGCAAAATATACATTATGCACGATTACCCTCCTTTCTCGGTCCCAGTTATATGTGAGTGAGTAGTCAGGGTTGTAGTCACTTTGTTAGGGACAGCCCATTTGCCAAGTGTCTCCTCATCAGATCTGTGCAAATTACTTACCTTCATGAACAATCTCCAATTAATTCTTCAAAGCGATCCCATTGAAAGAATTCACATAAAGCCTTCCTCCTCACTTCATTATGCTTCATTCTTTCATTAGAAGTGTGAAGCTGCGTAACATGACACTTGCTGTATGAGAGGCTACTGGGTTTGCTGCTAGCTTATTTTCACTGTGATAGTGATAGAAAAAGTGTCCAGACAAGAACAAAACCCAGGCTATTTTCCAAGTCTTTCACATAGTGGGTAATTGGTAGGTATAGGATGTCATAACAAATTTAAGCAGTCTCTATCTAGGCATCTAGATCTGTGCTTCGTAGAGGGGGAAAGTACATCAGTGGCACCATGGCACCATAAAATGAGTTAAGTATGTTTCCACGCTCCCTGTGTTTGTCCTCATTTGCTCAGTGAATCCAAATTTAGAACCAAATGTTATCTTGAAAGTCATTCCATTTCATCCAAGATGAAACAGAGCTTTACATCCCAAAAGGAAACCCTTTTTTTTTTACTGATTCCTCATCAGTCCATAATAACTCTTCAGATGTTAATAGGCATGTCCCTTATGGGTCCTTTTACCTCAGTACCCCATAGGCACACTCCGTCAGTCACATGCATCAGCATCTCAAAAGCTGCCTTCAGAGAACAATAAAGCAGGTTTTTTTGTCTCATTTGTTTTTTCCCATAGGGACAAACTTTATTGGAAGTTGCTCGTTCTTTGCATTTTATCCCCCTCAAAAGTGTTGTTCATAAGTGTAAAGCCAAAAACATAAATTCTTAAGAATTCTTCAGTACTCAAACTTGTCATTGGAAAAAATATTACTCTCCTTTCAGAATAAAGAAAGGAAGTTTAAGTTGCTGGGAGAAACTCAAGAACACTCTCCTTGAATTTTTCAGTACAGCACAGATGTAGATTAGGTAGAGAAATGATGACAAATTGGTGGCTGCATTACAAAAGTATCATACAGCAGTGAGGACAATATGGCTATGCATGCCGAAGGTTATCTCTCTCTCTATCGAGAAATCTATGAATATACTTTAAATTTTAATATATTTAACCATTTATGATTTTTACAATCTGTTTTGAATTAATACATTCTGCCCCTCAGGTCAATGCTGTTCAAGAAATAAGCTGTTATGTTACAGAATTATGTTGCTATGTTACTGAATTTGAAGTATGGTATTTACTGTATGGAATTAATTTGTTAACCTCTGCTGGTTAGAAAAGAGAGAACAATAAAGCCGGTTTATTAACCTCAGCTGGTGAGAAAAGAGAACTGTGAGACGAGAATATGAAGGCTCAGGCACGCTGACGAACACAGATTACCATACTGCATTTACATTGCACTTTTTATGTACTCCGTCGCACTGTAGCCATGTTTAAGGAGTCCCATGCCTGTCATCTTCTACAGATTGCTGACCAGTGTTGCAAGCATTCCCAAATCGAAAAGAGTGTGATGAAAAAGTGAAGTGAGAGGTTTGATAAAAGAAGCAGAAAAGCTTCATGTGTTGTTTTGTATGTAGTACCACATTCATCTGTTTTGTTGCAGTTTACTTTTTTAGTTAAACAGTGTTGGCAATAGCAGGCAACGTCTGACACAAAAAGGTCATCTCAGTTCAAGCGTCAGCTCTGCCCCAAAAGAGCTTGAGCTCTCTTTGAGACTGATTCATCCACACAACATAGGATTCTATTTAGGAATTGATCTACATTGGTCTTCTGGCACTACTACCCCAACAAAGTGTACAGGAGGTGAAAAACGAACAGCCAGTATAGAAGGATTGGAAGGCTGAGATTCCTCGGTGGCCTCCAGCAGATTCTCATCAGTCTGAAATTTAATGAGTGCACTCCTACACTTATTATAATATTGAATCTTATATGCACATCATTGTGTGTATTACTTTGCACAGAGCTTCCTTTTGCAACTATGCCATTCCCATTTCGAGGTTATGGAAAGGACAAGATAACAGACTGAAATGACTTTCCTGATTTATTCAGAATTCACTTTTGCTTTAGAATGAGTCTACTGCACCATTACCCATGATCTCTTTCTCTTCTGGGTTGTTGTGACTGAATTACTAAGGCGATGACCACTGAATTACAGCAGAAACATCTAAACAAGGTAATATAACAAATATATTTATAGAAACCTTTGACTTTTTATGAATTCTTCAGCTGTCAGTTGCCTTAAAACTGGTAGGTAGTGTGAGTTCTAAGCAGCCACGCACAACAAACAATAAACTGCTCAGATTCAGTTATTTAATCATTGATGCAGTTATTTAAGCATTAAAGGAAAGGTTGTTTTATGCAAAATCGTATATTTCAATAATATATATAATATATATTAATTATTATATAATATTATAATTAAAGGAGAATACAACAATGCGGGTTATTAAAAGAGTAGGATATGCTGTAACGATATGAACAAATCCTACTCTTTTAATAACCCGCATTGGTTAAATATGAGAAGTACAAGCACAACCCCACAGGCGCTGCACACAGCCATAGCACAAATTCAGCTATTTCCTTTCCTCAGCCTCTGCTTGAAAACCCAAATGGGCAGAAATATGACAGCTGCGCGACAATTAAGAGCCAGACCATCAATGTCACAACTGGGGGTGGATATCCTTGGCTGTGGAGCTGCTTATTATATGCAACCACCTGGGGAAATTCAAGGAAGCATGCAGCCAATTAAAGGCCTTAGTTTTGGTAGCTTACAGAATGTTTGCTTTTGTTTCCTTTGATATACCTGGTTGTGTGCTCATGTGTCTTGTTTAATCCTCTGCGTTATTGACTGGCAAAGACACATTTGAGATGTGAAAACTTGGTAGCTTTCCCCACATTCTAGAATACAATTATTAACATAATTTTTTATTTTATTTTATTTTATTTTATTTATGTATTTATTTTTTTTAAGTGCAACATCTGATAACAAAACAATTACAAACTGTTTCAGTCTAATGCAGAAAGTCCTTAAATGGGCTGTGTCCGGCTATGTAAGACTGAAAGGATCTGGCTCCAGAACCAATGACAGCAGTGACAATGTTCTTCATTTCCTTTCAGCCAGGAGACTAGGGCATCTACTACAGCCCTGGAATCATATTCCCTTGTTGACAAGCCAGATAAAATCGAAAGCTATAAACATTCAACAATATCACCTTCATATAATGCAACCAGACTAGTCATCCCCTGCTTCGATGCTGTGTTTTGATTATTCTTTATTGTTAATACATATTTATTACATTTCAGAATTTAAAATGAATCCATGATCCTACAGAGCTGTGCAGAATATGTAGTGTATTGATGCATTTATGAGGGAGCTCATATAGTAAGGCCTCAGGACTGCAATATATTCAAGCGAGACATAGATTACCTGGATAGCTTAAGTGAAATTCAAATAGGTTTCATGCTTTGTTTTATGTGTTATTTTCATTTACATTGATTTTTCTTGTGGTATGTTCTTTCCATTTCATGCTCTCTCGGAGAAAGTCAAGTTTGCCATGGAGATTTCAGCAACATACTTAATCACATAATTTAATTTAACCAAGAAAGTAGAGCAGCAGATCATCCAGCTTTTATGATGTATTTGCAAAATTGTCAGATATTAAAATTTAATGGTATTGGATATTTTGCTCCTATCTAACTGTTGGAACAATACTGTGGAGTTATTTATAGCCTGCTTATGAAAAGCTGTACATTATTTAATTCATCAGTGCCTACTCAGGCTTGAGCTGGTCTGTTTCAGCTGTGTCTTTCCTGACTTCATAAATCTGCTGTTGAGAAAACACGAATGCCCCTGCAGGCAAGCCAACTGTTTCTTTTACCAGGTTATAGTTTCGCATTTTCCATGTCTTGCACTCAAGTGTACGTACCACAATGCAAGTCTTTTACAAGCTTCAGGATGTATGAAAAGAACTGTTTCTTGTCTACCAGAACCTGATTTTCATCAGTCCTTCAGTTACCCATTTCCCAGCATGAATTCAATTGTCACAAAGCCTCAAGGCCAAACTCGGTTTCCCCAGCAACGTTCACCGGAGGGTGGCATGCAGCCTCCTGCTTCAGAACTCTGCTTCCATCATTGTTGCGTCAAATGTATTTCATTTTGCAAAGCTTTGCACTCACACTCAGTGTGATTGCATTACCAGGGACTGAGAATCTGTCATTAGCTCTTTTGGCTTTCTGTTGCTGTCATGCGTTAATGAACATGGCACACTGGGGTTATAATGATGCATTTTTTATAATGGCTGGGAGAGCATGCAATTCCCACTTTTATGAAGGATGAGGGAATGAGCCTGGTTGGATAATTCCCCTAAATTATGAAATTGCAGGTAAGCCATTCCCCAGAGTAGTTATTATTAACACAAAATGTAGTCCATTCTCTGAATTACATGCATTTGTGCTTGTCAGAAAGGCTACATGTCTAGATACACTGCAAGGGTAGGGCAGGGCAAGTAGAGCTTTGAAGCTCTAATATCAGTGCTTTGAAAGAAATGGGGGAAATTTCACAAAGGAACCACATTTCCATGTATTTTTTTAATCATTGTTCATTCAACAGAGGTGAATCACAGACACTGTTAAAATATTAGTAACCGTGCAGACTGACATTTCAATCTGAACCTGCACACAGTGTAGATTAGTTTGACATTGCTATTTGATGTGTGCCAATGATTAATGATTACTGGTATTACTATTTGCTGTTTAAAAGCATTCATCACAGCAGTTATATCATGATCCCATTACTTTTTTTTCATATCACAGGGTGCAAACCAATGTAAAGGAAAGAAGTCAATTAAGATACAACAAAACATAGGTGACTGAGAGAGTACCTTCTGCAGTCACTGGAATGACCTTTCTAGGTCAATATCAGCAAAGTAGTTGCCAACTGCTTCTTTTCACACTGCAGACCACAACTAAACTCATGAAGAGTGAAGTCAGAGGAAGAACTTTGATATGCAGCTTTCGCATTTAGTCTACGGGCACCTGAACAACCAGTTGGGGATCCTTAACTGACTGAAACCTCCTATTCCCAGGGCAACACAATCACCAATTTCGTACCACCCTATGGAGCTACCAGCCACAGTCAGCACTTGACACGGTCAGTCCGAGGTTGTGAGGCTCATCCATGCACCATAGTGTGGTGCCTTAACCAAATGAATAATACCGCAATTATGACTAATTATGCTCTTAGAAGTAGAGTGGTGCAAGTGAAACAGTGTCTGACAATGTAATCCTTTCACCCTTGGCTGCAACTCTTCAGATGGAGACAGTACAAGTTTATAGAGATATAGCAAATATCAGGAAGATCTTTGAAGGTCATATACTGTGACTAAAGTTACTGCGTGCAGTTCTGTGCATAAGATTTGTAGCTGCCACTCTCCAAAAATAAATTGAGGGGTGCAATGTCAGTAAGCTATGAAGTTCTACAGGAAATCATCCCCTCTGACAAAAAGCCAGGGGATCAATAAGTCCAAATTAAAAAGGTTCCTGTTTCACAACATCTTTTCTGTCCTGCGTGTAGGTGGGCATCTTTTTTAATAAAGAAAACTTCTGTGCTAAATGAAGTATAAAAAACAAATGACCAATGAAAAGGTCAATGCCCATCCTGTCTTTAGTGAGAGAATATGAGGCTTCCGTTGGAAAATGTGAATGGATTTTAAAGTAGTGTTTGTCCTTCTAACTGATTTTTATAAGCACAGATTTAAGTGCTCGCATTTGAGTTTGCGATGTAAAATATGAAGGAAATACTATACATTGAAAATGAAAAGCTTGCATTGGCAATAATACTCCTTTGTAAAACATTTATTAAAATAAACGCCATTTCAGTGCCAATATTCAGTGGTTATTTCAGCCTTAAACAATTTGGATTGTTCCGGTTATATTTTTAATCATAACGAATGGCCATATGATGTTTTCCTCAAAACCAGTGTCAGCCTAATGAGCCACTTAATGAAGCACCTCAGGTAGCCACCTTTGTATATGAGGTCAATATTGCCTGGCCCTCCACATTTACCAATGTGTAATCACCCAAGCATGAGAAAATGTTAACGACAGCCGGGGAAGGTCTTGATGGAACCGAATAGGCCATTCGTTATTCCAAAGTCCATCTCTGAGGCTGCTAAGATAGATTCTAATAAAAGTTGGCCTTTATTAAATATTTCATCTGGGACAGCAGCGGACCACAACTGCCAGAGACTTTAATTAGCATCCAGAATGCACAAGCAAAGAACACATATCATTGTCCTAGAAGAATGCAAACCTGAATTCTCAATACATTTACATGAAGTAAATCTCAGTACAGAAATCAACAGAAATCTCCCTTTGTACTAGGAAAAGTTGATTTGAGCCTACTCACTGATGAAGACATAATGTTGTGACATAAATATTGGTTTGTTTCCTTCCTTCACTACCTATTAAAAAAAACTATAAAGACAAAATATTCTAAATAAATGCATTCATCTTAAATCTAACTCGAGCTTTTTAAAAGTCAGTGTATACTTTCATCTTGAGAAAATAACTTGAATATGGTACTTTTCAAAATCGTCTTAAATATCTTATAGACAGCACAGAGCAGTTCATTAAATTTAAAGTGCAAATCAGTGAGTCAACCACATTCACTCATACTTGCTAGCTTGCTAATTACACGCCATTAAATCACAAATAAAGATTAACACCTTCATAAAGCCACATGGTTCTATGGGGAACATGGAACTGGGGTAATACAGTGATAGTAAGCCAAAACTGATGTACTGAAAATATTTTAGCTGCTCCTATTTCAGTAATTTGTTTAAATTTTAGTATTAGTAGCTAGCTACCTAGTTAGCTTGCTAGTTAGGCTAACAAGTATGCTTGCTAATAGTTAGGCTAGTGTCTTGTTAGCTTAACATTAATACTGACAGGTTTACATTTGTAAACCACACAAACACCTGTGATGTTCACATTTTCTCTCATATCTTACATTGAAAAAAGGTTATTCCATGTCATTTCATACACCATTATCCTGGACAGATTTGCTGATGCTGATCCAGAACCATGATCACCATGTTGATCCTGGATAGATTTGCTAACGTTGTACCAGGATAATCATCACCACATTGATCCTGGATAGATTTGTTAATGACGAACCAGGATGATTATCACATTATTAGGTCCTGGATTTATTGTCTAATACTGATCCAGGGGCATCATTTTCATGTTGATCCTGGATATAGATTTGCTAATGTTGATCCAGGATTCAGATCAGGACTCAAACCCTGTAGGGTAACCTGTTCAGCAAATAAACAAAACAATCCTGCCAAGTACAAAACTAGCACTGAAATCACATTTGCCTAATCAGAATCAGACAAAACAATCCTGCCAAATACAAAACTAACGAGATCGCATTAGCCTAACTAGGTACATTGAGTTAAACTAGAGGCTAGGGAGGGGTGGGGAGAGGTGCAGCCTGAAAAGATGAGTCTTTAGTCTGCGCTTGAAGGTAGTCAGATTCTCTGCTGTTCTGACCGCCACGGGAAGGTCATTCCACCAGCAAGGGGCCAGGACAGACAGTGGGTGATGATGACACCACGGTGTTCCCTAGGGAATGGTGTTCAATCTCTACAGTAGGGATCTAGAGACTTGTAGAATCTATTCCAAGGTGCATTGAAGCTGTTCTGGCAGCTTGTCGTGGCCCTACACCTTACTATAAAGACACTGTATGTTGGGTTTACCTCTAATTTGTCACCTGTCTGTACATACATATTCAGATATTAGATATCCGGCATCTCAGGAGTTAACTGCTTCCTCACTTAGTGAGCTCACTGGCTTTGTTTTCTCCAATCGTAGTTTTCATCAGCATTTTTTGGCATACCTGAGGTATAGAACAGAGCAGCCTCAAAGTTGGTATCACTATATATATATACAAATTTATTTTATCCTGGTGAAAGCATTAAAGTGCAGCTTCCAGGTTATATTTTAATTGCAACAGTTCTCATTGCTATGTAAACAGATATGCAGCTCTTGCAAAACTACAAATGACAGATGGCTTCCATTTTATCTGTCATCTGCCTGCCTTTAAAAGCGATTAAGCAAGACATATAGGAGGTGATGTAGAAATGGCAGAAGCAGGCGCTGAATGAGAATATCACATAAAGGTGGTCAGGGGACTATGGTTGTTTTATTGGAGGGGAGGGGGGTGTGGGCTAATTTAATGCTGGGCAAGATTCCATCAATAAACTCTAGGTTTTTCTTATTTCAATTTTCTCAAATATTTTCAGCCTCCATCTAAAGGATGCCAGCCTAGTCATATTTTCACATTCCAATTTCCTCAGGTATGATTATCCCATCTTGGCTTTAAAATTCATCATTTAATCTGCATACTGATTGAAAGAAGCTGGCTACCAACTGGCAGATAACTATGCATTGTAACTTCACAATTTATCCAAGTTGAGCCGTGTACTTTTGCTGTTTTATTGAACCAAAACACAATTCCCATGTTAATATTAGCAAAAAGTAGCCCAACGTGCTTATATCTTTTTAAACGGTCCCTTTCCTTGTGATCAGAAACCCTGGAAAGCAGTCCAGCAATACAGTTCCAAAATGCTTACTCATAAATTACACATACTTGACTTTGTCCACTCCTGAAGACTATCAGTCATAATCATTGAACTATTCAGGGTAATTAAAAATACTTTTGGCTATAACCTGACCATATTTGCCTTGATAAGACAGGCATTTTTGCCTAATGCTAAGAATTATAACTACCACTTGTGCCACAGATCAGAAAGTGCATGCACATACATTATCACAGTCAAATAACAAATATACTAATCATATTACAAAAACATGTAATTTAAGTATTTCACAAGGTCAACCATCCTATTTTCTTTTGGTGCAGTTTGCAGTGTTTGGCAGTTAAAAATAATCTGAGCCGAAAAGTGTTTTTAAACCTTTTTCCATAATGGAATTAAGGCCTTTAACTTGCTACACGTGAGTCCCATGAACACATTTATGAATAAAATTCTAACCTGTCACAAGGTAATGCAAGTAGGGGGCCTTTTCCAAAAAGAATCTTTTACATTGAATTCCAGCCAGTCCTGAAGAGCACCTGTTGAGCTTTATGACAGGCTCTAGATCTAGTCAGCTCTAGACTGCTGTGGTCTAAACCTGGCTAGTACACCATTCAGAATTGTGTGTTCAATCGATGAGAAAAATCATGTGTCTTATCTACAGTAAAATGGTGAGATTGAAGCAGCTAAGCTCTTCAATTATGGAGAACTTTTATCCCCACAGTGTTAAATGGGGACCCAGCAAGGCTGACACCTATTCTTGTATTCATGCAATGCAAGTCTCAGCTCAGACAGGCATCTATGTGTTACACATCTCTTGCTCTGAGCCAGTTTTTCAGCACTCTTACGAGCATTATTAATAGAAAGAACAGTACATGTGGGGTGGTTTTTTTGTGTAATTTCCTGATGGAAGCTCAACCCCCCACCCAGCAAAAATAATGAAGTATAAATAAGCATTGTACAAATAAGGTGTTAGGCTATGTGTCATTTCTTTAATGCTATTAAAAGAATATTTAAGATTTTTTGTTACAAGATGTCAGGATGCCCTTTGTAAATCCATATGTAAATTTACTCTGGAAATGACCATCTGTGTATAGGACCAAGGCTCTCACACAGAACACATCAATTTTAATGTCATTCTTCACAATCAGCTTTAAACTAGTGCCTTTTTTGTCCCATGTTAATGCCATTGGCTAATGGCTACTATACAGCCCAATGATGAAAACTGTTAAATGGGATTAGCTGCAGCTTCAGTGAATGGCAAGTTCGTAACTTACTGACCGCTAACCAAAGGAATGGATCTTAACATGGAGTCAATTACTTTCATTCACTAGAAAGATCCAAAAAAAACAAATGAATCACTAACACCATCCACATAATGAAAATTGTGTTTGTATGATTTGCAGTATAATCAATTTACATTGAATTACCACAGATGATGGCAAAAAAAGGATATGTTTTAAGAGACCCCTTTGAAATGGAACACATATTTAATCAGTACAACAAATGAGATCCCTGAGGTAACCGATGGTGAAACAATGCCCCATCAGTTGACATTCACTTCTGCTCCACACTTGATTGAAGACATTAGAGCCACAGCAGGACCTGGCATGGTTGTGCTGTAGCAGAAATGCCATCCAATTCCCCAATCAGGAGAGCACTGGTCCCTGTTTGCACCAGCAAGCTCTACTGCCAAGCTTCCGGTAATGAAGGGCCCACACCCCAAAGCTCTCCTCTGTGATGCTCCATTGTTACCAGGCTGCTTTCTCCCCGCATCAAACACAGAAAAGGTTAAATACAGAAAGGCTTGCTGTGTGTGTGTGTGTGTGTCAAAATGACTGCTGTGGTGAAAGATTTGCAGTGTGCTTACATCTGTCAGCTTTTATCTGCACAATAAGACTCTGATTTGTAGTCAAAGGAGGGGAATCAGGGTAGACAGGGAGGTCAGCTCATTCATTCTCTTATGTAAAAAGGGACAAAGCTAACCCTGAATATAATGTTGGATCACATAAAGAAGTGCTCAGTGAAACTGAACAGCTCCCTCTCTGAATACAGATCAATAACTGATAAGTATAGCTAGAGAGGTAGAGGTAGAGCAGTGGTAGTGGTATTGAAATACAATTGTATACCCATATAGTATAATGGTATATTAAGTATAATATAGTATAAAGTATAGTATGTTTTTATTGAATAATAATAATAATAACACGTGTGCCTAAGGGCAAGTGGAAGGGTCATATAAGTGGATATCTGCTTGTGACGTCCTATTCCTCTTTCGTTCCATGGAGATGAGCTGCTCAAAAGAGCAGAGCTGATATTTGGGGCACAAGGGTCCTCTGTCAATATCAGCATGCTCTGATGTTTAATTCACAAAGTGACATTGAAAGCTACCTCAGGGAGAGGCTCTGGGCTCCAGACGTGCTGAACGAGACCGCGCGGCACAGGGCTTCCCGATTTAACTTTGTGTCAGTGAACATTCCCAAGATCCTTGGATGAGGCTCCGTGAGCATGGATGCAGCCGTTTCTCTTGCAGCAAATGGCAGATGTATCATTGCACAATTAACGAGCCCAAAGTTTTTTTGTGGATTCTGTTTATGGTTGTTTAGATTGGCTAAGTTCAAAGGCCCATCAAAAAAAGAAATGAAATAATAAGCATATTTTTTGCGAACCAAATTCAAGGCAGTACAAGCAGTGTTTCAGATTCAGCATAAGAAAAATTCAGTCGTCAGCTGAAATAATTTCCGATTAAAGACTTGTTTGTCTTGTTTTGAATGCAATACAATTTAAAAATATTGTTTTGTTTTGCATTTAGAGCTGGAGGCTCATACCTCAGTCCTGAAGGCTGCAGTGTCTATGGGTTTCTCCAGCTTCCTTTTAATCAATAGTCATTCTAGGCTTTGGAAACAAGATTTGAGGATCTGTTAAATTAAGCACTTAATTACAGAAACAAGCTGTAAACCAGCAGACATGGCGGCTCTTCTTCATTTCAGTTTGAGATCCCTGATTTAAATGATGAGTCACTGTTGTACATTTAATACATGAATGTGTATTATTGCATAACGGTGAAAGGCCATAGGGTTTAGGGTAACAGGAAGGTGGTAGGGAAGAATGTGTAATTCTAAACGTTGTTCCATTTTTTGTTTGTTCTGTAAAATTTATAAAATAAAACTAAACATTGTATTTACTAAATGTTGTTATCAATGTCACTTGATAAGTAATTGACATCAAGCAAAATCTGTCTATATATGGGAATTACATTTGAAAAAGTTAAATATGTTTAATTTTAATGTATACATAAGTAAATATAGAACATAGAATTAATATAGAATATAGAATTAATATATAAAAGTTATATTATAAGCTTACCCTATGTTGTAACTATAATGTATTGTAACTATAATGCAAACCCCAACTTTGCAATGTAGGCTACAACATGTATCAAATCTAACTTTCATAATAAAACAAAAAACAAACACACAATAACCTTTGTTATTATTTTAAATATGCGATTTGAGCATGCTCTGTTCCTATCAACGTTCCTATGTATGTTTCTGGAGCAGAATGTCTCTTATCTGCACCTGAAACTGGTCGCAAAAGGCTTAGTAAATCTGGCCTGAGGACTTCTGAAGTTTTCCTGTTTATGTACTTGTTTTGTTTGATTGAACTTTTTTGATTATATTCTCCAGTAATTAGTTTGGAGAGCTGTACACTGTGACTCCCTTAAGAGAACACAACCAGAGGCAGTCAGTCACCTCTGAAAGTTTTGTTGAGGTAACAAATGAAAAATCACCAAATTCACAATTGTACTTTTACTGCATGAAGTATCACAAGGGAACCAGTCGATCTTATTGGTTGAAAAAAATTGGCACAGGAGCACGGAAAACAATTGACACAGGCTATTAAATCCCCACACTGGTGCTAATTGGATAATGGGGCATCAAACAGAATAGTCTGAAATAATGGGATTTATAATGGGATATATAGGCTACTGAAAGGTCAGAAAAGCTAATTAATCCCATTGAAGACATTCAGTTCAGAAAAAGGTAAAGCTTTTTGTTTAACCTTCTTCAGAGTACATGTGTTTCTGTCAGATAATTCTTACATAGAGAACACTGTGGCATTTTAAACAATTTTCATACACTGCTAGCCATTTCTCATCTGATAACCATCAGAATATTATTAATATGGCAATTGTTATAAGGTAACTATGTCAATATTTGAAGCACAATCATAATTCTGTATCATCATTCAGACAAGAGAAATGCAGAATCATCAATGCTAATGAATGCAACTATGTAATGGTTTCATATATGTAGAAATCTAGTTGGAGAGATTTTTGTAAATGGGCAAGTTGAGAATTTGTGATTTGACTTATAATATGAGTATTTTTTCCTTCAATATATAACTGTATATGGTTCTGATACCCTTATTACTTTTGAATGTTCACAGGGAAGGAGATAGTTTCATACTGCATCTGTAAAGGCTGGAACTGAAACTTAGGGAGCTAATATTTAATGCCCTCCCCAGACAGCTGCTGGTTTAAATAATCCATTTTCATCTCCTGCTGGCTGGTTGTAAGAGCAGGACTTGAAAATGTGTGGATAACTGTGTGGATAACAAGAAGTCGTCTGCACTGAATATTTCTGTGACGGACATGCTCCGATTTTCAAACCTCAAAGCAAGTTCCCACTTTGTTCTTATTGTTGAATAAAAGGCAAAGGCTCACATATTTTTTTAAACCCATCTCAGTGCTGAATGGTTTTAGCTATAGAAACAGACAGGTTTCCATTCCATTTGCACAAGTGCTCTCCACTACATTAATACTAGTCTTATTCAAACATTGTCTGAAGGGATGCTTGTGCGCACAAACAAAAAGTGAACACCACAACATGAAAACATCCCTTTAATTCAGTAAACCATTGGGCTAACAGATGTATGGCTTTTTGAGCTCAACCATGGGTATTGTTCCCTTATGTTTTAAAAACTCATTCAACCGTGTTGACCGGGGAATAAAAAAAGCTTGGCATCCCTCCTATTCCGCTGATGCACTGACCTTGCCCAGGGGAGTTGGCATCCAGATCCAAATACGACCTGACAAAACCAGAGTGCAACTCCTCCTTTTTTACCATTGACCTAAAGTATGGCCCATGCCTTCAGACTGCCCTTTACCAAAGGACAATCCCACTTGTGCTGCACATGGAGGACTGAAAATACAGCAAGGAGTAATCCCTTCCCTGGATCCTCGGCAACAAGGCAGGCTGTCTGTGTTTCTCCCATAATCTCCCAACACACTACCTGAGAGGGGGCCATTCAATTTGATTCTGGGCAGTAGCACATATTGATGCAAAATCCAGTGGTATGAGGATTACCAAACCTGTATTAGCTGACGAGGGACCAGTGACATTTTACATTGTAAATTCATCAGAGCTCCTGTGGTGTGTGGAGATGTCCACATAAAGCCCCCTGTGTCTTTCAGTGATGTGAATCACTCACCTTTGTGCAGAACTGTGATTCTCCACTCAATCGGAGCCATTTAGCATAAGTTTCCAAGGCACTTGTTCAAGTGAATATCAATTTTGCCAGGTCTGCATCTATTTTTGTTCATCTGCAGACTCCTGCTAGGTCCTCAAACCTGATTTTCTTATGCAAATTAGAATTCAGGACATAATTCATCAACGTGCCTGTCCTTCTGGAGAAATGTGTCACTTTTACAATGATTAAACCATGGGCTTTTGGGATGTACAGTATCTGCATATTAAATCACGCTGTCTCATTTGTACTTGTTAGAAAGACAGACTACATTTCTTCAACCGGCTGCTGCCAATTCATGAGTAAAAAAGGACTTAACTGGGAAGGACAACCTACCTATGAATTTCTGAAATAGTCTCATAGATTTTCATCCAACCTAAACAATAAACTTTCAAATCCGGCCCGTATGTTCTTTATTGATCGTTCAAAACAAATGATAAAAAAAACTATTAATATGCAAATTTCATTCTGCTTAAGCCCCCTGCTTCTGTCTTGAACTGATTAAACGATGTAGGTCAGCACTGTGATCCTTTCATGGATTCAAATTGTCAGTCGAAAAACCTGACAGTTTTCATTTTTGAATACATGGCCTTGTTTTCTGCACAGTATGTGTGTATATATATATATATATATATATATATATATATGTATATGTGTGTGTGTGTGTGTGTGTGTGTGTCTATGACTTATGCAAGCCAGTATGAGGTTATTTATGCAGGGGGATTCATTAACCATGTTTATTTATTTATATATTTGAATTTGTAATCTCCTAAGTGAAAAGAGTGTGACAAATGCTGCCATTTGCGGGTAAGGCAGGGGGTAGGGATTGAGTAATTTGTAAATTGCTCTAATCAAAGAAATTGCTGTGTGGTTTTTCTTTGCTTTTTAGACCTCAGGCTTGCAGTTGTAGAGCAGGGAAGTAATATCTGAAGCCACTGATATTCAAAATATGTATGCCATATGCATGCCACCTAGCCAGTCACCGATCACCAGTGTCATTGCGCCCACATGTACGATTCCAAATACATAGCGTGTAGACATTTACAAGGATGAGATTGAACAAGCAACTTTAAAAACATATTGTAGAACCACATGGTCTTAGTGACATGGAGTTGACACCTTTAACTGCTAGTGGTTACCAATTAGGGTATCATTTTTGCTTTGTTTTGTTTTGTTTTGCATGACTGGGTGAGTGAGTGTGAAAATTTCATTTGAAAAACATAAGGAGTTTTCCAGAAACAACAAAAATCCATGTGTTTGTGCACAATTTCCAAAATACTGTAGAAAGGCCATGACTTCCTTCCCCAGAGGGAACTACTGACTACTGGTTAAAAAAAAAATCATTTAAAAAAATGACATTTAAATAGCTATGAGTTAATTAATCTTCAGTCATATTCTTGGAATTTTCCGTTCTATAATGTCTTGGGGAAGAAAGAGTCCATTTATTATAATCACCATTATTTGGGTTGGGCCTCATTGGATTTTGATCTCTGTGGATCTATAGCTCAATTTGAATTCTGATGCAAAGTGTTTGGCCTCAGGTTTGACTGGGATTAAATTTCAGGTGTCAATCAAAAGTCCACTCTCGGGGTTCCTGTCACATTTCAGACTGAGTCCTTACAAACGATAGCTCCCTTAATGACTGGTTTCTGAGATTTGTCACTAGTGAAACCTGGCTTGTTGCTTTCTCTTACCTGTCTGTGTGCTGGTGGCAGAAATTGCATCACTCAGTAAAGGCATTTATTTAAACCAGCAAGGGGCTCATTCTGTCTATGTACAGATGGATTGTGTTGCAAAATGCCACATTTCTCACGTTTGCTGATTGTCCTCAGTCTGCAGAACTCATTCATTCTTGCCAGCGCTTACTTTTCTACAGAATTTCACGGATGCCCGTAAAGAGAAGGGATCACAGTCCTTCTGGATCCTCATTATGAACTGAAAGTCTGTCTTGATGCACCATGTGCCCGCTTGTGTTAATGTCATTAAAATACCAAAACTGATTCAGACACGCCTCTTTGATCTGCAGCAGTGCTTGCTCTGGTGCTCAGCAGCTGCATTTACATCCCCAGAATGCATCCCTTGAAATACATACCCTCTCAAATAGAGGATTATTAGTCTTACACCAGGCTAACGCTTTACACACATTAAAGGTGTTTATTGCCATGGCATGTTCTTCTTATTTCACATCTATGATCTATATTTATTATGGGTATCAGAAAGGCCCACTAGGTCTCATAAAAAAACTGTAACAAATTCCACTGCACATCCATGCGTATTTCATGCCCTGTCAACATTAATTTTATTACGGTAAATTGACCTGCAATGAAAGTACCGCACGGAAATGAATTATAATTCATGCAACAGCTATAGTTGAATGCCTATCCTTATTGTATAAGAATAAGTGTGTATTTTCAAAAAAAACTGTTATTGCAAGAAAAATTGTATTTAAATTAATATATTAAATTTTATTTAGGGTTGGCATCATGTTTCATTTTAATATCACTCAGGAGGTGTGTAAAACTTGTGTGGTCAAATGATTTCAATTAATGACATCCAGAAGATAAAATAAACATATTCATTTATTATCAGGTGTTTCTTCAAAATATTAATTTATAATGAAGTTTTTCTTGAGTTTTCACTTGCTAAATAAGTTTGTTTCTGCAGAGTGTACAGTATTCATTTTTAAGTGATATGAATGTGATGTTGATACATTTATTCATATTTTTATTTGGCATATCTATATAATATTTTCCAGCATATTTCCAGACATTTCTTTTATGTTAGGTATGCACTCAAAAATGTCTGCAGTGACAAGTTCTAAGCTACAGTCTAACTCAGGATTTCAGTGGGCAATTTGTAAAATGTCAAGCAGAAGTCAGATCTGATCAAAATATTCACAGGAATGAATGCCAGGCATCCAGATCTCATACACAACAGAAGTTACATTTTTGCGGCGATTTTATGTCTAAGTGGAAAGGCTTAAAAAGTAATAATATTCGCAATGTACATCATCAACTATGATCATAGTAATTACCAGAGAGTAGAAGAAAACTTGTTTCCCAGCCGTAAGCCATTAACGCCATGCAGCTATTTAATGTCATTCATTAGTGCATAGTATCATGTACTGATGTCCTGCTGCATAACTTCTGGAACAAGGCAAGTCTCGTACAGAAAATTACTACGTGTGTCGCCATGTGAACAAAAAACACTGAGATGAATTAGACTACAAAAACCATCCATTATTCAACTAGTCATTAAGTTTTATAATGAAGGTAAGATATCACCTGTGATTGCTTTTTCTTCCAAGTTTTGGCATCTTGCTTCCTCATCTTTAATGCCAACATGGTTCACCTTCAGAGTCAGAGACCTTTTGTTAGATGGTCATGTAAAATGTCAAACCAGTAATAAACAATTGTTTTTTGTTTTGTTTTGTTTTTTGCCTCCTGCCTTTAGTATTTCAAGTGGATTTCTATTCAGGGTGATCTATTCAAAGATGTAAAAAAGCATTTATTCAGGATTTGATCACCATAAATGGCGCACTGTACACATCTGAATATCATATCATTGGGTTTTCCCACAAGGAAGCCAATAGAAGGCTTCCCATGTTTTTTTGTTTTTTTAAAAATTATATTCAATAATATGACACTTCTTTCACAGCTGTGACAAAGATGGTGCCTCCTAAAATCTGTCCATTGTCATTGAGTGATGTCAAAGTAAATAGATTTCTGCTGATGTTTTGGCAATCCAGGGGGGATTTGTGTTCATAATTAGATTGCGCATAAATTGATTTCTCATTGGAGATTCCGTTATTGTTCAAGCCATGCAGTAAACAGATCTCTATTTCCACAGCTGCATCATTGGCTCTCGTCTATATGAATTTTAAAGAAACTCCAGGGCTATTCCGTTATTAGTTTAATGTGAAAAAGAGACAGGCTTATTCTTCTTGTACTCATTTCAGCATAATTTTATTTATTGTCCCCTGTGAGAGTGTGTGCTCTACAGATATTGCCTGAGAGCTGAGAGAATAGTTAATCGGAAAAGCATGCATGTTTCATCAATGGGTGAACACAGTTTGAGTAAAACAGGATGAGGTAAACTACATTTAAAATGAATGTGAAGACCTCATTTTCACTTCAACTTCTTATTTTATTCATAGACATGCTTAGAAATGTGTTAAGAGAACATGTCTTCAATTAAACCCATTCTGTATATACTATAAATATGAGGACTACCTTTAAATCAGCTCTACCTGCTAATTGTCTGTCAGGAGCTGTGATTGATTAAAGTCAGTTGTACACCTGCTGGTGATTACAATTAACATGGGTTAAAAGCAGGTGTGTGAGAACCAGGGAGGCCATTTTGTAAAAAGCAGGAGTGTGTGATCTGGCATAAAGCTGGGGGTTCCTTAGTGATTTAAAATAATTGCCTTTTTTCCTGGAACTTCACATAAGAATTTTTCTCTTTCGTAAATTGTCCGGTGCAACAAAGCGACAGCTGTCTTTGTCACAATGAAACCATTTGTATTCAGGGGGAGAAATGCTGAAGGCAACCGGAAACTAGAATAACAGAATAACAAACTTTTATACCTTCAGCTGACGGGCTAACATAGCTTTATAAATGCTTAGCTTTAGATTGTGAGTGTATCAGACCAATGTGCTGGATCCAATATTCGCAGCAAAGCATAATGGTTAAGGTGACTAGGACATAACTGCAACCCGAATGTGGTCATATTAATTCCCAAGTGGGAGGCTACTGTTGCACTATTGACTTTGTCTATGTGTCCTCCAGCCTGGATTGTACAAAAGTATGATATCAACCCACCTGGTGTAGGGCTGTATGCACAACTGCATTATCTTTTCCCCACTGTATGCAATGAGAAATGTCTACTGTGTGGTTATTAAATAGGTAAAGCGACTACTGACTCATTTGTAAGCCTTTCCCTTAGTTTGGATCATGTTTGCCACCAGAGGTCAACAGGCCTGACTCCACAGTTGATAAACAAAGCTACCCCTGAGAAAGATGCCTGATATGAGTTACTTTCCTTCTATGCAGCTGTTTTAATGAGAATTGCGAAAAATATGTTAACTACACAGACTGAATTATTCTGGATGAGGGCATATGTATTTGCGAATTGTGGCCAGTTTATTGCACAATATCTAAAAATCGGGCCATTTTTAATATTAAGGATACAAATGTATTACATTTCATTACATTAGACTAAATTAATGTAATATTGCACGCAGAGAGACATACAATGTAGGAGAACGTGAATGCATTCATTTGATTTTGAGTTGTACTACCAGACCTGGCTAGCAATATTCCCAGATCAGTGAGTACTTGTGTAACGTGATGAATGGAGAAATGACAAGAGGTGTGACATGGGCATGCTTGGGAAGATTGTTGATAAGTGACATCATACTTTTTGCATATTACTGAATATCTTCATTTGTCTTCCTAAATGGATTTTCTCACATTGCCACTAAATTACAAATGTTACAAATGGTTTTATTGCCTCTCAGAACATCTACACGAGAACAAAACCAGGAGTGTTGTGATCCCACGTAAAGTAAATTACAGACCTCTATGTGTTTCTGCTTTTGAAAATGAGAGGTAATAGATGCAGTATCATTTTGTAATCTGTTTCATATCCACTTTTATAATTAATTATTTTGCTACATACAATATAATTTTAATACACTGTAGCCCCTTAATTCTGTTCAGTCCACAGTACAATACTGATAAGAAAATAACTCAATGGTGTTGGTAGTTTAAACCTAAATTGTAATTTATTGTTAGTGTAAATTAATTACCTGGCTCCCTGTATTGGAGGAAACCATTGGCCCACCTCTAAGATCGATTATACAGTAGGGAGCAGTCATATTTAACAGTCAATAAACATTATGCATGCATATAACGTTAATGTTAATAATGTCCTTTACAATTACAATTATTACATTCCTAATATTAAATAATTACTTCAGTATTAAAGTCAAAACAGGAGTTCATTTTAGACATTGTATACTGTACATACCAGAGATTTTAGAATTCCATAGCTCCATATAATGAAATGAACTATTAAATTATTAAATAACTGGTTGACAGAACTCTATATTTTAACTCAGAAGCATCTGCCAAGTGTACATTACCCATGGTCATTTCACATGCCAAGAGATTTTCCAGCTGAAAAGGGTCACCAGCGACTGATGCCATTAAAAATGTCAGGAAAGCCTCCTTTAATTTTCCATCGTTGATGTGTTCAGATCCTTGTTAAAATATTTGGCTCGTTGGGCTTAAATATACTGTCGTCTCTCCTGGCAGATTTATTATTCTTACCGGATGCTTTTTCCAGTCAGACAATATTGAGGCAATTTTGAACAATGTCAATTGTTGGAACAAAATAGATGGATTACTTAACTTAATAAATTGCATGGCCTGAAAGTCTACTCAAATCCAATGTTTGACCCCAAAAAAGTCAAATTCAAGAGATTGATTCTTTTACAACCATTTTTCAATAAATAAAGTCTGAGATGCTTAACCTATTGTAACCTTTTACGTGCAATGCATTACTATTTTGTGGGTTAAAATCACTACAGTTGGTATTATGAGTGACAAACATGCAGAGATCCCATGGAGAACAGTAAAGAGCTAAGAAGAGTTAGAAGGCTCCAAGACAATTAAAATAAAAAACAGGGTTAGTTTCTGCAGGTTAGTGAAGAGAACTGCTAAAAAAAGTTGTTTTTTTTAAAAACAGTATGAATAAAAAATTCCAAAGTTTGAGCACTGTTATTCCCAAGAATACCCAATATTTGCAAGCAAATTATTTTGCACACTGGTGCACATGTCATAGGCTAGTTCAGAGCCAAAAACTGGTGAGGTGCCTCCTGGAATGAGAGTGGTATACTGAAGTGAATACTGCTGCAATATTGGGGCAATGCTCAAAGATAATCTGAATGTCACTGGATACCAGGCGCTTGGCATGGTAACATGGGCTTTCAACAGAAAAAGAGGTTCCAAAGATTCCTTATAAATCTCTGGGAATGTTGTATTCTAAAGAGACATGTATTGTTCTGTACACAGACATGGTTCCAATTTTTTGTTCTACTGCAACCTTTTTCACAGTAACTTTAAATCAAAGCAACATATTATTATAAGTGTAAGCTTACAAGTCTATGTGTAGACATTTTAATATGTGCGAATAGCTTCAATTCATTGTGCATGAATAAACGTGTGAAATATCAATCTGCCATCCTCAGCATATCAGAGCAAAATAGCATTTCAGCACAACTGGCCCAAATGCAATACAAAGGAAAGGAAATAGCAGCAAACGACTTCAGTCAGAAATATATTTAGGCCTATACAATGATTCAAATAAGCTTACTTCGTAGGCAGCACTGAGGTTCCCATTTAATTTCTGCTGACAAACATTAAAGCTCAGATTCAATTAAAGTTGATTGAAATATAAAAGTGGGAATACTTTCTCCGGCAAAACAAAAGCATATTCAATTTAGAAAAATATGCTCATGTTGCCAAATGCTTAATTAGTTATGGTCTAAGGTACAGAGTGAAACTGCATATTTTAACTCTCCAACTCCAAGACACGCTCCAAAATTGTGTTAGCAGTTAAATAGATCAGCAAAAATGTGGAAAACTTTGGAGGCCAGATGAGAAAGATAGCAATATAAATGTTGTACAATGGCCTTTTCTATGAGGCCGAGGAGGCTAATATTATTAATAATAAATGCTTATAGAAAGCTCAACAAAGGCTAAGAACTTGTAGTATTACTCCATTGAATTCACACATAATTAGTATTTCCACTACAGCAATCCAACTGCGAATCTATGAATATGCTTACGGCGTACAACCCCGTGAAAAAGGCAGAATATGCTCGCGAAAATGTAAAATACAAACTTGAACGAGTGGGGAGTCGGGGGCCACTATGTGATACTGAACATATACACTGTTTCATTCAGGCTGGATATAAAGCTGAACCCTTAAAAGCTTGTCCAATAAGCACATCCCATTACTCATATCTAGCTCTGCTAGTTTTTCTCTTACTCCATCCCTGTTCAGTTCAAGGCATAAAAGACCACGCATCAGATTTTGCCAGTGATTCCTCATCTTGATGACTGATCTTGTCAGAATACAGAATCGGTTTAATTTTGTTACATTTAGTTTGATGTAGGAAGAGAGATTTGTCTTGATTAAAGTTACAGAGGTTTTGTTTATGATTTATCTCATCTATTTTTGAAATTTTTATCTATTTTGCAAAGTACTGAGGGTCAGGCTCCCTAGTTCTCATGCATGAAGACTGCACCTAGCATGGTAACTTATTGCTAGCTAAGCTTATCATGAGCTAATGGAGTAGCAGTGCATTACATTTTCTTTAACCCATTGAGAGTTGCACCGGCCCGGGTTTTTATGGGTGCTTGATAACTTTTCAATAATTTGTAAAATGTGTTTTGTGTTTACTCAGCTTCCCGTTGTCTAATATTACATTTTGTATGAAGATCTGATACCATTCAGTGTGACAAATATGCAGTAATGGAGTAAATCAGGAAGGGGGCAAATACTTTTTCACGCCACTTGTACATTCTAAAAATATTTTTATTATTATTCAGTACGCTTATAAATAAGGAGTAGGCCTGATTTTTAATCATAAATGTGGCATGGTAAATTGTGGGATGTGACATGTTGATGGGAGTGGGGTATTTGACTAAAACTTCAATCAATGGACCTCAATTAATGGATTAGAAAATAGATAGCTAATGTAGTTATTTTCTACATTCTATGATTGTGTATCAGATTATGCAGCAACTGGCAACTTTCATCAAACTACTTCGATCAGATGTTGTTATTGGCAGATGTAGCTAAATGTCCAATGGGGAGAACTGTTTATTGTGGGACGGAAGCATTTGTGATGAAATTTGTAGGAAAAATAAAAAAATGCAAAATAACCATAATTTGAGGCTTTATTGTGTGAACTTGTGAAGTTGTATCTGAAGTCTGTGTGTTTAAATGAGGTCAGACGGTACAGAAGATAATGTTACTTAGGGCTATGAGTCTGTGGTCAATGTGGTTATTTCTGTAGGAAACCCGGAGAAGTGCCAAACTCTAGGTGCTGTATGGGTATGGGGTATGCCCCGCCAAGCCACAACTTGGAGGATAGTATGCCCGCCATCCCAATATATAGTATTTTACACATCTAACGACCATCATACTGTAACATTTGGTTACCAAGTCTCCTTTTGGAGTATCAAAACTGCCTTTTTGGAAACCTGCCTAGACATAGCTTAGAAAATACAATGCTCATTTTTGGTGGTATTGTTATCACATTTGATCCAGGATTTGTCAAGTGTTGCGGCTGTGGTTCCATTGTATTTCTAAGCCCTCCAGGCTCAGCCGCAAGCATCTGTATCCACACTAAAAAAATCTTTTAGTTGAGGAAAAAAACATCCTCTTCACTGTTATTGAGGTTCTATTACTTTCTTTCAGTTATATTTTGTCATTCTGGACAACAAACTCCCAAGGGTTACCTTTCAGAAGAGACCAGGATTATGCATGTAGTCAAGTGTTCAAGAATAATAACCCTTTTACTTTGGATATAAATATAAAATATATTGGCCTGTTGACTGAAATGGTCTTGTAATTCAGCTAGTGACCTTGTGAAGCTAAACTTTGTCAGGAGACAGTAGCCCACGATTTACTGGTGTTTTGTGGGAGAAAGTGAGAAGAAAAGTCTTGTCATCCCCTGCTATGTTAAATCCTGAACTTCAGTACACAGACTGACATATGAGAATCCAGGGTGTGGATCGATAGGCAGGGAATACTGGAGAGCTACACTGTACGGCAGTCAGTAATTTGTAAGCATTGATGATGCTTGTTTTTAATTGTATTCATTTTTTGTGAATTGCAATAGTTATGGGTTTATCAGAGGAGGACAACTGGCAATTCAGGGAAAGAAAACAGAAACTGGGACATGAAACAGCTGCAGCATATCCAGAGTGAGGGCCAAGTCAGGAAGTGCCCCTGGTTTTCAGTACTTTTACAAAATTGAACAAAGGATCCATAGAACAGCCTTACAGAGTCCTTGTACAATTCCTACAGCATGCTATTGTAATGAGTAGTTAGTCTGTGCACATTATAATAATTTTATTTCTCATATTTGTTACAAAAGTACCAGTTTTACTTATCTTAAAAACAATGCTGCTAAATAAAATCCAATGAAATGGCATGGGTAAAATTTGAATTATTCAGGATCGTGTAATGTGTATCAGTTATAAATACTGATGGATAGGTGAGATTGAGAAACTGAAAACCAGTTCAAACCGGTCACAGCAGGAGAGTTATGAAGCAGAACCTTGCCTGAAGCCAGAGCTATGTGTTACAGGTATCATAAGATGGCACCAAGATCATCTGCCACAACGATGCTAAAGGCAGACTCTCAAACTCGCTTCAAAAGATTTGCGGAAATAATTGGTTTTCGACGGGAGCTTTGCAGTGGAGCTTGAAGCATCTGCCAGCTTTGAAGCCAGACTGCGCTTTTCTTTCATGCATTGAAAACAGACAGAGGATCTTTTTTTCTCCTGTCTGTCCCCCATGCTTCAACCACAAGCACTAGACAGATGCAACAGTAATCAGGAAATGGAAGAAGAATGACTTTAGGGCTGAATTCTCCTCAGGATGGCATCACACTTTTAATAAAACTAATTTAAAAATACACTGTTATTTACTTGTGGAGGTGAGAGTGTGAGTTTGGGCATTGTCACACAGAGGACACACACAGCTATAAAGAAACCCCTTGCTGAGTAAATGGGAAAGCCTCAAGCCTCAAAAGTGTCAATGTGATTTAGCTTATTGTCCGTTATTCGTGTCTAGTTTTGAAGATCATCCAGAAGTATTTTGTTGGATAACCTTTGTAAGGACATGCAGTCTCTTCCTATACATATGCATATGTTTAAATGCCATGAATGTACAAAGGTTCAGCAATAAATATCACCTAATATTAAGCATCACTTTTTTATGGAAGGGCTGTTATGGTGCATCCTTCTTCACTTTTAAATATATTTTATGTGTGTGATTTTCAGTCACACAACAAAAACCTGATGTATAATCTTGTGCTGAAACCACAGATGTGCGTTTGATACAAAATGAAAGATTGTGCATTATCATCTTTCCAATACAATTAATGGACTAGAGTGCATGTGTTATCAAAGGCTAGAACACGCGACTCAAGCCGCTAACTGTTCAGAGGACCAAAGTCTTGGGAGACAGTCCATCATAATAACACTCATCAACCCAGAAGGGAAGGGAAATGAGTTGCCCTTGCTGCGTATAGGTAATTAAAGATCCTGGAATTCCTTAAGGCTTTGTACTGTAATATCTAGCCATTGGCATACCACTATATCAGTCTACATTTCTTCATGCCACTGTCTTTTACTCGCATCGATCCAGCTGTCTGATGAATGGATGATCCGCTGCACGTGCGCACGTGGGGACTGTGGGTGACAGGGAACCACGAGACTTGGCTCTCAGCTGAGGGAATACATCCAGGGGAAATATGAATGGCATTAAATCCAATTAGCGTATGAAACATCCGTGATACAAATCCTGGTTTTCCCACAAGAGCCACAAAGAATTAAAAAAGTGCCCTGTTTCCCCCTACTTCCAAGATGTTTTTTTTTTTCTTAAAGGGGCCAATCATAATGGATGCTGCATTCATTTTTTAACCTGTGCTATGATCAATTTAGCCCATGACCTGACATTGTCACACCATGTCTTACTGCTCTTCCTTCAAAGGATAGAGTGACAGTGAATTGTGTTAATGTTGGCAGCCTGTTTGTTTTTTTTTTTGTTTTTTTGTTGTTGTTTGTTTGTTTGTTTTAGTCCATGAAAAGGATTAAAGGATTTCCTAAGTTGCATCTTTTGTCTGCACTCTACATTGTTTTAGAAACTTATGGGGTTTTTTTTGTCTTGTTATTCATTTTCATTTCATGTGATTGGGATTATGACTATATGCAAATATAATTGGCTGTACATATTTTTACTCACGAAAATGCAATTTTTGTAATTATTTTTTCTGTATTCTTGTTTTTAACTTGAGATGGTGAAAAAGCTTATTGGGAGATTTATATAGAAGGGCACCCATATGTTTATTTTTATATACAGTATATAGGGCGACATAGCTCAGGAGGTAAGAGCGGTTGTCTGGCAGTCGGAGGGTTGCCGGTTTGAGCCCCACCCTGGGTGTGTCGAAGTGTCCTTGAGCAAGACACCTAACCCCTAAATGCTCTGGTTAATGAGAGGCATCAATTGTAAAGCGCTTTGGATAAAAGCGCTATATAAATGCAGTCCATTTACCAGTATATAACTTATAGTGTATTATGACTGTATTTGGCTCTATGTAGCATGTGCAACATGCTGATGCAAAATGGATTTCTCTTGTCATTATAAAAAGATGGTACTGAGATGTGCCTGGGGAATCACATTCTTCAGAAAGTTGCACAAGTTTTCCTCATTTCCTCTTCTCAAAAGACGACCTTCCTCTGGGGCAGCAGTGTATAGACATTGTAGCCCAAACCACAAATCATTGTCTCATCTTTACTTTCCTATTTTTGACTTCCCTTGACTTTTGTGATTGCTTCTTTCACACTTAAATGTAATGGCAATAATGTAATAACACCACCATAGTAAATTAATGTTAATTTATTAATTCATCACCTTGCAGTAGCTCTGCGATAGATTGCCGGCCTGTCCAGAGTGTATTCCTGCCTCTCGCCCAATGCATGCTGGGATAGGCTCCAGCACCCCCCGCAACCCTGCCCAGGTTAAGCAAGTATAGATAATGGATGGATGGATCTTGCACTATTTTATACATAACAATAAAACACATGGCAATGGCACATATCTCAAAGTAACTTATCGTCCATTTTTATTTTACATTTATCATTTAAAATTATCTACAGTTTTCATAAGTGTCACAGTGTAATACTTAATCAGAATATTTTATAATTGGTATCATTTTTCCATGCAATTGAATGGCTGCCCCTTTTAATTTCCATAATCAGATACAACGTGACATTGAAAAGATGGGAGTTGGGATTTGGGGGGTTGGGGATTGGGAGTTGGGGGGTTGGAGGTGGGAATTTGGGGGGCGGGGGTTGGGAGGAGTTGTAAATTGAGGGTAGGATGGTTGAGAGTTGGAGGGTTTTTTATCAGAGATCCCACTCTAGTCTGGACATCTGCCAGGACACAGCATTATAGTATACCACCTATTTGGCCAAGAAGCGGTGGAATCCAGTTATGATATGCACAAATTTCACATTTTATCATGGACGTATTCCCTTCCTTAGACTCGTAGGCGCTAAGAATTTAGAATTTTAAAAGCCTCAATGTGCAGGAGACAACAAGGTACAGAGGCTCCACTTCCTGTTATATGCTGTGCTGAAATGGAGTGCTACCCAAAGATATTGAGTCTTTTTATGTGAGGTCTAGGGCATTATAAAACCAGCAAAGGGCCAGATTGCCATTCAAATACAGAACAGAATCTCATCTGGTATGGAATACAATCAAAATAAACTGCGTCTTTAATATATTCTATACCTGTGTCATTCCGTTTTCCATACAGTAAGATGAAAGATACTGAAAGATGAAATGGATTCCCTCTGGACAAACAGTGGGGCTCTAATTAGCATACTGTGTTTTGAGAAGCAAATTGCAGAACCTTTCTCTTGCATCAGCAAACTACAACTGGAAGGAGAAGAACTAGAATGCAGTCTTCTATTGGTTCACTCCTCTCTCCTTACACATTTAACACACAAAAAATGAGTTAGAAACTCAATAATTGTGATAAAATTGTTAACAAATTACAAACATATTTCAGTTGCATTTTGGCCTTGTACTGTATGTACTTCTGTACAGACATGTAAAGTGTCCCTGAAATGTACTTTCAGTCTGCTATTTTTTGGAAATGTATAGTAGACACATTGAAGCATGCTGGTCACCCCTTACCAATCTCAATCTGGGAAAACCTCATTACAAATGGAATTAACAAATTTATGGTACCAATTTGAATGTATACAGTTACATGAAGTAGACATAAAATGGCACTGTAATAAAATTAACATATGATGCTCACTTCCCAGAAAAATGAGAAACAAGATCATTTGCAGTGAATTGCTTTAAATTCATGGTAGCCAAACTTCATGGTCTCCACAAAATTGAGTTTAAACAGCTTCATATACTGTTCTGGTGTGTATTATCTGTTAAAATTAATTTGCCTCCATTTTAAAAACATGTACATCAGTGTAATCCTGCCATTTGTTGCTGACGAAAAAATCAGCCTGAAAACAACTATTTGCAGCCTTAGAAATACAAAGAAACAAAGGAAATCATGGGCCAGATTTTGTCATTGTTAACTAGGGTTCACAATGAAAAAACACTGTTATTGTCTATTCTTAAATGCAAGTAACCACTTATGAATGTTACACCGATTAAAAGTAATCCATGAACACATCTTGCACCTTAATTTACTATAAAAAGACATACGGTGCATTCTTGCTGCCCAGCCTTCAGATGGCTAGCTTACTGCCTAACTTCACTAGAATAATACTTTAACCAGCCTAATAGCATACACATACCTTGCTTATTTTACCTTGCAAAATGTTATGCTTTCAAGTACAAGAGACCCACATAGAGACAGACCTACCTATTCACCTATATTTGTTTGCATGAAAAGTTTTTACAGGACTGCTAGCTCCACCCCCAATTTCCTGGTACCCTTTGTCTGGTAATAGTAGAGAAATTGAGTTCTGAGAACAATACACACTATGTTTCAGTCAGCTATGTAAATGCATCCGGAAGCTGTGATCTCAGTCTAACAGTACAGTACAGTGTGATGGGAAAGGGCCATTTTTGTAGTACCATTAAAGAACATTATCCACACTCTAAACTTCTGGGTTCTGAGCAGTCTAGAAGATAAGCTTACCTCATAGTATTTCTTTGCCTCATTTTTTTTTTTTTTAAGATGACTGTCAGCAAAAGTACTAGGCCAACCAGGAATAAAAACCAATTTTTTTTGGAACTGTTTAAGGAAACTAAATTAATTCTGCAATCTGGAGGGAGTTTTTTTTTTGGGGGGGGGGGGGGGGATGCAGCCTTTTTCTTTTTTTACCATCACTATACTTGTCTTGGAAGGTTTTTTTTTTTTTTTTAATACAGCATTATTTATGTTTTTTAATACGCAGGGGAAGCAACCTATGATTTATTTTTAAACAAGACCAGGTCAAAACCTAGTATATGGCTGGACCTAACACGCTTCATCCGGCCAACCAATGGTGTAACTTCATAACTTGACCGACCAATGGTGTACAGTAACTTCATCACTCACTCAGTCACTCAGTCAGTCACAGACATTCGCATTTGTACGGCTGGCCCCGCTGTTGCGGTCCAGCCAAAAAGCATTTGTGTAAGGGTAATGCTTACCTTCCAGGATTTATATGAGGGTGGCAGTGTCATATAAAGGTTAAAGAACTGGGCTTGCAACTCTCGGGTCGTAGGGTTGACTTCCAGGTGGGGCACTGCTGTTGTACACCAGGCGCTTAACCTGAACGAACATGTAGCTGCATAAATGGATTATATGTAAAAGGGTGGAAGTTGTGCAAGTGCCTAAAATATAACGTCTCTATTGAAAAACAGGACACAGTATACAAACACTGTCTAATGCACGGGAGCACTGATGCACATTCTATGAATTATGTATGGCTGCAATTAGTACAGTTACAGACATATTTTAGCAGTTTATCTTTGATTCCTCAAGCACCCCTTTTTCCTCGTACCCGGCTTTCCACATCCAGATCGCTCCTCTTATTTTAACCCCTTACTGTCTCAACTCAGGAGGCATGGCAGAATAACATTATTTTACTTTTCATTTCAAAACCATTTCAGGGGGAAAGTTTGGACTTGAATATGGAAAATTTTGTTTCTGCATGTTGTAACAAAGTTTCCATAATAATAGAAATTTTCTAATGACTTAATTAACACATTATATTTAATACCTATCATACCTGCAATATTAATGCTAGCAGTAGAGTACTTGTTTAATAATGTTGGACTTGTCACTTCAATATCTGAGCAGGGACAGTAGTTTGGCTCAGCTTATCATGGATTAGCTAAAACTTCTATAGTGGCCTCTCAATGGTCTGCATTGTGTCTTTTCTGTCACATCAGCCTGTCACATCCCATGACTAGGGACAAGGCACAGGTGACAACACAAATTCAAGCAAAGTGTATTTCAAATGAAATTCAATTTTTATCAAATGCCAGATGGTAAAACTTCAAAAACATCATCTTTTCCCTTGGATTTTGTCTGACTGCACTCCCCATGACTTCTTTGTAGTCAGGAAGAGGCAATCCAGATATCGCCTGGAGCATCCCAAAGTCCTGGCAGGTTTTAACAAAGTTTTTAACAAAGGCAAAATTTGATTCAAGATTCAAAGGACCTGCCATGCCAAAAAGTTATAAACTTACTGACGTGGTAACCATGACTTGCAATGATGTGATGAATGTGATAAGGGCACCGTAAAGTAAGTATGAGCAGCAATAATACTAATGCAGTGAGTGTGACCTTAATGTGCTATACAACATGCAAGCGCAGACCCAGAACACCATGAACATCTGTTGTCTGCGGACTAGGACATCAAAGTGAATCATTCTGCTTGCAACACTTTTGTTCCACATTGTCTTACATTTAGCAGATTCTTTTCTAGAGCAACTTACACTGGTTACATTTTTTACATAAAATCCATTGCTTCAGTAAAATATCCATGCAGCTGGATATTTTACTGAAGCAATGCAGGATAAGTACCTTGCTAAAGAGTAAAACGTCAGCCCCCCAGCTGAGAATCAAGCCCACAAACTGTGTTGTAAGCCCAGTTCCTTACTAAGGTCCCACTGCATAGGGACCACAATGTCATGTGACGATATGATCTGCATGGGACATAACAACCCACAATCCTAATTACTCAATTAACTTTAAACTCTTTTCAAAAATGCAGCTGTGCATTTTGCCCACTGCAGTTGTGAGGTTAGCATGGACTAGCACAACATTATCAATTAATATTATCACAGTAGGTAGTGTGGACTACTGGAAAAAAATGTAACTTTTGCTAAAGTAGGCATTTCTGTGAAAGCAGAGGGTTAACATAATGGAACTTAAATAGAAATGTCTTCCAAGTACAACAACATTTGGTTTTTCCTGAGTCTAGCATTGGCAAGCATCGGTGAATTCTACGAAGCCTGGTTATATACAATGTTGACATTATTAGCTGAATGATTATGAGGTTCTCCCTAAAACTGCCCACTTCCCTTTCCAGTCTGCTTCTGCATCTTTGAGTCTACCAATCAACTGGATGCATCAATATACATTTATTGCTTTGATGAACTGGAAGAGGTGTACACAGCAGTAGTCTATCGCTTACTGTATATGAGATAGTATTATAATTATGATAAAATCCCAATTATGACACATGAATTCAAGTCATTGCATCTGCTTCCAAAAGGCAAAAAGTGTGGATAAACCAAATCCAATTTAGACTTAATTACTCTCGATGGATTCCCGTGCTACAATGAAGTCCAGTCAAGCAAACTTAATTGGCCAGTGCAAGTGCTATCTGCCAGTACAGGAAGCACCCCTGGGCTTTGTTCTCCATCTTCCCGCGTTCAAGCAAAAGGACTAATGCAGAGAGGGAGGCAAGGGGGGATTTCGTTTAGGAGGAAAATCAATACCAGTGTGATCAGATTAGAGCCCTGCTGTTTCCAACTGCAAGTGAAACGCATCCCGTGTCCTTTGGGAAAGAACCGTTTGTATTTACCTGTGGAGAGATGTAGGTGTTCATGCTGCTGTCCTCCGTGAAACCAACTGTGAGACAGCAGAAATATTTATTTATTTATTTATTTATTTTAGCAGCGGATGCAGTATTGAAATTGGTAGTCAAATGGCAGAAAAGATATGAGAAATAATTTAGCCATTTGAAATGGGTGTTTTATATGTATTTAAACTACAGAATACATCAGTGAGCTGCTTAGGAGACATTCTTAAGTTTTTCACCCATCTCATCTCAAATCATACTGAATGTGAACAGTCAGTATTATAATTATTTTCCTGGGTAGCTTGGAAGTCTAAGGTAGTTATTTGGGTAGATGTCCTTCTTTGGAAATCAGCAATGCAGAGCTGTTGTTGTAAGTGTTGTAGGTTTCTGTGTTAAAAACCAATTTTTACAGGAAGATTCCTTGTTTCTACACTGAGGTCTCATTCAAGTGCACCAGCCAAAATGATAAAAGTTTGTCTTTTGGTTTTGGATGACTTTTTGAGTCCCAGGCTGAAATTGTACCCTTCAGCTATTTTTAAGGGTACTGATGCTTTACTGCTCTTAATACTCTCTGTATAAGGGCATCTGCTAAATATCAAATCGTAATTATAATTATAAATTTAAATGTATTTAACCTAAATCACTTCAGTAAGTATCCAGCAGCATAAATGGATAGATGGAAACATTTAATTTGTCTAAGTCACTGGATAACAGTGGCTGCTAAATTCCAAAATATTTTGTAAAAACATAAGAGCAGGGCCAGTTCTAGGAATAGGTGGGGGGGGCGGGTGGCCAAATGATGGGGGGAAAATTGTAAAAATAGCTGCAAAATGGAATGCCATGTTGTGTTCATGATACTCAGCAAAATGTGCACCAAACTCAACCACCCCCCCCCCCCCAAGTCCAAAATTGCTACCTACCTACTGTGCCTGTTAAACCTAAGTACCAGAATACAAAAATGACATACAATTATTTTAAAAACACCCACATTCCTTCGTGTAGTTATTTTCCCAACAAACGTTTTCAACATACAAAAATGCCAAGTTACTCATGCATACCCAGCAGTCTAGAAGACATTAATTAAAACTTGAAAAATGTAAGCCTGCTGTTAAAAGTATTGATATCAAAATTGGGCCAAGAAGAAACAATAAATAAGAAATAAAAGTCTTAGCTCATACAAATTAACTACACAAGCTCTATTCCAAAGCAGTGCTACCCAATGTTTCCTAAATTATTTCATGTAACTCACCATCTGAAGAGAATGCGTGTTAAATTGTCTGTTCTGTCTAGGTATGGAGCTTGCCCCATCAAGCCGTACCTTGTCTGATGGCATACCTGCCATCCCATTTAATGCACCAGAGAAAATTAAACTTGGCACGAACTTCACTCACAAAATATTAAAGCTTATCTGATGGCCAAAACATTATGTCTCGCAACTCAAATAGCAACACTGTCCTTGCTGAACTGCACTCACAAACTTGCGTGGTTACATCATTTACATCAATAGGTGATTAATTCATTAATAAGGCACAAATAGCATTCACAGCTGCAAATGTAGAAATGTATCTTTTGCAACAATAAAAAAATTATTGAAATCAATGGTAAAAATGGTAATGGCTTGATTACAGTTGTAATCATTTTGCATACTGTAAATTAATACAACTTTTTATTTTAGGCTTGTTTTGTCAATCAGGTAATTTAAATGCATATAACAACATAAAATTAAATCCTGAGTTCCTGAGCTATCACATATCCTGAAAAAAGTATGGGTAAGAGTAAATAATTTACTTTTTTCATAAAATGAAAGTTTTTAAATCAATTTTAAAATATTTTAATTAATAACAATATACTGACAGCTTTCAGTATACTTTGGCACTAATTGTAATTGTATCCAATTGTAATCAATCATTCATATTGTTGATATTTATTGAATAATGAAATGCCTGTTTACATTTGGCCTAAGTCTGACCCCCTAGCATGCCAGTGTGAGTCAGTGCATCCCTGTTAATTCCAAAAGTATTTTATTATGATTCCATGTCCATTTTGAGACAATGATACACTTGGAAAGTACAACAGGGTCATACATATGGCACCCCTAGGCTACTGCCAAAAAATATTGCAGACTTACAGACACTGTGGGGCATGAGGGGCATGAGGGTAAATGGATCAACATGACAAAACAGGAAGTGATGGATCCTGATGTCATTCTGACATTTGAATTGTGATTCACCATACAGGCTTTAAAAGATCCCTTTGGCGTGTGTTCATCGGCACTGTGGGTTTGCGTGAATAGCAGAGACGACAAGTATACTAATTTCTCCATAGGCTAAATTAAACTGTTACCGAAAGCTACTAAAAAAAAACGTTCCCTGTGGTCCTATTTTTATTCAATACTGTTTCTGTGTAATGCTACTGCACATTATTTCATGTGAGTGGAGCATATGCACTACAGTCTTGTTTATTTATATATTTATCTGTTTATTTATTTATTTATTTATCTATCCTGTGTACTGAAGATGTGGGACATTTACTCTTCATTGCTCTCATTCATTCCTAATTTTGCACCAGAGGAACTAATTATGTTACTTTCCCTGCATAATGTATAGTGTTTTATGTTAATATTTCTGCAGAAGTGATTGCCTCATGGAATTTCAATTCTAGGCCAAGCAGTATTATTTATGTGCTTACCAACGCAGCATTTATTCTGAAAATGCCTTGTTAAATCTACCCCCCCCCCCTTTTATCTCTCTTGTGTCCCAAATATATAGCGTAAGCAAAAAGAAGTGATAATAACTCAATAAAAGAAAGGCTATTTCAAGTAATTGTAACTTTTAATAGTCAAGTTTAGGTAATGGTGATTACCGTTCAATAAAAAAAGATGCCAAATTTCATAATTACTTTGTTTTTTTGTTTTTTTTATTGTGCTTCATCTGCATTTTATCTTTTATTTACAGACCATACTCCCCACATAAAACAGAATTACCTTTAAATTACACACAGCTCTGTGTCTTCAATTTCTAAATAATATTGCTTAAACATAACGAGTCATCAGTAAATAAAAATGTGTCATGCTTCAAGATTAATATTTCTTTAACAATATGAACTTTAAAACTGAAAAGCTGATGCAGTTTATTCATTAACTTTGAGCTGAGCACCTCTGCATCTCACAAAATCTCCACCCTCCATGATATTTAGTGATTCATAAAGGTGGTTCTCAAAGGTCATTGTGGTGGTGTCAGCAGATCATTGATTTGTTTCCAACTGAAATGCACTGCATGCAAATTGAGTGTGCATATATTTTATTTGCATTCAGCAAAGCATTTGCTGCCTCATTAATGGAAACACAATTATGGGATATCAAATGAAAATAAGAGTGCTATTACTGGTGTATGATGTACCAGTAATAGTCTCTCCAGCCTAAGTGGTATTTTAATTGTCACAATTTACTGTTATGAACCATGTTACTGACATTTTTGCCATTTGGTGCCCTTAGCATTTAAAAAACCTGAAGTAACCCTATCATTATGATATTAGCATCTGTGTAGTTAAGGTGCATTTAGGAATAATTCCCAACGTATTTTATTAGAGATGTGAATTGTTTTTCATTTTCATAACATTTTGGAATTGAGCTTTAAACTTTAAGAATGCGTGTGAGGTTTGTAAAAAGCATCTTTACGAGAATTCTGCAAGGAGAATGTAACGGATAAGTGCCTTGTCTTCCAGGAATTTCATAGTACCCTCTAAACACATCAGTGCTTGGGCTCTTCAGTCTAGGAAGGAACGTACTGAGAGTTCAGTGCTGGTCACATGGAGGTTAATAAGTCCAACACTGGTCACATCAAAGGAGATAAACTGTTCTTCCCCCATTCCTCTTTTCATCCTCCTGTCCTCTGCTTAGCATCAAAAGAAAGCACACTGTGAAAAGGTCATCATACACGAATACAGAATAATTCATTGTGTACACTAACACAATCCATCATGAATGACTATTTCATCATTAACCTTCAATATACAAACCTTAGGTCCTATGTTGCCTGTTTTTGAGATCTTCCTGAAGACAAAAGATTCATAACTACTGTCTTTATTAAAGTTTAAATAACCTCTGCTTTGTTTGGAAGATACAAATATAATATCTCTTGTGGAGCTCAAGTTGTATTGATTTCATGATCCGAAAGCTGTATCTACAGTCTTAATTAAGAAAGCAGTAAGACACTTGGCCAACTAGTGGCCTCTTTACGATGAGAATACAGAAGCTCAGGCCATCAGCACTGCTTCATCCTAGTTAAACTTGGCAGCTGTATAGATTTTTCCCCCTTGACTCGTCTTGTTATCCAATAACCTGTTCAAGTTACTGTTGTATTTCAAGGGGGTTTGTGCATTACAGTAGTCCTTGCTGTTCTTACGCCTTAAGAGCCAAGCATATAGTCAGCCTATACTATATCTACTTTATGGATTTTAAAAATTCAGTTAGCCTCCAGGCACTGCCATATTTTTAAATATATTTTGATATTGTTATTTCTCAGTATTTCTTCGAAGCAATTTAGCTACTAAAAAGTTAGGATAAGGATGAGTTAAGGAGAATCCTTTACATACTATGCATGATTTTTTTGCTTGTGTTTACCATCAAGAAAGTTTCCTCCTCCATCTTCAACCCTACCCCCTCACCCCTGAATAACCAACCGAGTCACAAACCCAGGAATTCATTAGAAACTACTGGCAAACTTCTCCTGTCTATTACTCGAACCAGGCATTAGGCTCCATTGCTCGGTCAGGTCCACAAGTCAGACATATACAAATAACTTGAAATTTGGACATTCCGGTCAAAATGTGGATGTCTGGCAACCCTAGCTGCATAGCTAGAGGTAACGTTACTTATAGGTCCAACAGAAAACAGCTTCACGTCACTTTTCATCCTCTTGGCGAACTTGCCACCGAGGGAAAGCAATTTCAAGGTTACAGTAACTCTAATTCATTAATGACACTGGTTATTTTATTATATTTCCATGTTAAAAATCCTGCAACCTATGCCTTCAAGCCCTTGAAGCAAATACATGTCAACAGGGTCCATGTCAGTGCATAGGTACCAACTCTGTGTATTGGCCTCACCTGCATAACCAGATAATCTCAATGTTTTTTGTGAATGGTCTTTGTCTACACTGTGCTTTGATCCTAGCTGCTGAGGTAAAATAATGGCTGTGTGATCCTTCGGTAAGCCACAATTGGCTCTACCAGGTACCCTGTGGGACTGCAGTACATCTGCCAGGTCTGATTTCATCTGTTCCTCCTACAGTCTGCTCGCCTGAGTCAACTTCAAAGCAAAACAAAAGGGATTAGGCTGTTTATTTCCCAGGAGACTGCCTGAAGATTATCAGGAGATGTGCCTTCCTTCACGGGCCGCAGTGCTGTTTTCAGCCCAGCTCGTGTACCCTAGTCAGCTTCTTGGAAGTTTTTCAGATTTGTCTGTGAAGTATATATATCCATAGTAGCTACATTGCCTTGAACCAGTTCCAATATTAAGCTTCAGCCTCACCGTCTTTTTCCGGAGAGACTGTGCTTTTGTGCGGTTGAAAGCATTTTAAACTAGTGTTTATAAAAGGTTCAATGGTTTTCATTTAAACAGAGAGGCTTTTATAATGCAAACATTTTACATTTGAAGCACAAGATCATAGTACATTCCAGCACAGTATGGACAAGCAGTTAGAATGTGATGAACTTTTAATGATGTCATTGTATTACATTACCTTACAACACAATACAATAACTTAGCAGACACTCTTATCAAGCAATGTATAGAAGTGGAGAATATCAGTATAAGTCTTAGAATCCAAAATACTATCACATTATTCCAAGAAAGAAAGAAAGAAAAAAGGAAAGAAATAAAGAAAGAAACTTAGCTGGAGAAACAAGCAACTGAATTTGAAATACTAACTACATGCCTTTTTATTGCTGCAAGGCTTATTACAATGAACCTAGATTTTACTACAGTAGCAGATCAGTGACAACAGTAGCGCCCATGGAAGCTGCATTTTGAATAAAACATTATCTATAAATCTCTAAATATACTTGGTATTACCGTTAAATGACTGTGCAGCATTATTATTATATACAAAAGTGGCAACAAAGTAACCGGCTTCCAGATGGCCCTGTCAGTAAAGGTACTCACCAAGAGTGTAAGCTGAGCCCACATTGTTCATTGCTCATATGGGCTGGCTGTGACAGGGGTATCCATAGCAGATATATCCCAAGGGGTTGGTAAGATGTGATCAGCGCAAGCTTTCCTGCGGGGGAATCAGAGCGCTGCATTTGCTCATGCAGCTGCAGCATTCCCCGCATGGGAAGCATATTGGCGAGAACAATACTGTACAATTGCCTTTTCCAAATACAATAAATGGGGTTAAATCTCCCGTATATTTTTATTCGTTTTTATTATGTTCGTTGTGTTTACACAACAGTAAATTGTGATACGCATCATGACCTCTTATGCCTGCTTTTCAGAGGCGTAAATACAGACAAATATGAGGTTTGTGCTTTCGTCAACTGTAAAGCTTGCCTAAAGGACCACATATGCTGGTGTGTTTTAGCTGGTAATAATCATGTATGTTATTGTGTATATGCCACTGGGTAAGAGGCAGCAGAGGAACAGTGGTCTTTTACCTGAAAGAATTGTTATTGATATTCAGTTTACCCATCACACCTGGGGCCATATTCACAAAACATTTTATCTTACCACTAAGACTTGTGCTCCTAAGTGGTCACTGAAAGTTCTTAGCTAAGAGTTTCCTACCAACTTTTGCAAAGGGACAGGGAGAACTCTTAAGCTAATAGAAATGTTGACCTCATTGCTATGGACAAAGTTGGGTTTTATGAACAAGCTTACTTACTATACGCACAGTGATTGATTGATAGGTCTGTGTTGACAAATTGATCATAGAAATACTGTAGCGAGAGATGCAGATCCTGTTGCCATATTTAAATGAAGATTTTTAAAATAAATATGTAGGCTAACAGTTGCTGATTTAACTTGACTTGTCAATTATATATTTGGCTAATTGTCAGTCTCTTACAAGTCTGGCAGCTCGTAATTAGCGGATATACATTTAAATCCCCTTTTAATTGTTAGGCTACAATAACAAAGTGTTAGTCAACAAGTGTGAAGCTACATTGCCCTGCGAACCAAACTGCATGCAAGAACAGTTTCTCTTGCCCAAGTGGCTCATAAGAGGA